>NC_074684.1:25560156-25890156 GCF_029448725.1 Salvelinus fontinalis | reverse complement strand
CGCAGACAGAGAGAGAGACACGCAGCCAGAGAGAGAGAGACACGCAGCCAGAGAGAGAGACACGCAGACAGAGAGAGAGACACACAGACACAAACAAAGACAGAGAGGGGAAAGAGAGAGAGTAGCAAATCAGATACATATTGAATGCAGTAGATCGATTGCATGAAATCTAACTTCAAAGTTTCACTCCAACTGAAAATGGACTTGCTTTTTACATGGATGTAATCATATTCAAACAGCTGCTTCAGAATTACTCAGAGCCACTGATTCAACGGCATCTTTTACAGTTTAAATCAAAACATGGTTGGGTTAATAAAGTATCCGGGGAACAAAACTGCATCAAACTCCAAACACTGAACTTCACCTCAATCTCTACCTACAGAAACAACCACATTATATTCTACAGCACGTAGACACTTTCAAACCAATTCTTTCCTCTACTGACAAAACTGGATGACAAACAAAGTCACTGATATCTTGTGATGTTATTTACATCCTAAAGCCGCTCCACTTCAATGCAAATGTGCCAGCCTGCAGTTAGAGACAGCCATATCTTCAAATAGCATGATGTGCTGCTACGTTCACCGGCAGTGACGAGGTAGTTGTTTCGCTCATTGAGGAAATTTTAGCACTAATCCTGAATTAGTTCTCAGGCTTTTGCAGGTGAGATACGGGACTTAGTTTGCATTAAGAAATACGCTGCACTTTCCTTGGCCTCGGGAAGACCACATAAGCCTGCAGTACAAAGACAGTCCTTCTGGATGCATATTAACGTTTGATTATGAAGAACTTTGAGAAAGCGCTGACTGCATCTACAGTACAGGACTGGAGGAAAAGCCATGGAAACAATGTTGATCCAGTCATCCAAGAGGAGTGGTGTTAGGCCTTAATGTAGTCATACGCTCTTGAGCACTACTTTGACTCCTATCATTCTTCAATGCCCCTGTCAGGACATTCAGCACCAGATGCAGAAAGTTTCTCAGGGTTACTCATTCAAGCCATCCCAGTGAAACACATCAGATCTAATCCTACTGCTGAGGACCTTCGTTTCAATACAATATTGTCATGCAATAGAGAGGCGTGTAAAACAGGATATTGCTGAAAGTCAAGTTAATCTGGGTTCTCTAAGACGTTCCATTAACATGGATGGTGGTGGAGAGAGAACTGTGGGAGCATGGTGGGGCAGACTGCAGACCCCAACTGTTATGTATCCCACAGCCTGCCACGCCACCTCTGTTCTTACTGCCTGATCCCTCCATCAGATTGCCATGCCTTCAATAGAATGCAAAGAACAAAGAGCAAAGCGCAAACAAAAGCTGTCATGCCAACTGCTCCTCTGTTTCGGTAAATGAATAAACAAGCTAAGTCAACATGAAAACTCTTTTGATTAAGAGGAGTAAAGTCAACCCATGAAAGTCAACAACAGGAGAGCTGAGAGGATACGATCAAACACAAATTGCGGACACAAATTCCTGCTACAATCAACACAAACAAAAAAACGCTCAGCAATGTGCAATTACATGGCAGAGTTGATCAATCCAATTATATGCTTCCAGTAGGCTGACCGGCAGCAGTTCTCTCCATCAACAAATGCCAAGCGAAGCAGGATGTTTTAATGAGCAACACTGTATCGGTTAGCGTTTTATTCCTAAAGGTTAAGTAGCCTAATCAACGCATCCTAAAACAGTGGCAAATGAGCTTGCACCCCATTACACCACTTTATAACATTAGTGCAATCATGGAGCGCTGACTGCACCAAGCTTTTTCTGCAAACTTCTAAAGGATACAAAGGCAGGCCGTGCCTGGCCTGTTGGATGGCGATGCGAACCCCTTCTAAAATGCAGTGACAGATGTACAGCTCCCCAGAGGAGAGGGGACTGGTGACAGATGTACAGCTCCCCAGAGGAGAGGGGACTGGTGACAGAGATGGACAGCTCCCCAGAGGAGAGGGGACTGGTGACAGAGATGTACAGCTCCCCAGAGGTGAGGGGACTGGTGACAGAGATGTACAGCTCCGCAGAGGAGAGGGGACTGGTGACAGAGATGTACAGCTCCCCAGAGGAGAGGGGACTCGTGACAGAGATGTACAGCTCCCCAGAGGTGAGGGGACTGGTGACAGAGATGTACAGCTCCGCAGAGGAGAGGAGACTGGTGACAGAGATGTACAGCTCCCCAGAGGAGAGGGGACTGGTGACAGAGATGTACAGCTCCCCAGAGGTGAGGGGACTGGTGACAGAGATGTACAGCTCCGCAGAGGAGAGGGGACTGGTGACAGATGTACAGCTCCTCAGAGGGGACTGGTGACAGTGATGGATGGCAGATCACTGCCAACTTTACTGCATTTTCTAGTGTGAGCAGCAGTAAGAACAAAAAAAAGCCTTAAATCATATATGGATTAGACCTAATTAATTTGCCATCTATACCAGCTGGTTCAAAGAGCTCTGGAAGGCATCCAGGTCCCTGAGTTGTGTGGAATACAAAAGGTTCTGTCCCAAATGGCACCCTATTCCCTAAACTACTAAATAGGGGAAAGGGTGCATTTGGAATGCAGACAATATGAGACAGGCCCAGAGAGAGAACTCATGAGAGACTCTCTCAGTCAATGAAAGATGGGCATGCACTCTCATAGCCAACCAAGTCCTCCAAAGAGCTGGATACGACACCTCCACTTCTGACCTGCTACAGGATTACGAGCAGGGCCATGAAAAACTCCTGGCCCCAATTATGAGATACAACAGCGCGGCGTTAAAGTAATAGGCATATAATCTTCCAGTGAAAGGTCTGCTGGAGCTATACTAGTCCATAGAGAGGAGCTCCATAGAGAGGAGCTCCGTTGAGCTCCTCATCCCTGTGACTGAGGAGTGGTGGGCCACATCTGCCTTGCCTTGGGGTCTTCTGCTCCTATAGGCTCTGTTCTGGAAGAACCACTGACTTCCTGCACATGCTCTGCTGCTACTCTGACAAAGACTCAGGAGTCTGGACAACAGCATCCCTGGTGTCCCATTAGCAGTGCTCTCTTTAAAACTCTTACACACAGACACACATTAATCATGATCATGTTCAGTCATCCTCTAATCTAGTCATTTTATTCTACCCTTCATTCCCATTTTCAACAATTCACTTCAGGTCTAATTCAATTTCATGCAGGTGCTCATCAGGTATAATTCCATGATGTCAAATCTGAAAGACTCACTGACAAAATAAAGGCAATGGCTTCGGCATTGTATGTAGGTTCTGAACAGCAGTACGCTGTTGAACAGTGCCTGTGGATGCCATGTGCACATGATTACTACAAGGCCCTCAGCTTTGAGTAGAGTGTAGGCTATAGCCCTTCTCATCCACACAATCAACAAAAAAGCTGACCGTCTCTAGCTTAATGGAGGGCTTTTAAAACACTGTGGGTCCAGGCACTGACGTATAGTCTCATCGTCACTTTTATATTGAAACGGTTCAAGGTGGATCTGGCCCCTTGAAGCTGTACTAGTCCTTCATACCTCTCCTCCACTGGAGGGGATCAAGGAGGTGAGATTGTTCTCTAGGGCTGTATCCCAAATGGCACCATTTTCCCTATATAGTGCACTACATAGGGAATAGGATGCCATTTGGGACATGTCCTAGCTCTGCTGTTCTCCACTACCACTGATCAGAAGAGGAGGAAAAAGCTGCAGTCAATAAGCCCAGATACTTTTAACATATTATTTGACCCACTTCATATGTATATAGTGTATTCTAGTCAAGGCAATCCTATTTAACTATTGCTATACATATACCATTCTATCCACGTATTCTTCAGATATACTATATATTCTATCCACATACTGCCCATAAATACCATTACACACACACACACACCTATTTATAATCTGGATTTAGACATTGCTCGTCCTACTATTTCTTAATTCCATTCTTTTACTTTTTAGATGTGTGTAGTGTTGTTTGTTAGATATTACTGCAATGTTGGAGTTAGGAAGACAAGCATTTCGCTAAACCCGCAATAACATCTGCTAAATATCTGTCAAATCAAAACTCCAAACCTACAACCCAATTTTGACCAAAATTAACCGGAGAGATTACAGCTACCAAGGTTTCCTTTTTCCAAGCTATACGGAGGGTGCTCTAGGAAACAATCAGCAGAGACCTGAGGACACCATCCAACCTGGAACTGAGCTGCCAGGCTTGCAATGACAGACCAGATACAACTTCAAGTAGCACTGAGGTGTGAAGTAAAAGGTGTTGAGGCCTTTGGGCCCAACAAGTGGCAGGAGTCTTTTAAGCGCCCTTTGAAGCCCCCCTCCTGCTGTTCAAAGAAATCTGCCTCCAGAAATAAAAGCTTCTCCCAAGTTGGTGCAACCCTACTGCCGTTGCCTGCTGCACTGCGGCTTGGATTCCACCTGGCGATCTGTTCACCTTTTGCCCTGGCCTGTCTCCCTCTGTCTGGTATCACCATCACTGCAACCTTAAATATCCTCAATGATGTCACCATTGCCCTTAATTCTAAGCAATATTGGGCTGCTATTTTTATTGACTTGGCCAAAGCTTTTGATACGGTAGACCAATCCATTCTTGTAGGCCGGCGGAGGAGTATTGGTGTCTGAGGGGTCTTTGGCCTGGTTTGCTAACTACCACTCTCAAAGAGTGCAGTGTATAAAGTCAGAAAATCTGTCTCAGCCACTGCCTGTCACCAAGAGAGTACCCCAAGGCTCAATCCTAGGCCGCACACTCTTCTCAATTTAAATCAACATAGCTCAGGTAGTAGGAATCTCTCTTGTCCATTTATATGCGGATGATAGAGTCTTATACACAGCTGGCCCCTCCCTGGATTTTATGTTAAATGCTCTACAACAAAGCTTTCTTAGTGTCCAACAAGCTTTCTCTACCCTTAACCTTGTTCTGAACACTTCCAAAATAAAGGTAATGTGGTTTGGTAAGAAGAATGTCCCTCTCCCCACCAGTGTGATCCGTACCACTGAGGATTTAGAGCTTGAGGTAGTCACCTCATACAAGAACTTGGGAGTATGGCTAAACGGTACACTGTCCTTCTCTCAGCATATATCATATAGCTAATTTTAGCTGCAGGCTAAAGTTAAATCGAGAGCATACCATCGAGAGCCAGCAGCATACCACCCTGCATACCACTGCAGGCTTGCTTCTGAAGCTAAGCAGGGTTGGTCCTGGTCAGTCCCTGGATGGGAGACCAGATGCTGCTGGAAGTGGTGTTGGAGGGCCAGTAGGAGGCACTCTTTCCTCTGGTCTAAAAAAAATATCCCAATGCCCCAGGGCAGTGATTGGGGACACTGCCCTGTGTAGGGTGCCGTCTTTCGGATGGGACGTTAAACGGGTGTCCTGACTCTCTGAGGTCATTAAAGATCCCATGGCACTTATCGTAAGAGTAGGGGTGTTAACCCCGGTGTCCTGGCTAAATTCCCAATCTGGCCCTCAAACCATCATGGTCACCTAATAATCCCCAGTTTACAATTGGCTCATTCATCCCCCTCCTCTCCCCTGTAACTATTCCCCAGGTCGTTGCTGCAAATGAGAACGTGTTCTCAGTCAACTTACCTGGTAAAATAACGGTAAAATAAAATAAAACTTGGTTTCCTCTATCGTAATGGCTCCTCTTTCACCCCAGCTGCCAAACTAACCCTGATTCAGATGACCATCCTACCCATGCTAGATTCCGGAGAGGTAATTTATAGATCGGCAGGTAAGGGTGCTCTTGAGCGGCAAGATGTTCTTTACCATTCAGCCATCAGATTTGCCACCAATGCTCCTTATAGGACACATCACTGCACTCTATACTCCTCTGTAAACTGGTCATCTCTGTATACCCGTCGCAAGACCCACTGATTGATGCTTATTTATAAAACCCTCTAAGGCCTCAATCACCCCTTTGAGATATCTACCGCAGCCCGCATCCTCCACATACAACACCCGTTCTGCCAGTCACATTTTGTTAAAGGTCCCCAAAGCACACACATCCCTGGGTCGCAACTCTTTTCAGTTCGCTGCAGCTAGCGACTGGAACGAGCTGCAATAAGCACTCAAACTGGACAGTTTTATCTCAATCTCTTAATTTAAAGACTCAATCATGAACACTCTTACTGACAGTTGCTTTGCTGCTTTGTGTGATGCATATTGTTGTCTCTACCTTCTTGCCCTTTGTGCTGTTGTCTGTGCCCAATAATGTTTGTACCATGTTGTGTTGCTACCATGTTGTTATGATGTGTTGCTACAATGCGTTGCTGCCTTGCTATGTTGTTGTCTTCGTTCTCTCTTCATGTAGTGTTGTCTCTCTTGTTGTGATGTGCGTTTTGTCCTAAATGTATATATTGTTTTATTTTTAATCCCAGCCCCCGTCCCCGCAGGAGGCCTTTTGGTAGGCCGTCATTGTAACTTAGAATTTGTTCTTAACTGACTTGCCTAGTTAAATAAAAGGTTAAATAAAAATAAAATGTGTATGCGACCAGTAAAATATGACTTGCTCTGATTTGAGGAAGTGATTGGCAGGAAAGTGAAGCAGATGGGAGGATATTTAATTAATGATAGATGATTTGTTCTGAAAAATGTCCATTGTACATTGAGAATGGTTTCCAAGCTCACAATGACTGTATTGAATGTGTTTCAGAGAGCCTGTAGACAAACTGCTGATGTGACAAGGGTGAATTGAAAATGATCCATTCGATTACAATGCAGCACTGCCTGGCCTTGCATACAATGGCTTCAGCAAACATGAAGTTTGAGGAGACAATATCTCCGCTCCTGCAGAAGGACAATTTCAAACCACACCACTCCCATCTCCTTCCTAAAATTGGGCTGATGATCCTAGAAGAACAACAAAAGACAAGTGTCATTATATTTTGGAAGGAAAGTGGACAGATGTGTCACCCACTGAGAAGACAACAGTTATTGCAGAAGGCTAAAGTGGTCCCCCTGTCGTCTAATTGACCAATTAGCCATGTCTCTGCTGTCAAGTGCCTTATGTAGTGAGTCTGGAGAAGCAGTCACTGCAGCCTAACTCTGAGGGGCCCTTCCTCATCAGTCAAGGATCCTAAGCCACATTTCCCCTCCCACTCTCGCTCCCTTTCAAGGCATCATAATGACGCTGTATACCCGGTGCCAAAATATAATGGCTCACGAAAATGTAGGCCCTACTACAATTCAAAATACCCTTTTATTCATACTGGCAGAAATCCCTCTCCACCTGCTGTTCTCCACCCCCCTCCAATGCAGTTCTGTAAGATTCCGATTTCCCCTCATCTACCAGCCCTGTCCCCCAGTGCTTTGATCCTAATGATGCACAGAGGCCATTGTGTTGGCTCCTAGCAGTGGTGCCCAGAGGCCTTAGTGACAGCAGCTCCACCCCCCTCAGGGACCCTCAGATCAGATCCAGCAGCTTTGCACATCATTAGTGAGCAGCAGAGTCCACTGGCAGGAAGGGCAGGGCAAGGCTGCCACTCAAAACAACCCTAATACCCCCAGTGGTAGAGGAGTGTGGGCCTATTTCTCCTATTTGACACCAGTGAGAAAGGTTATTTTACATTAAAAATTCCTCTTTACACTCTCAGTTCCTCTTTACACTCTCAGAACCAGTGACATACTCAACATAAACTAGTAATACTGAATAGGTAGAAGAGAGCCATGACCTCTGACGAACACATAGTATTGTATTTCAGTACACATAATGGATTTACAATCCACGAAACGGTTTCAGTATTGGGCAACAGCCTCTAAGAGTGTTGTAACGTTAGATCAAATTCAACAGAAATGTTGATTTCTAATATAAGGACTCGTACTGTATATTGATCTGGGTTTGGGCTGTGTGGACTGACTTCTGTGCAATAAAATCTCCAGAAAATCATCTGACAGATCAACACAGAGAGAGAACATAATAACTGGCAATATTAGATCAACAGCCTGTGTCTCGGTCTCCTTTAATAGCCAGGAGATACAATCTAATCTAACACCATCAGTCCTATTGATTACTCCTTTTGAGAAAATGACTGCAACTAGGCTACACAAGGGAAGGGGGTGAGAGGAGGAGGAGGAAGGAGGATAAATGAGAAATTAAGCGCTTGCCCTGAGGTAAGGGAGTGTCTAGCGCAGTGGTTCTCAATCCTGGTCCTGGGGTGCACATTTTTGTTTTTGCCCTAGCACTACATACCTGATTGAAATCAAAGCCTGATTAGTTTATTTGAATCCGGTGTGTAGTGCTAGGGCAAAAAAAAAAAAAAAGTGCACTCTTTGGGTCCCCAGGACCAGGATTGAGAACCACTGCTCTAGAGGCCCAGGGACCAGTGTCGCTCTTCCTCCTTAACCCAAATGGACCCATTCCATTTATAGTGCACAACTTCTGACCAGGGCCCGTAGGAATAGTGCCATTTGGGACATATAACTACTCAGTCCTCCTCCTAACCCCTCAGCCCTCCTATTCACCTCAGCCACCCCAATGATTAGCAGCCAGCTCTTTCTCTCTCCATGGAGGGAAGCAGCAGACTGTCACACAGATCGAACCACCAACTCCCTTCAGTCCAGAGAGGACTGATTGTATCACTTCTTCAGATTGGTGAAGTGTGAGTGGAGTGCACACTGTTTGGAGACTGTTGAAATATTTGTAAGCAGCAAAAATTGAAACAATGATAGAAAATGAATTTCTTATGCTCACTGAGGTGACTAGGGTGAGTGGCTAGAGAGATGTGGAATAAACAAGGTTCTTTGTGTGAGTCACTTCAATAAGAGATGGAGAGAAAAAAAACAAGTCATGTTTACTTTGGACTGACAGTGTGCGTGTGTTTACTGTTGACTACCCAGAAAACCCATGGGAATATGTGAAGAGCCAATCTTGCCGGACCACCTTGAGTGCAGACACATTGCCAATTGAAGACTCCCAATCCAGCAGTTAAAACGATAAGCATCAGGAATTCTCAGCATGATCCGCAAGGATGAATTAAGATCAAATTGCACAACGGCAATCAATCAGCAAGTCTCCCCTTCCAGAAATAAATGCGCCAGAATCCTTGAAATTCCTATAAATCTCATCACCAAGGCATGACAATTTCACAGCTCTTAATTGCTTCTAGCATTGAATGCTCATATTTCAGAAATGTGAACACTTATTATCCCTGTTGCCAGTCGAACAAAAATGTCCAGATAAAATGTCAAAACCCACCCACAAGGTCTGAAAACGACATTTATTTTTTGCCGCAGCAAGAGAGGAGTTGCCACATTTATCCAATAAACCCTTTTTCCATAACATTATCAAGCGACTTAATGAATATCAACGTAACAATATAATGCTAAAAATGTGGTTTTCCATCAATAAAGAGAAAGGAATTTCTATATGTCGCAAGAGAAATTATAATTTGTCCTTAAACTCGCCAGATAATTTTCCATTAAAGAATGTTGATTTAACTCTTGACTGTTATGCCTAAATAAATCCCTTTTGCACATGTGCATAAGAAAATCCCACAGGAGAGTTTGAGTGACGAAGGTTGGACAGAGGATCTCGAAATCTCTGCGCAAGAAACTTGGACAACCTTCAAAACCTTGCCACAAATGGAGGTTGTACATCTGCTAGCCACATGAATGGCCCTGAACACGTTGTGCTATTACCACTCAGTGAGCTTTTACATCTCCACCAACAAAAGAAGAACCAAGCCCTGTTGTTGGTGTACTGATAGAGCTGTACTACGCATCGTGTGATAAGACGTCTCATCTGGTGTGAAGGGTTCAATCTCCTCCAGCAATAGATCCAACAACAAATAAATCAACATCAGTTTGACTGACTGACTTGCATATATTCAATGTCTTGCATCCATTTCCCTTCCATTCCTTATTGTGCTTCCTTTCCAACTGGGAAACTACGACTGGCCCCTCATGATGATGCTACTCAGTCGTGCATGAATGCACAAGCACAACTCACTCCCGATTTATATTTATAAAAAGGGCATCAATGAGAGCATTTACCATGGCTTCAACCCACAAGGGCTCATTTATAACGCACTTTGTAGTGCAGGCCAGGGGAAAAAGATATGCAAAAAGCCATTGAGCTGGCTTGTTTCATCTCCTGTACAATAAAGTGATTGGAGATGCATTAAAGATGGAGGAATGCTGTAAGAAGTGGTTGGAGGAAAGGCCGTGGGCAGGCAGGTAGTGGTTCCCCCACAGGCGAGCCGTTGCAAATTGAAGGTGGCCTGGTTGGGCTCTCAGGAGATAATGAGCCACTCTCATTCATCTCAACACAAGGGCTGTGTCCCAGATGGCATCCTATTCCATTTAGTACACTTTTGACCATAGCCCTATTACTTACAGAACACAGTGCATTCAGAAAGTATTCAGACCCCTTGACTTTTCCACATTTTGGAAAATGGATGAAATCGATTTTTTCCCCCTCAATCTACACATATCCCATAATGACAAAGCAAAAACAGCCTTTTTTAGAAATGTTTGCACAGTTATATAACATAAAACTGAAATATCACATATAAGTATTCAAACCCTTTACTCAGTACTTTGTTGAAGCACCTTTCGCAGCGATTTCAGCCTCGAGTCTTCTTGGGTATGACGCTACAAACTTGGCACACCTGTATTTGGGAAGTTCCTCTCATTCTTCTCTGCAGATCCTCTCAAGCTCTGTCAGGTTGGATGGGGAGCGTCGCAGCACAGCTATTTTCAGGTCTCTCAGAGATGTTCGATCGGGTTCAAGTCCAGGCTCTGGCTGGGCCACACAAGGACATTCCGAGACAACCCCTGCGTTGTCTTGACTGTGTACTTAGGGTCATTGCCCTGTTGGAAGGTGAACCTTCGCTCTGGAGCAGGTTTTCAGCAAGGATCCCTCTATACTTTGCTCCATTAATCTTCTCCTCAATCCTGACTAGTCTCCCAGTCCCTGCCGCTGAAAAACATCCCCACAACATGCTGCCACCACCACGCTTTACCGTAGGGATGGTGCCGGGTTTCCTCCAGACGTGAAGCTTGGCGTTAGGGCCAAAGAGTTCAATCTTGGTTTCATCAGACCAGTGAATCTTGTTTCTCATGGTCTGAGAGTCCTTTCCATGCCTTTTGGCAAACTCCAAAGTGGGCTGTCATGTGCCTTTTACTGAGGATGGGCTTCCATCTGGCCATCTACCATAAAGGCCTGATTGGTGGAGTGCTGCAGAGATGGTTGTCCTTCTGGAAGGTTTTCCCATATCTACAGAGGAACTCTGGACCTCTACCAGAGTGACCATCAAGTTCTTGGTCACCTCCCTGACCAAGGCCCTTCTCCCCCGATTGCTCAGTTTGGCCAGGCGGCCAGCTCTAGGAAGAGTCTTGGTGGTTCCAAACTTCTTCAATTTAAGAATAATGGAGGCCACTGTGCTTGGGGACCTTCAAATGCTGCAGAAATGTTTAGGTAATGGAAACAGGATACATCTGAACACAATTTCAAGTCTCATAGCAAAGGGTCTGAATACTTATGTAAATAAGTTTTTTGTTTTTATCATTTTGCATTAATTTCTTAACCTGCTTTTGCTTTGTCATTATGGGGTAGTGTGTGTGGATTGATGAGGGAAAAAGGGTATTCAATCAATTTTAGAATAAGTCTGTAACGTAACAAAATGTGGAACAAGTCAAGGGGTCTGAATACTTCCATCAAACAACTTGTCTTTGTCCCAAATGGCACAATATTCCCTACATAGTGCACTACTTTTGACCAGAGCCACACAGCTCTGGTCAAATGTAGTGCACTATGTAGGGAATATTGTGCCATTTGGGACACAACAAGTTGTTTGATGGAATCCCACCCTGGCTCTGGAAAACATCAATCTGCTCTAAGAACGGCCTGTTATCAGCCATTGCTGTAATGAAAATAAGGAAGACCCCCTTTCTGTACCGGCTGAGGGAATTGCCCTAAATGAAATAGGTGGGCCTAATTCTTCTGACTTGTATAATTGGGAGCGTCTAGGGCTGTTCCTAGAAAATACCCAGAGCGCTAAGGACCCCATCAGTGAAATTGACCAAGAGTTGGTAGCTGAAGAGAGCCAAATAGACAGTCACTTCTTGGAGATGCCAGGTCTCCACTTTGACCGCTCGCCACCCTCCTTCCTTCAGGAAATTAAAGCAGTGATAAGTAACATTTCTCAAACTGACTGCCTTGCTTCATGAAATATTCACCAGCGTAGCGAGAGAAAGTGTTTCGATGTAGACAGCCAGAATACTAAAAACTTCATGCCTACAACCTTAGCCTCCAGGTTAATAAGTAGGGCAGTTTGATGTACAAGTACACCCCCTGGACAGGAAGCTAGCCTCCAGGGCAGGAGAAGTGATTGAAAAGATTGTCTGCGTCTGTCTGCTCCATTCTAAATGGGTGAGGATGACGTGGGAGATGACCACAGCCCATGGCTACCCTTCTAGCTGCCTCGGGCCTGACACTCTGCAACTGCAGCCATCAATCTCCACACAACCCGAGCAGCGCTGCCATTCAAGTGCGCAGGGCTAATCGAAAACGATTCAAAGCCAGGGGGGCAGTGTAGGGGATCAATGTTAGCTGAATACTAACAGTCCTGACTAATAGGCCTGGAAGATGAACTAGAAATGAAGCCAGGGCTGTGCGCAGTCAGATATTGCCATAGAGGCATGTGCTGCTCACCCCAACATGCCTGCCTATTCTCAGTGAGGAATGGAAGCTAAATACCAGGGAGACAAGGAGCCTAGCTGCCCTTAGAGATAGAAAACAGCTAAATCCACTGAACGCTTTAGTTCACGTTCCAGACTTCAGGTGAAGCACAGCTGTATAGAGCCCCACAGTGGAGGTGTCATAATACCTGTAAAACCTAGCGGTCAAAACAGGGAAACGGTTCTATTCATTTTTCCCATAGGGAATTATAGAAACACTTCAAATAAGGGCTGTGTTTCGTGTAGGCTTACCACGGCAACATGTTTTGAATCTCTCTAGGACAAGCGGACTTTAATCAATATATTCAGCTCTTCAGTCTCAGATTTAAAAATGTGAATTAGCTTCAAAGTAGACATCATGCAAGACTATACAGCGCAGTCGGGAAATTTAGACCCCTTGACTTTTCACATTTTGTTACATTACAGACAGACATCCTAAAATGCATTAAATAAATAAAAACCTCAATCTACACACAATACACCATCATTTTTTGCAAATGTATACATTTAAAAAAAAAAAAACATTTCCATAAGTATTCAGACACTTTGCTATGAGATTCGAAATTGAGCTCAGGTGCATCCTGTTTCCATTGATCATCCTTGAGATGTTTCTACAATTTGATTGGAGTCCACCAGTGGTAAATTCAATTGATTGGACATCATTTGGAAAGGCACACACCTGTCTATATAAGGTCCCACAGTTGACAGAGCATGTCAGAGCAAAAACCAAGCCATGAGGTTCAAAGAAATTGTCCGTAGAGCTCCGAGGAGAAGGGTACTAAAAACAATTCTGCAGCATTGAAGGTCCCCAAGAACACAGTGGTAGCCATCATCCTTACATGGAAGAAGTTTGGAACCACAAACTATTCCTTGAGCTGGCCACCCTGCCAAACTGAGCAATCGGGGGAGAAGGACCTTGGTCAGGGAGGTGACCAAGAACCCATTGGTCACTGACAGAGCAGAGTTCCTTTGTGGAGATGGGAGAACCTTCCAGAAGGACAAGCATCCTCTGCAGCACTCCATCAATCAGGCCTTTAACTTCTTATTGGCAGGTGGGACGGTAGCGTTCCACCTGGCCAACATCCGGTGAAATTGCAGAGCGCAAAATTCAAACTACAGAATTATAAATATTTAACTTTCATAAAATCACAAGTGTAATACATAAAAAATAAAGCTTAACTTCTTGTTAATCCAGCCACTGTGTCAGATTTCAAAAAGGCTTTACGGCAAAAGCACACCATGCGATTATCTGAGGAAAGCGCCCCGCATACAAAATCATGAAAAACATATTTCAACCAGGCAGGTGCGCCACGAAAGTCAGAAATAGCGATATAATAAATGATAAACTTGTTAGCAATTTCTGCTAGTTAGTTTTTTCTACCATGTGGGTTTGAGCCTGCTAACAGTGTTAATTCACCTGTTTCCATACACATTTCATTTTGAAACATATCTCACAAAGGAGTTGTTTAAATCTAACTGCTTAACTATATCTGTACATGGAATTGTATTTTTTTTTTTTTTACTAATTCATACAGGAAAATGCCACGGGCACTATCTGATGTGTGGAGACATTTCACTGCAGCTAATGTAGATGGAAAAGCTGTGTACATTTGCAAATACTGTGCCAAATCATATATGAAGAATGCAATAAAGATGCAGAATCATCTGGCCAAGTGCATAAAGTTCCCTCAGCACTCATAACAAGCAACCTTTGACAAAAGTCCCTCTACTTCTATTCGAGGTGAACATGATGAATCAGACACCTTATCGATAGCAACAGCTTATGGATGCCTGAAATCAGAAGTCTTTTTGACTCAATGAAGGAACGTAGTCAGAGATGCTGATGAATGTCGTGCTCGAGCGGTGTATGCAACTGGTTCACCTCTGATGCTCACAGGCAATGTGTATTGGAAGAGAGTTCTGAATGTTCTTCGCCCAGCATACACCCCTCCAACCAAACATGCTTTATCTACTCATTTTCTGGATGAGGAGTTCAACAGAGTTCAAATTAAGGTCAAGCAAATCATAGAGAAAGCAGACTTGCAATCATTTCTGATGGGTGGTCGAATGTTCGTGGGCAAGGAATAATTAACTACATCATCTCCACCCCTCAACCAGTATTCTACAAGAGCAGACACAAGGGACAACAGACACACCGGTTTCAAAATTTCAGATGAGCTGAAGGCAGTCAATGACCTTGGACCACAGAAGTTATTTGCACTGGTGACAGACAATGCTGCGAAAATGAAGGCTGCTTGGTCTAAAGTGGAGGAATCCTACCCAAAACGTCACACCGACTGGCTGTGCTCCTCATGCATAGAATCTGCTCCTGATCATTGCACTGAAACAATGGATACACTCTACAAGAGAGCCAAGGAAATTATTAGGTATGTGAAGAGTCATCAAGTTATAGCAATCTACTTCACCAAGCAGTGAGAAGAATAAGAGCACCACATTGAAGCTGCCCAGCAACACCCATTGGAGTGGTGTTGTCATCATGTTTGACAGTCTCTTGGAGGGGAAGGAGTACTCCAAGAAATGGCCACATCAGTCTGCTGATATGGATAGCCCCATCAAGAGGATCCTCCTGGATGATGTAATTTGGGAGAGAGTGGTAAGCAGCGTGAAACCTATAGCAGTAGCCATTGCACGGATTGAGGGAGACAATACTTTCTGATGTTCAGACCTTGCTTGCATATGTTAGAGAAGAAATCCGTACTGTCCTGCCCACTTCATTGTTGCTCCAAGCAGAGGAAACTGCAGTTCTGAAATACATCAAAAATCGTGAAGACTTCTGCCTGAAGCCCATACACACCACAGCGTACATGTTGGTCCCTAAGTGCAGTATGCTGGCAAGAGCATCCTGTCTGGTGCAGAGATCAACAAGGCCTATGGTGCCATCACTACCGTGTCTTGCCACCTTGGCCTGGATGAGGGCAAGGTTCTTGGCAGTCTGACGAAGTACACTTCCAAGCAAGGGCTTTGGGATGGAGATGCAATATGGCAGTCGTGCCAACATATCTCATCAGGGACTTTGTGGATCTGAGGCTCTTTCCCCTGTTGCCTCCATCATCCTCCATATCCCGCCAACATCAGCCGCCTCAGAGCGCAACTGGTCCTTGTTTGGGAACACACACACACCAAAGCACGCAACAGGCTGACCAATACTAGGGATGAAAAATTGGTGGCCATCCGGGCAAATGCGAGGCTTTTTGAGCATGACAACGAGCCATCCTCAACAAGGTTGGAAAGTGACAGTGAAGATGAGGCCTCAGAGTCTGATGTTCAAGAGGTGGACATTGAGAAGGTCCAGGGAGAAGACATGGAAGCCTGAGAGGAAGACAAACAAAGCTTTAGTTTCTGGACTATCATTTTACAGATAGATGTATGTTGAAAACATTTTTGGGAGATGCGATGGCTCATTGGGGATCATTCAGTAAAGTTTGTTTCTGTCTCCATATGATATGGTAAGCATATCCAATGCAACAAAAAAAAAATCTACATTTACATTGTATTAAATTTGCATATATTTCCGTTAATTCCCATGGAAAGTTTCCACCTCTGAATATTCCCCAAAATGTGCAAGCCTAATCTTAACAGCACAACTCTCTGAAATATACAAATTCATTAAGACATTTATTGTCATGGATCTTGCCCTGGAGGCAGAACGTGGTGATTTCTGCTAGATGGGCCAGCTGCAAAGTTAAAATTGGCTATATCGTCAAAAAATCATGAAAACAAAAAACATTTGCTTTTTGGTCTTCATTTAAGGTTAGGCATTAGGGTTAGCCTTGTGGTTAAGGTTAGGTTTAAAGATCGTATGACTTTGTGGCTGTGCCAGCTAGTGACAGCGCTGCCTCCAGGGCAAGACTCATGACAATAAATGCCAACCTGTATAAGAGTGGGTCACACACACAGTGCTACCAGAAGGTATACAGTGCATTCGGAACGTATTCAGATCCCTTCACTTTTAACACATTTTTGTGTTACAGCCTTATTCTAAAATGTATTTAAAAAATGTTCAATGTTCCCACAAAACCCCATAATGACAAAGCAAAAACAGGTTAAGACATTTTTGCAATTTATAAAAAAATAAGTGAAATATCACATTTACAAAAGAATTCTGCCCATTTACTCAGTACTTTGTTGAAGCACCTTTGGCAGCGATTATAGCCTGGGGTCTTCTTGGGTATGACGCTACAAGCTTGGCACACCAGTATTTGGGGAGTTTCTCCTATTTCTCTCTGCAGATCCTCAAGCTCTGTCAGCTGTCATGGACATTTTAAAAAGAGAGACTGTAGATTCTTCAAACAACTTTATTATAAGATTTGCAAAAATAGAGCAATCAACAATCACTCAAATAGTTCAGAGTTAAATGCCCAACAAACAGAGTTGGTCCTCAGCTTTTATAGAAAAGTCCAACTTCTGTCTATGTGGCAGTTAACAGGTGTGAGTGAGAACATGACACAACAGATTGGGACTTTAGGGGGCATTCACAGTAAGTAGCCCTGCACGAGCCGGAGCGGCTCATAAGAACATTTCTGTAGCGTGATTCAGCTTGATGTACAAGTACACCTTCTGGACTCTAGTCTATCGCAGGTCCTTACTGCTAATCTATCTCCTAATGCTGAGTGTCAAGCAGAGACACAGAGTCCCATTTTTACATTCTTTGGTGCGACTCTGCCAGGGATCGAACTCACAACCCACCACAAGGCCACTGAGTTGGTGGGGGCATTCACAGCCTCCTACTAAAAATGCCCCCTCCCGACTGCTTGGTAAACGACCCAGAAATTACATTTGGGGTAGGTTTTGCTAGATAAACTGCAAAAAAAAATGAAAATCCCCCCACAAACCCTAACCCTAAAAATCAGGAAACATGTTATCTAATGCCATCATTCCATGGTGTTGTGCTATCAGTGGGCTTGAGACTGAAGCTACGTCCCAAATGGCACCCTATATAGTGCACTACTTCCGACCAGAGCCGTATGTGCTCCGGTCCAAGATTGCACTCCATTTAGTGAACTATTTGTGACGCAGTTTGAGAAGCTAGATCAAAGGCCCATGATTTCTTATCAAATATCTCTCCTTTCTGGTGATTTAAGCAAATTTGCAAAGCAACATTTTAAGCAGAAGTCGGTCAACAAAGAAACGTCCCTTTTACAGGACCATGTCTTTCAAAGATAATTTGTAAAAATCCAAATAACTTCAAAGATCTTCATTGTAAAAGGTTTAAACACTGCTTGTTCAATGAACCATAAACAGTTAATGAACATCCCACCTGTGGAACGTCGTTAAGACAATAACAGCTTACAGACGGTAGGCAATTAAGGTCAGTTATGAAAACTTAGGACACTAAAGAGGCCTTTCTACTGACTGAAAAACACCAAAAGAAAGAAGCCCAGGGTCCCTCATCTGCGTGAATGTGCCTCAGGCATGCTCAGCATGGGCTTGTAAGCCTGTTGTAAGGTAGGTCCTCACCAGACATCACCGGCAATAACGTCGCCTATGGGCACAAGCTCACCGTCGCTGAACCAGACAGAACTGGCAAAAAGTGCTCTTCACTGACGAGTCACAGTTTTGTCTCACCAGGGGTGATGGTCGGATATGCGTTTATCGCCGAAGGAATGAGTGTTACACCGAGGCCTGTTCTCTGGAGCGGGAGAGTCCGTCATGGGCTGGGGCGGTGTGTCACAGCATCATTGAACTGAGCTTGTTATCATTGCAGGCAATCTCAACGCTGTGCGTTACAGGGAAGACAACCTCCTCTCTCATGTGGTACCCTACCTGCTGGCTCATCCTGACATGACCCTCCAGCATGACAATGGCATCAACCATACTGCTCGTTCGCTGCGTGATTTCCTGCAAGACAGGAATGTCAGTGTTCTGCCATGGCCAGCGAAGAGCCCGGATCTCTATCCCATTGAGCATGTCTGGGACCTGTTGGATCGGCAGGTGAGGGCTAGGGCCACCCCGACCCTCAGAAATGTCCACGAACTTGCAGGTGCCTTAGTGGAAGAATAGGGTAACAAACATCTCACAGCAAGAACTGGAAAATCTGGTGCAGTCCATGAGGAGATCCACTGCAGTACTTAATGCAGCTGGTGGCCACACCAGATACTGACTGTTACTTTTGACCTCCCCCCCTTTGTTCAGGGACACATTCAATTTCTGTTCATCACGTCGTTGGAACTTGTTCAGTTTGTCTCAGTTGTTGAATCTGATATGTATACATGTTAAGTCTGCTGAAAATAAAACGCAGTTGACAGCGAAAAGACGTTTATTTTTTTATTGAGTTTATTATGACGACTTTGTGACATTTTTGTTAATTTTGGATTTCGGTGAGTGTTTTTTTCCCCCGGCTGTTCAGGAACACCAATTGTTTCCTAGAGGCAAGTCGAAGTCTACGCCCCTTCATCGGTGATTGGTCAACAATAGGGATTCTTCAATCAAGTCTGTTGTCATTCAATGAGACAACTCATTTTAATGCACATTTTTTCATTGAGAAATACTGCATCAAACATCTTAGATGTAATAAAGATCTCTGCAAAAATGTCAAAATTAATGACGGATTTCTTGAGTTATCTTAGATTAATTCTGACTATTTTGAGGAAGTGTATACTGAATACGGCATCTTGTTTTTCAAGTGAATGTCTTTTAAGGGAGTGTGCGAGCCGCAAGCCGAACTGAAGCATGCGGATGCCTTTAGAGTGAATCTAACCATGAGTAGGAAGTGCGCTGCTAGAGTGACAGGGACTTTGTGTGTGGGAAGCAGCTACAAAAGAGCGAGATGACAAACAGATTATACTAAAAACAGATGTTACACGCAGCTGAGGGGCGGTTCAAAATATTGCATGCTTCTGTGATATGGATATTATTGCACATGTCAATATTGAAATTTTCATGTGAATTTGATTAATTGTGCAGACACCGCATCTCTCCTTGGCTACAGCCCATTTCCCCAGTCCTTTTACTTCTCAGGCAGTCTCAACACTTTCTCTCTCCTTCCTCCGTTTTCCCGGCGCTGACCCAGAGGGTCCCCAACTGAGACGACTACTGACCAATCACGTTGGGGGAGGGGGGGCAGGCACGTCCACAATGACGGAAGAGCTCCTTGAGGTGTCGCCTTTGCAGATCCTAGGTGCGCGGGCCTGGGCGAACCCAGCCACCGCCGCCTCAATACTGACCCACATCAAGATGAAGGAAACACACAGAATCACAACATCAGTCAGGCCCTCTGGCCTAACAGGAGATCCCTCTAGAGACAGGAGTTAATTGATATCCATCAGTGGACTACACCATCTCAGCTCATCAATCATCTTTGACCAATGGACAACCCTGTCAAATCATTCAACAACTGTTTCTGACAGTGTGAGAAAGGAAAGATGAACCACATGTGATATTGTCATCCAGAACCAGAAGTTATGCACATCTCAGAATCTGTCTGAGTGCTGTGGGATTATTAAACCAGAGGAAATGGGGGGTGGAAGGGAATTGAGGTCCATCCTCATCCTGTCTATACCTCCAACTCTAAGCCCAAGGGAATTCACAGATTCTGCTAAACATTTCTAAATCCAGTCTCTCTCTGCCCAAACACACATTCATCCGCTGCCTTTCTGCTCCGCTGCAGTAAATTATTCAGCACCTCTGGAGTCGGCTCTTCACCACAAGCTCCGTCTTTCCATAAGCGTGACTTCATTGATAGACAGCATCCCTCCTTATGACATAACACATATAGAACAGAGCCCTTCATGCAGATTATATTTTATTATATGTTGAAGACTTTCTTCATTCCCTAAAACTTTAAAAATGTATATTCAATCTCAGGTTACAAAATGTATTAGTCAAAATTGGCACCAATTCAGCTGAATGAGGAATACTCTGTCCCAACATCCCAATAGTAATCCCAATTTCAAATACCTAAGTATTGACAACATATCACCACCACTACCAATTTCAATAGTGTTTATAAACAAATAGTAAGACCTGCAAAGATAGTCTCAATGCAAAAATTATAACTCTTTTCAGACATGTATTTCCATCGTTAACTTCTCTAGGGTAGGGGGCAGCATTTGGAATTTTGGATGAAATGCATGCCCAAATTAAACTGCCTGCTTCTCCGGCCCAGAAGATATGATATGCATATAACTGGTAGATTTGGATAGAAACTCCAAAGATTCCAAAACTGTTAAAATAGTGTCTGAGTATAACAGAACTGATTTGGCAGGCGAAAACCTGAGAAAAATCCTTTCAGGAAGTAATTTATTTTTGTGGTTTTGTAGTTTTCAATGCCATTACAGTATCCATTGACTTAGGACTCAAATTGCAGTTTATATGCCTTCCACTAGATGTCAACAGTCTTTAGAAATTGTTTCAGGCTTGTATTCTGAAAAATTAGGAAGTAGGAGCAGTCTGAATGAGTGGACCCTAAAGTGTCACAGAGCTTTTTCATGCGCGAGACCGAGAGAGTGCCTTTCTTGTTTACCTTTTAAATTGACGTTATTGTCCGGTTGAGATATTATCGATTATTTAGGCTAAAAACAACCTGAGGATTGGATATAAACATCGTTTAACATGTTTCTATGAACTTTACAGATACAATTTGGATTTTTTTGTCTGCCTGTTTTGACAGCGTTTGAGCCTGTGGATTACTGAAGAAAACTCAAACAAACAGGAGGTTTTTGGATATAAAGAGACCATCAAACAAAAGGAACATTTATTGAGTAAATTATTGTCTGCTGAGTGAAACCATATGAAGATCAAAGGTAAGGGATTCATTTTCTCTCTATTTCTGACTTGTGTAACTGTTCTACTTGGCTGGTTACTGTTTGTAATGATTTGTCTGCTGGGCTATGTTCTCAAATAATTGTAAGGTATGCTTTCGCTGTAAAGCATTTTAAAAATCTGACACCGTGGTTGGATTCACAAGAAGTTCATCTTTAATTAAACCTATGTAAAATATGTTTTGTTTTTTGAATTTTAATGAGTATTTCTGTATTTGAATTTGGCGCCCAGCAGTTTCACTGGCTGTTGAAGAGGTGGGACCCTAACATCTCACGTATCCAAGAGAGGTTAAGATGAACATACTTCCACAGAAACTTTTACAGCTCTATGATTCCCGTTTCACCACCAATGGGATATTGGAAGAAACTGCATACTTTGATCTCCAAATTAATATGGATCAAACTGTCCACTTTAAAAAGAGACAGCAGTGTTCTGGAGGCCAAAAACTGCCACAATATTAAATTACATTTTTGGGCCTTTATGTTAAGACCACTACGTGTGTGGTTGAACCCCAATACCCCAGTGACCTGGAGCCCCCTGAAAGAAAAATTAGCAAAGCCATACAGGCTCCAAGAACTGGCATATTCAAACATCTCTATCAAAAGAGCCAAACTCACCTCTGGCCCCATCATCAGGCAAACAATACAATATGGCGTTCAATGGGGAACCATTGCAAATACATCAATCATCTCACATTTACATTACATTTAAGTCATTTAGCAGACGCTCTTATCCAGAGCGACTTACAAATTGGTGCATTCACCTTATGACATCCAGTGGAACAGCCACTTTACAACAGTGCATCTAAATCTTTTAAGGGGGGGGGGGGGGGGGGGGGGTCAGAAGGATTACTTTATCCTATCCTAGGTATTCCTTAAAGAGGTGGGGTTTCAGGTGTCTCCGGAAGGTGGTGATTGACTCCGCTGTCCTGGCGTCGTGAGGGAGTTTGTTCCACCATTGGGGGGCCAGAGCAGCGAACAGTTTTGACTGGGCTGAGCGGGAACTGTACTTCCTCAGTGGTAGGGAGGCGAGCAGGCCAGAGGTGGATGAACGCAGTGCCCTTGTTTGGGTGTAGGGCCTGATCAGAGCCTGGAGGTACTGAGGTGCCGTTCCCCTCACAGCTCCGTAGGCAAGCACCATGGTCTTGTAGCGGATGCGAGCTTCAACTGGAAGCCAGTGGAGAGAGCGGAGGAGCGGGGTGACGTGAGAGAACTTGGGAAGGTTGAACACCAGACGGGCTGCGGCGTTCTGGATGAGTTGTAGGGGTTTAATGGCACAGGCAGGGAGCCCAGCCAACAGCGAGTTGGTGTATTCCAGACGGGAGATGACAAGTGCCTGGATTAGGACCTAATTGTGGAGAAGATTAATTGTGTGTCGTCTGCATAGCAATGATAGGAGAGACCATGTGAGGTTATGACAGAGCCAAGTGACTTGGTGTATAGCGAGAATAGGAGAGGGCCTAGAACAGAGCCCTGGGGGACACCAGTGGTGAGAGCGCGTGGTGAGGAGACAGATTCTCGCCACGCCACCTGGTAGGAGCGACCTGTCAGGTAGGACGCAATCCAAGCGTGGGCCGCGCCGGAGATGCCCAACTCGGAGAGGGTGGAGAGGAGGATCTGATGGTTCACAGTGTCGAAGGCAGCCGATAGGTCTAGAAGGATGAGAGCAGAGGAGAGAGAGTTAGCTTTAGCAGTGCGGAGCGCCTCCGTGATACAGAGAAGAGCAGTCTCAGTTGAATGACTAGTCTTGAAACCTGACCGATTTGGATCAAGAAGGTCATTCTGAGAGAGATAGCAGGCGAGCTGGCCAAGGACGGCACGTTCAAGAGTTTTGGAGAGAAAAGAAAGAAGGGATACTGGTCTGTAGTTGTTGACATCGGAGGGATCGAGTGTAGGTTTTCAGAAGGGGTGCAACTCTCGCTCTCTTGAAGACGGAAGGGACGTAGCCAGTGGTCAGGGATGAGTTGATGAGCGAGGTGAGGTAAGGGAGAAGGTCTCCGGGAAATGGTCTGGAGAAGAGAGGAGGGGATAGGGTCAAGCGGGCGGCCGGCCGTCACAAGACGCGAGATTTCATCTGGAGAGAGAGGGGAGAAAGAGGTCAGAGCACAGGGTAGGGCAGTGTGAGCAGAACCAGCGATGTCGTTTGACTTAGCAAACGAGGATCGGATGTCGTCGACCTTCTTTTCAAAATGGTTGACGAAGTCATCTGCAGAGAGGGAGGAGGGGGGGGGGGGGGAGGAGGATTCAGGAGGGAGGAGGTGGCAAAGAGCTTCCTAGGGTTAGAGGCAGATGCTTGGAATTTAGAGTGGTAGAAAGTGGCTTTAGCAGCAGAGACAGAAGAGGAAAATGTAGAGAGGAGGGAGTGAAAGGATGCCAGGTCCGCAGGGAGGCGAGTTTTCCTCCATTTCCGCTCGGCTGCCCGGAGCCCTGTTCTGTGAGCTCGCAATGAGTCGTCGAGCCACGGAGCGGGAGGGGAGGACCGAGCCGGCCTGGAGGATAGGGGACATAGAGAGTCAAAGGATGCAGAAAGGGAGGAGAGGAGGGTTGAGGAGGCAGAATCAGGAGATAGGTTGGAGAAGGTTTGAGCAGAGGGGAGAGATGATAGGATGGAAGAGGAGAGAGTAGCGGGGGAGAGAGAGCGAAGGTTGGGACGGCGCGATACCATCCGAGTAGGGGCAGTGTGGGAAGTGTTGGATGAGAGCGAGAGGGAAAAGGATACAAGGTAGTGGTCGGAGACTTGGAGGGGAGTTGCAATGTGGTTAGTGGAAGAACAGCATCTAGTAAAGATGAGGTCAAGCGTATTGCCTGCCTTGTGAGTAGGGGGGGAAGGTGAGAGGGTGAGGTCAAAAGAGGAGAGGAGTGGAAAGAAGGAGGCAGAGAGGAATGAGTCAAAGGTAGACGTGGGGAGGTTAAAGTCGCCCAGAACTGTGAGAGGTGAGCCGTCCTCAGGAAAGGAGCTTATCACGGCATCAAGCTCATTGATGAACTCTCCGAGGGAACCTGGAGGGCGATAAATGATAAGGATGTTAAGCTTGAAAGGGCTGGTAACTGTGACAGCATGGAATTCAAAGGAGGCGATAGACAGATGGGTAAGGGGAGAAAGAGAGAATGACCACTTGGGAGAGATGAGGATCCCGGTGCCACCACCCTGCTGACCAGCTGCTCTCGGGGTGTGCGAGAACACGTGGGCGGACGAAGAGAGAGCAGTAGGAGTAGCAGTGTTATCTGTGGTGATCCATGTTTCCGTCAGTGCCAAGAAGTCGAGGGACTGGAGGGAGGCATAGGCTGAGATGAACTCTGCCTTGTTGGCCGCAGATCGGCAGTTCCAGAGGCTACCGGAGACCTGGAACTCCACGTGGGTCGTGCGCGCTGGGACCACCAGATTAGGGTGGCCGCGGCCACGCGGTGTGAAGCGTTTGTATGGTCTGTGCAGAGAGGAGAGAACAGGGATAGACAGACACATAGTTGACAGGCTACAGGAGAGGCTACGCTAATGCAAAGGAGATTGGAATGACAAGTGGACTACACGTCTCGAATGTTCAGAAAGTTAAGCTTACGTAGCAAGAATCTTATTGACTAAAATGATTAAAATGATACAGTACTGCTGAAGTAGGCTAGTTGGCAGTGGCTGCGTTGTTGACACTACACTGATCAAGTCGTTCCGTTGAGTGTAATAGTTTCTACAGTGCTGCTACAGTGCTGCTAGTCGGTGGCTAGCTGGCTAGCTAGCAGTGTTGATTACGTTACGTTGCGTTAAAAGAACGACAATAGCTGGCTAGCTAACCTAGAAAATCGCTCTAGACTACACAATTATCTTTGATACAAAGACGGCTATGTAGCTAGCTATGTAGCTAGCTACGATCAAACAAATCAAACCGTTGTACTGTAGTGAAATGAAAATGTGATACTACCTGTGGAGCGAAGCGGAATGCGACCGGGTTGTTGAGTGCGGAAGTTCTATTCTCCTCTTGGGTGGCCAGACAATATATTTTCCAGCTTGGAGTGAGAAGGGAAATCATACTCTCTCTGGCATTGTGGACAGTTGTAGCTTACATGCGTTCCAAGACTTGAAAAAGCTATACAGTCTGCCTGGTTCTTCATTTTTCTTTTATTTGCAGCTTTGTTCTGCTGTACATGCTTATGGAACCCTGAGGTTCAAATCTAGAATCTCATCCTATTCACAAAATAACGACAGCAAGGGTAAGTAAGGGCATAGTCTCCAAATTCTATATATTCTTACTCAAACTAACATTACCAATCTACTCAAAATGGAACAAAGATATATACACACACAAAAGTATGTT
Source organism: Salvelinus fontinalis (assembly GCF_029448725.1). NCBI lineage: Eukaryota > Metazoa > Chordata > Actinopteri > Salmoniformes > Salmonidae > Salvelinus > Salvelinus fontinalis. The sequence goes on along the minus strand of NC_074684.1, from coordinate 25,864,421 downwards.
GGCACCCCTTCAAATTAGTGGTTTTGGCTATTTCAGCCACACCCGTTGCTGAAAGGTGGATAAAATAGAGCACACGACCATGCGATCTCCATAGACAAACATTGGCAGTAGAATGGCCTTAAGATCTCAGTGACTTAAAGTGGCACCGTCATAGGATGCCACCTTTCCAACAAGTCAGGTCGTCAAATGTTTGCCCTGTTAGAGCTGCCCCGGTCAACTAAGTGCTGACCTCACTACCCTCTGGAGAGCCTTACGGTTGTGGACGGAGCAGTTGCCGTAACAGGAATTGATACAGCCCGACAGGATGCTCTCGATTGTGCATCTGTAATGGGTACGTGAGACGTTAGCGTCCCACCTCTTCAACAGCCAGTGAAACTGCTGGGCGCCAAATTCAAATACAGAAATACTCATTAAAATTCAAAAAACAAAACATATTTTACATAGGTTTAATTAACTTCTTATGGCTGCAGGGGCAGTATTGAGTAGCTTGGATGAAAGGTGCACGGAAGTTTGAGTGTTTTCGGTGACAAGCCAAATTTCTTCACCCTCTTGAGGTTCAAGAGGCACTGTTGCGCCTTCTTCACTACGCTGTCTGTGTGGGTGGACCATTTCAGTTTGTCTGTGATGTGTACGCCGAGGAACTTAACTTCCCACCTTCTCCACAACTGTCCCGTCGATGTGGCTAGGGGGGTGCTCCCTCTGCTGTTTCCTGAAGTCCATCATCTCCTTTGTTTTGTTGACGTTGAGTGCGAGGTTACTTTCCTGACACCACACTCCGAGGGCCCTCACCTCCTCCCTGTAGGCTGTCTCGTCGTTGTTGGTAATCAAGCCTCCCACTGTAGTGTCGTCCGCAAACTTGATGATTGAGTTGGAGGCGTGCACGGCCAAGCAGTCATGGGTGAACAGAGAGTACAGGAGAGGGATGAGGACACACCCTTGTGGGGCCCCAGTGTTGAGGATCAGCGGGGTGGAGATGTTTCCTACCCTCACCACCTGGGGGCGGCCTGTCAGAAAGTCCAGGACCCAGTTGCACAGGGCGGGGTCGAGAACCAGGGTCTCAAGCTTGATGACGAGTTTGGAGGGTACTATGGTGTTAAATGCTGAGCTGTAATCGATGAACAGCATTCTCACATAGGTATTCCTCTTGTCCAGGTGGGTTAGGGCAGTGTGATTGCGTCGTCTGTGGACCTATTGGGGCAGTAAGCAAATTGGAGTGGGTCTAGGGTGTCAGGTAGTGTGGAGGTGATATGATCAGTAACTAGTCTCAAAGCACTTCTTGATGACGGAAGTGAGTGCTACGGGGCGATAGTCGTTTAGCTCAGTTACCTTAGCTTTCTTGGGAACAGGAACAATGGTGGCCCTCTTGAAGCATGTGGGAACAGCAGACTGGGATAGAGATTGATTGTCCATAAACACACCAGCCAGCTGGTCTGTGCATGCTCTGAGGATGCGGCTAGGGATGCCGTCTGGGCTGGCAGCCTTGCGAGGGTTAACACGTTGAAATGTTTTACTCACGTTGGCCGCGGTGAAGGAAAGCCCGCAGGTTCTGGTAGCGGGCCGTGTCAGTGGCACTGTATTGTCCTGAAAGCAAGCAAAGAAGTTGTTTACTTTGTCTGGGAGCAAAACGTCGGTGTCCACGACGGGGCTGGTTTTCATTTTGTAATCCGTGATTGACTGCAGGCCCTGCCACATACGTCTTGTGTCTGAGCCGTTGAGTTACGTCTCTGTCTCTATACTGACGCTTAGCTTGTTTGATCGCCTTGCAGAAGAAATAGCTACAGTTTGTATTTGGTCATGTTTCCGGTCATCTTGCCCTGATTAAAAGCAGTGGTTTGCACTTTCAGTTTTGCCATCAATCCACGGTTTCTGGTTGGGGAAGGTTGTAATAGTCACCGTGGGTACAACATCACCGATCCACTTGCTAATAAACTCGCTCACCGAATCAGCGTATACATCAATGTTGTTGTCTGAGGCTATCCGGAACATATCCCAGTTCACGTGATTGAAGCATTCTTGAAGCGTGGAATCCGATTGGTCGGACCAGCGTTGAACAGACCTGAGCACGGGCGTTTCCTGTTTTAATTGGGAGCAACAAAATGGAGTCGTGGTCAGATTTGCCGAAAGGAGGGCAAGGGAGGGCTTTGTATGCTTCGCAGAATGATAGCAATGATCCAGAATGCTGCCAGGCCGCGTCGCGCATTTGATATGCTAATAAAATTTAGGGAGCCTTGTTTTCAGATCAAGAAACCCAAATCACTGGCTACAATTTGGCCCACATGACTTAACATAAATCCATGTGTATAATGTATATTGGTTTGCCATTTTCTGTTCTGGCCTAAAATAATAAAAACTTTAAAATCACAAAAAAAATAACCCAGAGGCCATAATTGCAGAGTTGTCAATGAAGGGAATGGTTTTGTATTGGGGCATATCACATGGTTTGGGCAGGCATAGTTGAAATAGAACCCAATCCAATAAACTACAAGGCTAAAGGAGTCCGCATGCTTCCCAGCCAAAAGAGTTTGTGCATAAACCGAATTCTACGCCCCTTCATCGGTGATTGGCCAATAGTAGGGACCCTTCAACGAAGTCTTTATAGTCATTCAACGAGAGACTCGTTTTCATGCAAAAAATGTTAATTGAAAAATACTAATCCAAACATCTTCGATGTAGAATTGCTTGATTAAGATCTCCCCTGAAAAAAATAAATTAATGACAGATTTCCTATGTTAATACGTAGTATTGTGAAGAAGTTTATACTGGCTACGACTTCACAAGATGGACAAACAGTACTATTCCCTTTTTATCTCGTTATGCAAGCAAAGTCTTTTAAGAGACTTTCGTTCAAGTCGGATAGCCGAGTTCAGCTAGGCGCCAGCTGAAGTATGCTGACGTCATAAGTCTGCTTCCACTGCAACATGGCTACACCCCCTCAGGGGACAAGAGAAGTACATCCTGAACACAGAGGAGTGACACAAAACAAACCACTCTGGGAATTGTGTTGGTTGTGTGGTCAATATTGGAATCCATTAAGTGATTTGGCTAGCTGGCGGACAGCCAGACAGAGCGTAACAAACACAGTTCCCTGTGGTGCTGCTTGATTGGGATGGCTAGGCCTTACCTCCAATCCATCTTCTCCACCAGGTATGCACAGATCAGAAAGCATGTCCGATTGAAGCCGTGCGTGCAGTGGACACCTGTGGGAGAACAAAAAGAGAGACACTGCTTAAGTCAATCAAGCAAAGTGCCCATCTGTCCCTACTACTACAATTGTGTGTGTGTGTGTACTTGCAATTGCGCTTCTACATCTGCATTGCTTGCTGTTTTAGGCTGACTTTCTGTACAAGCACTTTGTGATATCTGCTGATGTAAAAAAGGGCTTAATAAATACATGTGATATTCCATGAAACGCAAATGAGACAGTCCAATAACCCTGTCATTTTCCAACCATCTCTCTCTTGCAAAATCAATAGTCCTATCTGTGAAGAGAGGAGGTGGTGGTGGCCTGGCTACGCATAACGCCCACTGAATCCTCCTGAGAGAGCCCTTATGCCGGGTGTTCACTACACGACTTTCAAAATCTTAACCTCGCTGAGCCTCTCACATTAAACGACTGTCTTTCCTGTAGTTTGTCTTGCCAACGTAGTGGTGCCACACTAAACGATCTGGCACAGGCGAGGTGTCACAAACTACACCATTCTTCACTTGGTCATGAGGAATCTCCATTCCACCACTCTGTCTCGCAAAAACAATGTGATTAGACTGTTAACGTAGCTAGAACGAGCTGTGGTTCAAAGCAGCTTCAAATGTTTTCAGTCAGACATTCATGCTTGCCATTGAGTTGAAATGTTCTAGCCAACATTTTGAATTGAATAACATTGCCTGTGAACTTCAAAGCTGTAACGATTTGACACTTTGGTTAAAAGGCATGTACAAACGCATACTAGTAGTAGTCATGCCTCCTGCTCGAGTCTACACATTCTGGGTGATGCAAAACAACTTAATATCACTGGCTTCTTTGACGAGCTCTCATTGGCTATTGCTGATCACCACTCTCAACTTGAAGTTGCACATCTCACACTACAAGAGTATTGCAGATATTGTGTCAATAAAATCAAACATATTTGAAAATATTGGGATGTCTGGAACTGCTCAATGATGGGATCGGTAGCACTCAGATTGAGTCTGACGCTAACGCCTCGATTACACAGATAGCATCATTGCATTTTGGTACACCAAAAGTACATTCATTTAATGGAAAGCTGCGTTTGCCTTGCAGCATTGCGTTGCAGACGCAGTGCGTTCTGTGTGGTGCATATGATGGATTTATCGAACGTATGCATCAAACTGTATGCATAGACGTCTTTACAGAAATGGCAGCAGAAACTTTATTTGCACACATATCCAGATGATGCTGCGTACCATTTTGTCAGTGAAGCTGTCGGAGTGATTGAGGCGTAACATTAAAACGGATGCACGCCGAGTAAGCAACGACATGGGGATTGTCTCCCATCTCAAACTTGTACTGGACAGTTAAGTCGGGCCAAATTAGTGTAGTGTACACCCAGCTTAACTGTGTGCTGGTACTTCTAGGTGGGAGCCTCATGTTAAAAACCAGTTCATCAGACAACTGGAGGTTATGCTACATACTCCGGGGATGGATTCTTAAAGCATCTCAGAGTAGGAGTGATGATTTAAGAACAGTTTTGCTTTTTTGATTATCATAAATGGACACGGAGAGCCTGATCCTAGACTAGCACTCCTACACCGAGTTGCTTAATTGATACGGACGGCAGACGCAATCTATCGCTAGGGGAGAGGAAAGAAAATGCCAGGGCACACAGGGAATCGGTTCATGTTTGCTTTGATCTTCAAGGCAGGGAAGGATAATGGGGCAAACTATATCTTCACTCCAAAAATGTTCATGGCAGAGCCTCTATCAGCATTCAGGGGTGGTTTGGGGAGAAATTCTCTTTGGATTTTAGACTCCATGCCTCGTCAGTCTGAAGCATCTCCCTCGGCCATGATGCAGTTGGTCATTGGTAACTTTAGATAGGAATAATTGGAGAGTGGTATGAAATGAGAACTCACTGGGTAGACCAGCCACTATGAGATCTGACAAAATCTCTGAAAGTAAGGTCATAGAAAGTCAATCTGGACTTATCGTAGTAATCAGGATAAGAATATTTCTCACCCCCTCTGATAGTCTGAATAGTCAATGCATGGTAATCTCCATTGGGTGCACGTTTCCACTGATTGACCTCAACTTGACTGCTGTAACACCCTGTCCGTCAGACAGGACAAGATGTCTGTCTGGCAGCACAGATGGAGATGACATCTCCAGTAATGATGATGGGGGGGATTGTAGGAGGGTTACATTCACAGGGCCCCGCTGTCTAATTTCAACATCTGCATTAATACCAGAGAGACAACAGATAAAGAACAACGGGTGGCCAACAGGAGGACATCTTTATAATGACATTCATATATTCCAACCTGAGAAATATTAATTTCCCTCTGCACACTTTAACATCTCCCACTAGATGCTCAAGGACATACAAAAAAGCACAACAGGAGAGGTTATGCATTTATCATTCATGACTGCAATGTTTTGAAATTGGTTTATCTGCCTTCAAGCCTCTAAGCAGCAGGGGTCCAGTTAGGCCTTTCCAAACCCTGGGCTTCTGAGGTATACTCAGACAGGTCACATGCTGAGCTACAAAGTGATTGCATACACACATATGGTGAGCTATACTAAACATGGCACCTGCAAAAGCCGCTACACATTTCAGATTCCCATCCAATTTGTTTATTAATATCCTGGCATCTGATTAGTACCAATTTCAGTCAGATATGTGTTTTATATTATGAGCAGACCACCAACCAACACACTTGGTTATAATTCTACAAGAAAGCCTATGTTGCGATGCGATTACTTTGACTTAATATTTAGCAAACCCGTTTTATAGTATTTACAAACAAAATGCATCTTATCAGAAATAGCTGATGGAATATTAGGAAGGGAGGGTGTCTGGTTGGAACTAAAAAGATTAGAACGGTTTAATTATATTCTTGCTCCCCCTAGTGGACAAACCTGTACCTCATCTTACTTTGATAATCTATTTTGTAGTTACTGTTTGCTACTTGCCTGGGGTGTATTCATTACACTGATTCTGTTGCAAAACCATGTAACAGAAACCGTTTACTCCAAACGGAATAGGTTTTTCAACAAAAACGAGTTTCTATTGAACAAATTCAGGTAGGTCGCTACCTGATTTGTTCAGTTTGCTCCAGTTTAGTTCAAAAACTGTAAACGGTTTCCATTGAGAGACATGGCTAACCATCCACATCGCTCTGGCCAAACGCCACACCCACTGAGTTGTCAGGAAAATATGCTACAATACAACACCCCAAAGAGAATGTTGAATATACCTCCAAGTTCAAATGTGACTGTATTTTACCCCTTGACTGCTATCAAAACTAAACAAAATGTATCCACAACATGTATGAACAATTCACCAGACAAGAACAAAGATAAGGAAATATACAGCTCCAGTAAAAAAAAAAAAACTTGCATGCATTGCATTCCTTACCTACCAATTCAGTGGTAGTCTTCTCCATGAAGTGCTCACAGTCTGATGAACATCTCAGTAGTCTCTGTTGAAGGACACTCTCCATAGTTAAACAAGGAACAAACACATCACATCAATTAACAAATTATATTATTTTCAACTAGTGGCATTTGTATTTGTAAACATGGAGAATTAATCTCGAGTTTGAAACAGGTCACTCATACGTACCCTTTGCACTGAAGCTTCACATATTTAACACCCTCGTTCTCGATTACGTTGCGGTCATACTGTAGAAGCCGGTAGTGTTTGTTAGATCAACAAGCAAACCCATCTTAACCTAGAGAATACACAAAACACATGTTGACAGACTACTGTGGTGAATAGAGCACTGATTTTTATTTCCCAAAGAGAGACAAAAGACTAGTAAACACATGTCAACATCATGGAAGACATACCTTGATACGCTTTACATATTGGGAGAGCATGCTTGGATGAAACCTGTTATCTTCTGGCACATTGGCATCATACTTGGGGCCCAACAGTTTATTGTCAGGAATTTACCTGGTGAGACAATGAAAAGGTAGAGTGGTCACAGACACCATGAAAAGAATACCACTCACGCATCTACACTCACTGTCCTGTTTGTCCATACATTATGACATGGTTATTAACCAACTTAGCTACATAAGATAAAACGTATAAGGATCATACTAGGAATTTTTAAAGCAGGATTCCTTTTCACTAATCTAAAACAGATGGAAAGTGACATTTCATGTAATCTGGTTAGCTAATCCTAACTACAAAAACAAAAGACCATTTAAAAGGTAGGTCAGGGTCTTCAATTTTGCTGTACACAGCATCTTTCCATTTGTGCCTACCATTTCCCTTGGATCCAAGAAAGAAAGATGGGAGACCAGAACGTACTTCAATGGAGATTTCTCAATGAGTTTGTTAACAGTTGTGAGAATACACTTCTTGCAAGCAATGTTGATGTCCATCAATGTTTGTCCAATTTTCTTCCCTGCGGACAAGTCTCTCACAATTCTTCAAGTAACAAAACCCAAGTCGACCTGTGAGGAGTTGATGTGATTGGATGACTGGCTCACCTCGACATCAAGAAGTTTGAGGGGTCTTTGCTTCTTTCATGAGGTCTTGCTAAATGAATTTGCTCAACAAGCTCTTAAGCAGCTTGAACAAGTCTGTAGAGAGAAATGGCACGATGGACTTATCAGTCTGGTAGTGTGTGAGGAATGGTGTCACTTCTCTGCACACCTAAGAGTAAAAAAAACGATTTAAATCACACTTATTTCTGTTTCTAGCCTGTGTGTGAACATGTGTGTGCGTGTGTCACAGAGAGAGAATATGAAAACATACATAACATGTCCCTAAAAATAATTTAATGTTACAGGTGACAGTTAATAAACCACGACACCCACACTTGCGTTCACTACAGTGGAAAGAGTAGTGGCCAAGCCCACAGACTTAAGCGGTGCAGCCTCAGATGCCACAGAGTTCCCCCAGCCTGTGTGCATTGTCCAGGGAGGCAAACAGGTCCACTTGTGCCCTCCCGAACTTGTCCCACAGGTGCTGCACCACCTGGGGATGTAGGCTCCAGTCCCAAGGTGGCGGAGAGCATATCCGCTGCCACACTCAGGATTTCAGGTACGTGACCAGCTCGTAAAGACGCTAGACAGCCCTGAGCCCAGAGAAGAACCTCCTGTGCTATAAGATTGAGGCGGTGGGACCTCAGTCCACCCTGATGGTTGATGTAAGCCACCACTGTGGTGTTGTTCTTTTTCACCAGGACATGTCTTCCTTTCAGATGTGGAAGGAAAGACCACAGGGCCAGCAGTACAGCTCAGAGCTCTAATGTATTGATGTGCCTGCCGCTACAAAGGGGTAGCCAACAGCCGCTGGCCAACCTACCCTAGGTCACCCCCCCCCCCCCCGGTCAGCACAGAGCAGCACAAGCTGGTCACAGCGGCACATGTTCAGCATCTCCACCCCACCTGAGAAAGGAGCGACAGCGCCACCTCAACAATGCCGAGGCCCTGTGCGGTCACCTGCAGCTGGCGGTAACCGTGGCGCTTCGGGTGCAACTGGTGGGAGTTGAACCACCATTGAAGACACAAGAGATGGAGCAGGCCCAGGGGAAATCGGAAACAAGGCCGCCGTCAGCAAGCCCAGGGCGGATACCACCCTGCCGAAAGTGGTCGAGGCAAGATGGATCGCCTGAAACCTTCCGGTGGGCAGGCGTGCTCTCATGAGGACTGAGTCCAGTTCCATACCTGCGTCCTAATCGAGGCACAAATCAGCCAATCGTCCAGGTATCAACAATCCTTGGGACGTGAGAGGTGCCAGGACAGCGTCCACGCGGGTGCCAAGGAGAGGCCGAATTGAAGAACCATAATTCATAATCCATCCCTTCGAAAGTGAATCAGAGGTACTGCCAATGAGCTGGGTGAACAGAAACATGGAGGTACGCATCCATCAGCTCCAGCAGAACAAACCACTGGTCCCTGGACATGGCCTGCTACACGAGGCTGGGGACAGCATGTGGAACCTCAGTACCCTCAAGTACCCATTGAGGTTGCAGAGGTCCAGAATCGGTCGAAACCCACTGTTTCTTTTTGTAATCATAAAATAAGTCTAGTAGAACCTACCTAGTGGTTCTGATGTATCGATCCCGCGGAAGTCACTTTTCTTCAGGAGTGAGGAGATCTCCAGCCGCAGGGTTTTCTTCCGGGGGGGGGGGGGGGGGTTGGGGTCGGCATTGTGGACAACACCCAGGGGGACTCCACACCCTCCTCCCACTTTGCCCTTTGAGACCTGGAGAATGTTTCAGAGGTCCTGCCGGGGCTTTCCTCTTCTCTGGAGCCCCGAGCACCTGGGTCTCCCAGGCACATCCCTATGGCGGTGACGGTTGACACCGCCACACCTGTCACAAAGGGAAGCCATAAGCTCAGTCAAGCCAACAAGGCCACAGAGCAGGGTCCAACGCCCTGGGAGAGGCATGTCGTGACCCACTTGGAGGAATAGGAACCCGGTGAGGGATAAATTACCCAGTATCTCTGCAAAAAAAATGGCAGACAAAAAAAAAAAAACATCAACCAGGTAATGGATTTGATTTATTTGTTTTACGCCAATTGCAATATTACCTACCGGTTTAATATCCAAGCAGTAAAAACAGCACCATATGGAGTAGTGCCCTTTAAGGAACCTAAAAGTTAATGTCTCAATGTAGTTTTCTACGATACTCACACACTGCAGGGGAAAGAACAAGAAAAAACCCTGCAAGATAATTATCAGAGAACCCGGGAGCAACATGTTAAAGCAATTCACAAAACACACATAGAACAAGCCAGTCGGCAAGTTGTGTAAGGTCAATTACAGTTTGTGGCAGCAGGGCCCCCAATATATTAATGTACACGGAGTCGTAGTATAACGCTAACAAAACACAAGCACAACAAACCACGAGCGGAAGATACAGATCAACCGCGCGCAGCGAGTGGAGCACTCAAGAGGGCCAGCTGCTCCAGGCTGCAAACAGCCAGTGAGTATACTTCCACGCAAGATATTACAGTTACCAGTAATTTACCAAGCGAACTTCAGAAAGTTTGTACCTCAAACCATACGGACGTCCGCCGAGAAAATGAAAGGGAATGTGTCGCGGCCATGGGGTCTATCTATAGGGGCGGACCCCAGTCGAGACACAGGTGTACACGGGAGGTAATCTGTAAATCCTCGGATGTATCCCTCCGCCATGGAGTGATAGCAATATATTGGAGTGATCTAATATAGTAAAACATAACACGCTTTCGCCTCTCACTTGCTACAGGTTGTCCTCTTATAGGACGATTCCGCAATCGAGGGGGAAGACTAGTGTGTGAAATTTTGTCCAAGAGTGGCAACTGTAATTTCACAAACCGAGGATGTAACGTTAGCCAAGCAAATCAGTTGAACTTCGATGTGACATTCCCTGGGATATCACCCTTCACCACGGGCTCTCGTGCGCGATTTTTTTGGGGGCCTTGATTTTGTTAGATGTAGGGTCTAACCTAGCCCTTTCGGTCTGAGCCAGAAATTGAGAAAATGTATCCAAATGTAGGTGTTTACTTACGATTGTTCAATGTCCAAATATCAAGGTAATCCTCACAGTTCTCAAAAACCCAATACAATGACCATGAATGAACTAAAATCATTCTCCACATTTCTCCTAGTGTATACCCACTCGATTAGCCACCAATCACCCCATTAAAAGGTGGAAACATCTTACCAATCACACCATTCATATGGTGAACGTGGTATCCCACACGCCACATGTGTCGTACGCTATACCGTACTATTTTGCCATTAATTGCAGTCACTTAAAATAACCACTAGGTGGTAGACTAACCCTAAAATTATCCTTCTGTGGATTTTATGGCGGACTACAACCCAAAAAGGTGTATTGCCGCCACCAACTGGACCGATTGAAAAACGAAACAAGGTTTTAAAAAAATATATACATATGTGATAGGGAAACTAACTTAATCCACCTAAATAAAAATAATACATTGACATTACCAAAACAACAACTTCTTCCTTCTTTCAAATATCCCTTATCAGGCTCTAGAACCTGAGAGGGTGGTACAGCTTGTGACAATATTCCATGTAACTCCCCCGCCGAGAAATCTTTCAGTCCCAGGAGCTGCTCCGCCGCATTTTCAATTATATCTATCTTCCTGGACCTTCTCTCAACCTTGGCAGTGCCATTAATCACCATAGCTATAAATGTCACAAAGTCCACCTTAACCTTTAAAATGCCAGGATCCTGCTGGTGAAAGGCAACCCCTGCAGCCTACAGTGAAGGCCTATTCACCACCATGGACTCTTCAGGAGCACCATTCAAAACCCTCAACCCTTTTAACAGCATCTGCATATGAAATGCTCTGGACAGCCCTGACTTTGGCACCTCATTCTCTTTCACCCTTGTCGAGCAATCGAAAGATGTAGCTTTATGGTTCCCACCACAATTGCAACATGTCACATTTTCCTCACTTATAACACATATGATTTTTTCCACAACTTGGACATCTCACCTTCTCCCTTCTGCAAACACTTGAAACATGACCAAATGCTTTACAATGAATGGTCATGGGACGAATGCTCTGACTTTGTAGTTTGTATAACCGAACTGCACTTGAGTAGACTTCACTTTTTACCATAAATCATCGTTAGTATTATGTTCTCTATTCCTTGGTAATTTCAGAGAAAACCTGTGATGGAATTCATTGTCCTTGCTGTATCTTCTGCTTACTAGTGTGGTAGGATATTTTTTTAATCATCAAATTGAACAACCGCAACCAAATATGACACAAACAGCTACTGTCAAATGTTGCTACATTAGTTCTTAGCGCACTTAAAACAAAACAGTTAGATGGAAGCGTTTTAATAAAAATCTAATCAAAACCCTATTTTATTTGTCACGTGTAGACTTAACAGTGAAATGCTTACTTATGGGCCCTTCCTAACAATGTAGAGAGAAACGTTTCGAAATAATAGACAAATGATAACAGAAGGAATACGTGCACAGTGAATAACGATAACTTGGCTATCTATATACAGTACCAGTAAAAAGTTTGGACACGCCTACTCATTCAAGGGTTTTTCTTTATTTTCTACATTGTAGAATAATAGGGAATACATCAAAACTATGAAATAACGCATATGGAATCATGTAGTAACCAAAAATGTGTTAAACAAAGCAAAAATATATTTTATATATTTGAGATTCTTCAAAGTAGCCTCCCTTTGCCTTGATGACAACTTTGCACCCTCAACAAGCTTCACCCTGAATGCCTTTCCAACAGTCTTGAAGGAGTTTCCACATATGCTGAGCACTTGTTGGCTGCTTTTCATTCACTCTTCGGTCCAACTCATCCCAAACCATCTAAATTGGGTTGAGGTTTGGTGATTGTGGAGGCCAGGTAATCTGATGCAGCACTCCATCACTCTCCTTCTTGGTCAAATAGCCCTTACACAGCCTGGAGGTGTGTTTTGGGTCATTGTCCTATTGAAAAACAAATGATTGTCCCACTAAGCGCAACCCAGATGGGATGACGTATTGCTGCAGAAAAATGTGGTAGCCATACTGGTTAAATGTGCCTTGAATTCTAAATAAATCACTGACAGTGTCACCAGCAAAGCACCCCCACAACATCCCATCTCCTCCTCCATGCTTCACGGTGGGAACTACACATGCAGAGATCATTCGTTCACCTATTCTGAGTCTCACAAAGACACGGCAGTTGGAACCAAAAATCTCTAATTTGGACTCATTAGACCAAAGGACAGATTTCTACCGGTCTAATGTCCATTGCTAGTGTTTCCTGGCCCAACAAGTCTCTTCTTATTATTGATGTCCTTTAGTAGTGGTTTCTTTGCAGTAATTCAACCATAAAGGCCTGATTCCTTTGAACAGTTGATGTTGAGATGTATCTATTACTTGAACTCTGTGAAGCATTTATTTGGGCTGCAATCTGAGGTGCAGTTATTTTTAATTAACTTATCCTCTGCAGTAGAGGTAACTCTGGGTATTTCTTTCCTGTGGCTGTGCTAATGAGAGACAGTTTCATCATAGCGCTTGATGGTTTTTGCGACTGCACTTGAAGAAACTTTAGAAGTTCTTGAAAGTTTCCGGATTGACTGACCTTCTGTCTTAAAGTAATGATGGACTGTTATTTCGCTTTGCTTATTTGAGCTGTCCTTGCCATAATATGGACTTGGTCTTTTACCAAATAGGGCTATCTTCTGTATACCACACCTAACTTGTCACAACACAACTGATTGGCTCAAAGGCATTGACAAGGAAATAAATTCCACAAATTAACCTTTTACAACGCACACCTGTAAATTGAAATGCATTCCAGGTGACTACCTCATGAAGCTGGTTGAGAGACTGCCAAGAGTGTGCAAAGCTGTCATTAAGGCAAAGGGTGGCTACTTTGAAGAATCTCAAATTTAAAATATATTTTGATTTGTTTAACCCTTTTTTGGTTACTACATCATGCCAAATGTGTTATATCATAGTTTTTATGTCTTCACTATTATTCAACAATGTAGAAAATCATAAAAATAAAGAAAAACCCTGGAATGAGTAGGTGTGCTCAAACTTTTGACTGGTACTGTACATGGGGTACCAGTACAGAGTCAATGTGCAGGGGTATAAGGTAATTAAAGGTAGATATGTACATATAGGTATATGTAACAGTATAACTTTACGTTCGTCCCCTCGCCCCGGGCGCGAACCAGTAACCAAAAATGTGTTAAACAAAGCAAAAATATATTTTATATATTTGAGATTCTTCAAAGTAGCCTCCCTTTGCCTTGATGACAACTTTGCACCCTCAACCAGCTTCTGCACACATCAACAACTGACACCCACAAAGCGTCGTTACCCATCGCTCCACAAAAGCCACGGCCCTTGCAGAGCAAGAGGAACCACTACTTCAAGTCTCAGAGCAAGTGACGTCACCGACTGAAAGGCTGCTAGCGCGCACCACCGCTACCTAGCTAGCCATTTCACATCGGTTACATATAGATAAAGTGACTAGGCAACAGGATAGATAATAAACAGTAGCAGCAGCGTATCTGATGAGTCAAAAGAGTTAGTGCAAAAAGGGTAAATGCAGATAGTTAAATAGTTAACCAAATAGCTACCCATACTAACTATTTAGCAGTCTTATGGCTTAGGGGTAGAAGCTGTTCAGGGTCCTGTTGGTTCCAGACCTGGGCCATCGTTACCTCTTGCGGTGCGGTAGCAGAGAGAACAGTCTATGACTTGGGAGGCAGGGAGGCAGGGAGCTCGGATGGCAGGGAGCTCGGACACAGTGATGTACTCTGCTTTACGCACTACACTCTGTTGCATCTTGTGGTTGCATGCCAAGCAGCTGCCATACCAAGTGGTGATGCAGCCAGTCATGATGCTCTCAATGGTGCAGCTGTAGAACCTTTTAACAATCTGAGGGCCCATGACAAATCTTTTCAGCCTCCTGATGGGGAAGAGGCGTTGTCGTGCCTTCACGACTGTGTTGGTGTGTGTGGATCATGATAATAGCCCCGTCAATGTGGATGGGGGCGTGCTTGGTCCTCCGTTTCCTGTAGTCCACGATCAGCTCCTTTGTCTTGCTGAAGTTGAGGGAGAGGTTGTTGTCACCACACTGCCAGGTCACTGACCTACTCCCTATAGGCTTTCTCACCGTCTTCAGTGATCAGACAGGTTACTCATCACATTTTGTTTGCAGACACCTGAGACAAGACATTAACATGGGGGGATGCTCTGTCTGTCATAACATCTTGTTTCTAATAGACAACAGAGATGTTTTATAGGTTGAAATGTGTCTCTTAATTGCCTGCCCACCTGATTGCTTGTTCTTTTCACCCTGTGGCTGCAGCAATGTCAATCCACTCCTTTCCAACAACTTTCCCTGTTTTAGGTGGGTTCTTTACATGCCTCTTACATTCAGTTTTCTATGACTGTATTTACACAGGCAGCACAATTCTGATCTTTTTCTCACCAATTGGTCTTTTGACTAATCAGATCAGCCCTGAAAAAGAGCTGATGTGATTGGTCAAAAGACCAATTAGTGGGAAAAATATCAACATACGGGGATAAAAAACAAAATAATAACAATGATAACGGAAAGACTAAAAAAGCACCCTAAGGAAATTATCTAAAAAGGTGTGTTTTAAGATCTCTTTTAAATGTCCACATGAAGCAGCTACTCTTCCTGGGGTCCACATAAAACATAAAATACAGAACAGAGTACAGAAGTGTTGCAAACAAGAACAACATAACATAATATGACAAATTAAAACAAGAATGATATATTGTCAAGACACCAAAATACAACAAAAATACTATTTACACACTATATACATATTAATATACTTCTATACAGTACAGTTAAATTAAATCTTTAGAAAGAGGTTAGGCACTGTGATACAATATGTTTTTTTTATCCGTTTTTTAAAATTAAAGCTAAACTTGCTTTTTGCCTGAGTAGCCTCTGTTGGCAGAGCAGTCCTCGATGACATTGCTCGATACATTACTGAGCGACGTTTTCGGTTTGGCTCCCGGTAAGAAACCCAAGGCCTGCTTTTACACAGGCAGCCCAATTCTGATAGTTTTTGTCTTTTGACCAATCAGATCAGCTCAGAAAAAAATATGACGTGAGAAGATCTGATGGGATTGGTCAAAAGACTAATTATTGGAAGAAATATCAGAATTGGGCTGCCTGAGTAAATGCAGCCAAATGTTTCTAAAAAAGACTAAAAGAGAAATAGTCAATCTTCAACCCTCAACCAGGAAAGACTATCAATCGTTGTTAGACGTATAGTCAGAGGACAAATAAGCACATGACATATTCTCTTTAGGACAATGAGGAAAAAGGTTTATAAAATGTGTATGAGATCAAATACATTACACCGCATCCAAATCTTAGATATACAGTTGAAGTCGGAAGTTTACATACACTTAGGTTGGAGTCATTAAAACTCGTTTTTCAACCACTCCACAAATTTCTTGTTAACAAACTCGTTTTGGCAAGTCGGGTAGGACATCTACTTTGTGCATGACACAAGTCATTTTTCCAACAATTGTTTACAGGCAGATTATTTCACTTATAATTCACTGTATCACAATTCCAGTGGTTCAGAAGTTAACATACACTAAATTGACTATGCCTTTAAACAGCTTGGAAAATTACTGAAAATTATGTCATGGCTTTAGAAGCTTCTGATAGGCTAATTGACATAATTTGAGTCAATTGGAGGTGTACCTGTGGATGTATTTCAAGGACTACCTTCAAACTTAGTGCCTCTTTGCTTGAAATTATGGGAAAATCAAAAGAAATCAGCCAAGACCTCAGAATAAAACTTGTAGACCTCCACAAGTCTGGTTCATCCTTGGGAGCAATTTCCAAACGCCTGAAGGTACCACGCCTGAAGGTACCATGCGCCTGAAGGTACCAAACGCCTGAAGGTACCATGCGTTCTGTCTCCTAGAGATGAACGTACTTTGGTGTGAAAAGTGCAAATCAATCCCAGAACAACAGCAAATGACCTTGTGAAGAGCTGGAGAAAACAAGAACAAAAGTATCTATATTCAAAGTAAAACGAGTTCCATATTGACATTACCTGAAGGCCGCTCACCAAGGAAGAAGCCACTGCTCCAAAACCGCCATTAAAAAAGGCAGACTACGGTTTGCAACTGCCAATGGGGACAAAGATTGTACTTTTTGTAGAAATGTCCTCTGGTCTGATGAAACAAAAATAGAACTGTTTGGCCATAATACCCATCGTTATGTTTGGAGGAAAAAGTGGGAGGCTTTCAAGCCAAAGAACACCATCTCAACTGTGAAGCACGGGGGTGGCAGCATCATGTTGTGGGGGTGCTTTGCTGCAGGAGGGACTGTTGCACTTCACAAAATAGATGGCATTATGAGGGAGGAAATTTAAGTGGGTATATTGAAACAACATCTCAAGACATCAGTCAGGAAGTTAAAGCTTGGTCGCAAATGGGTCTTCCAAATGGACAATGACCTCAAGCATACTTCAAAAGTTGTGGCAAAATGGCTTAACGACAACAAAGTCAAGGTATTGGGAGTGGCCATCACAAAGCCCTGACCTCAATCCCATAGAAAATGTGTGGGCCTAACTGAAAAAGTGTGTGCGAGCAAGGAGATCTACAAACCTGACTCAGTTACACCAGCTCTGTCAGGAGTAATGGGACAAAATGCACACAACTTATTGTGGAAAGCTTGTGGAAGGCTACCCAAAACGTTTGACCCAAGTTAAACAATTTAAAGGCAATGCTACCAAATACTAATTGATTGTATGTAAACTTCTGACCCACTGGGAATGTGATGAAAGAAATAAAAGCTGAAATAAATCATTCTCTAGTATTATTCTGACATTTCACATTCTTAAAATAAAGTGGTGATCCTAACTGACATAAGACAGGGAATTTTTACTTGTATTAAATGTCAGGAATTGTGAAAAACTGAGTTTAAATGTATTTGGCTAAGGTGTATGTAAACTTCCGACTTCAACTGTATGACGTAGTCTGTTTGTGTGTGTGAAAATAAAAATGAAGTAGAGAAAATGTTGATCAGGAGGACCAATCACATGCTAGAGGGTCTGTTCATGTGATGAGACTTTTCCCTAGCAACACAGACTGCAGCTGTTGCCTAGCCGATTTGATGCAGCGGCTCCAACCAGGCAAGCAGATCACGTACAAGAGCTCAGTAACAGCTTGAATGACCTCCCTCTGTGTGATCTGAATATTAAAACTGTGCTCGCTGCCTGGCTCAGAGTACCAACACATGAGGAAAACATCTCCCTGTGTAATGAACATCATTATATTGCTGTGTTATACAGACAGAGCCAGGAAGAAAGACAGACAGATAAATAGATCCCCTCTGGCCACCATACTTGAAAGCTTGTACATGAAATGTTGGAAAGGTGGCTCCCGGGTGGCGCAGTGGTCTAGGGCACTGCATCGCAGTGCTAGCTGCGCCACCAGAGTCTCTGGGTTCGCGCCCAGGCTGGGCTGGGTTCGCGCCCAGGCTCTGTCGCAGCCGGCCGCAACCGGGAGGTCTGTGGGGCGACGCACAATTGGCATAGCGTCGTCCGGGTTAGTGAGGGTTTGGCCGGTAGGGATATCCTTGTCTCAGTATGTAAAATGTAATAAAATGTATGCACTCTACTGTAAGTCGCTCTGGATAAGAGCGTATGCTAAATAACTAAAATGTAAATGTAACTAAAAAATGAAAGGGAGAGGCTATATCAGGGTTCCCAATAATAATAGTGGTTAACATGTTTTTTTTAATGACTCCCTCATCTCTGTACCCCACACATACAAGTATCTGTAAGGTCCCTTAATCGAGTAGTGAATTTCAAGCACAGATTCAACCACAAAGACCAGGGAGGTTTTTCAATGCCAACACAAAGAAGGGCACCGATTGGTAGATGTATAAAAATATAAAAAAGCAGACGCTGAATATCCCTTTGAGCATGGTGAAGTTATTAATTAGGCTTTGGATGGTGTATCAATACACCCAGTCACTACAAAGATACAGGCATCCTTCCTAACTCAGTTGCCGGAGAGGAAGAAAACCAGGGATTTCACCATGAGGGCAATGGGGATTTTTAAACAGTTACAGAGTTTAATGGTTGTGATATGTGAAAACTGAGGATGGGTCAACAAAACAGTGACAGAGTATTATACATGTTTTGAGTTCTTGCGGTCAATGTGCAGTCTACTAATTATTTGTAATTATGTTCCGGCCCCCTGACCATCCGCCCAAGAAAAAACTCCAGGCGTGTCCGTATAGCCCAGGGATCATCAACTCGACAGATGGTCAGGGGGCCAGAACATAATTACAAATCATTTGTAGACTATAAATTGACCGCAAGAAGTCCAAACATATATAATAATTGACTAAAACAATCATTTCAAACCTCGCTTACATCTAGTTGATGATCCCTGGGCTATACGGACACGCCTGGTGCACAAATCGATTATGTTGGTTGAGCAGCTGAGAGTCAAGTGTGGAGACGAATGTATTTGGTTCAGTCAGTCGTCCTGATGAGCCCTCCCAGCAAGTTTATGCTGGCAAGAAAATGCGCTAGTTAAAACTTGTAAAATAAAGTGAGGTTTATTTCTATGGGCGAGGGAGAAATAACTTGTAGTGTTGGTCACCATCTGTATTTGGACATCATCTCCAATTTGTTCCATCCCAATTCATTTTATTTCGAGTAGGATAGCAGCCTATACAGAATACAGATAAATAACTTGTAATATTGGTAGTAACAATTTGGATGTCACCGTGATAGGCCTGCAGAAAAACACTGCTCACTGGGGAGAGTTTGCGCTGACACCGGGCACACTAGTGTCCTTCACTCCCGCTTGACGCATTAAGGAGATGGAAGTAGCTACATAGTGTAGCCCAGAGGTATCCAACCTTTTCTAGCATGAGAGCTACTTATGAAACATGTCGTGAGCTACTCACTTTTTTCTAGCTTTCAAATAGCACATTCTACTCTTCTTTCCCCTGCAACTCTTCCCGGGTCCTTATTGTACAAGAGAAAGGAGTTCACTTTGTTTTCTGGCAATATATCTGGTAAAATAATGGTTAATAAACAACTATAACGGGGGCCCTATGAAATCTGTTATTTTTTCCCAAAATCAAGTTTTATATTTTCCCAAATTATGTTTTCAGATTTGTACTTTTCCTGGTTTTAGAATATATATGTTTTTTCACTCTCAAAATTACAATTGTTCATAGAGAAAAAACAAAATGAGATTTTCGGAGTCCATGTTTATGCTTAAATCACATCAGAATACAATTTTTTTTGTCTGGAAGAAAGCGAACAAATTAGAATTGTTTCTGTGTAATACCCCTTTAATGAGGAATGTGCTGTCCAGTGTGCAGGACTAGCAATGATTCTGTACTGCTGCTGCTCATTTCATGGCAAAGTTTGCAAATAATAGATCCAAATTATACACTTCTGCCAGCTGAGATGGTTATCACATCAACTGACTAGGTACAGAGTGATACACCACAAAGACAGACATGGGCAATATTGCTGGAAATTAATAGCCAGATTTTTTTCACCTTTCTTTAACTAGTCAAGTCAGCTAAGAACAAATTATTATTTTCAATGACAGCCTAGGAACAGTGGGTTAACTGCCTTGTTCAGGGGTAAAACAACAGATTTTTACCTTGTCAGCTCGGGGATTCGATCTTGCAACCTTTTGGTTACTAGTTCAATGCTCTAACTACTAGTCTACCTGCAGCCCCATATTGTGTTAGGTTAGGCTTTTTAACCAGGGGTGGGAAAATGTCAATGTTGTGTTGATTAGATAGTAGCTGGGAGCTTGTGGTGTCTAATAGCCTTTGAAGTCGGAGATTTCCCAGTTCCCAGTTGTTTTGAACGCGGCATGGGGAACTCTCGACTTCGGACTTCAGTGAGTTCAAAACAATTTGGAACTAGGAAAAAAACGAGCTCCGACAGGATCGATTTGAACGGTCATCCAACTCGGATTTCCAACTCGGTCCTCTTTCTAGAGCTCCGTCTTTCCGACCTGAAGATCATCGACGTCCACTGAATTGACCTTGTATTTTTCAGAGTTTCCAGTTGTTTTGAACGCGGCAATAGCCTCTCCCTGTGGAAAGTACCGGTCATGAGAATGACACCATACATGACGTAATTTCGAACATGGGAGATCTGCAATTTCCTGCTTTCGAAACCAATGATTTATTTATTCACTGCTGCTACCTTTTCGCGGAGCACGTATTCGCGTTGACTTATAAACCAAATGTAATGGAATTTTGTTATTCTATTAGCTACTAGTAGCAATTAACGTAATGTACGGCGTTAAAACCGTGTTGTTCTCCTATCCTTTGTTTTGAAATAAGTGGGCGTGTGTTTCAGCTTCCCCTCAAATACAATCAGGAAGTTGTCCCGCGCCATTTCCATAGCTTCTACGCCATCTCGAAGACCGCGCTTCGAGTTACAAGATTACGTTATCAACATCGGTGTACTCTTATTCAATTTATCAAAAAACCCACTGCATCGAGGTTTTCGGACCGACTTCAGTTCCACCATCTACGTACTAAATAACGTCGTCGTTAGCTGTTGATTGTTGTTGTAGTAGTGAGGTGAACTAACGTCGTTGGCTAGCTGGTTAAAGTTAGCCTACTTACCACTTTCGAAAAAATAAAAATAGCTAGTGTCGTTGATGTGTCCTACCTTCTCCACGTTGAAGTCATGTTGGGCGAATCACTAATAAATATTGAACCAAATCTGGACAACGTTGAAAACAATAAGCCATCCATTTTGACTTCCTATCACGTCGGGGCAAGCCTAGGCAAAACAAGGCAAGCACTGTTGAAGAAAGGTGGGAGAAAATTGCGTTCAACAACGTCAGGGTTGCAGCGGACACACCAACAACCGCGCCAAAAAACGCTGAGAAACAATCCCACGCGCCTTGCAGACATCAACAACAATGTCGCAGCTTGTAAAGCCCCAAGTGCCGAACTCGCAACCCACCGGACCCAGGCGACTGTGCTGACCTGTCACCATCTAAAGCAGGGGACAAAGAAAGAGGTATATTATTCAGTTAATTTAGTTTGGTATATGAATTTTGTACATGTGGTTATTTCTTTGTCCATTGTTAGTAAAACATTATGTTGCTTTTATCCTTGTAAACAACACACGCATTATGGAACGTGGAGTCATTTTCCCCCTTTATGTTGAGTGCAAAAACATCTGAATTTACAAATTGATGTTAAGCCCGCGACCCCATTGTAAAATGGTGCGCTCACTAGGTCAGAGTTTCCCAAACTTGAATCCGCTGTGTAGCACAAGGGCACAAACCAAAACGAGTTTGGTAAACTATGCACTGGGTGAATGACCAGTTAAAAAAAATAAATTAAAAAACGGGGTTGGGGAACGCTGTCAGCACGGCTGCTTCGCTTTAAAACGTCACTCATTGCTTCAAGCCACACCCACCAAACGGATCAAACATACCTCAAAGAATGTTGAACGTTTTGGGGGAACTTGTTGTTCAGTGCAACCCGTAACATAGCAAACGTTTCATCGAACTGAACTTTCTTGAACAGACTAAGGTATCTTTGGTGGGTGTGGCTTTAAGCAATGAGTAACATATTTAAACGGAAGTGGCCATGTTGACAGTGTTCAAAACCCCTCCCTGTTTTTCAAGTTGTTGTTCAGAACAGCATTGTTTCGGTTTAATTGAACGTTACGCAAAAAAAATCATACTGAATGCAGCCCAATGACAAAGGAATTTGGTACACATTGTACAATCGATGTTTATTAAAGGTTGACCTGAGTAGATGTGCTACATGTATTTAGGTTACTTGTTACCAAATCAAATGTATTAGTCACATGTGCCGAATACAACAGGTGTAGACCGTACAGTGAAATGCTTACTTATGAGCCCCTAACCAACAATTCAGTAAAAAATAATAATAATAGGATAAGAGAAAAGTAACAAGTAATTAAAGAGCATCAGTAAAATAACAATAGCGAGACTATATACAGGGGCATACTGATACAGAGTCAATGTGCAGGGGCACCGTTTAGTTGAGGTAGTTTGTACATGTAGGTAGAGTTATTAAAGTGACTATGCATAGATAGTGGTGTTGAGGGGTTGGTTGGGGGGGGTCTGGGTCATCATTTGACTAGATGTTCAGGAGTCTTATGGCTTGGGGGTAGGAGCTGTTTAGAAGCCTCTTGGACCTAGACTTTGCGCTCCGGTACTGCTTGCCGTGCGGTAGCAGAGAGAACAGTCTAGGGTGGCTGGAGTCGTTGACAATTTTTTGGGCCTTCCTCTGACACTGCCTGGTATAGAGGTCCTGGATGGCAGGAAGCTTGGCCCCAGTGATGTACTGGGCCGTTCGCCCTACCCTCTGTAGTGCCTTGCGTTTGGGGGCCGAGCAGTTGCCATACCAGGCAGTGATGCAACCAGTCAGGATGTTCTCGAGGGTGCAGCTGTGGAACCTTTTGAGGATCGGAGTACCCATGCCAAATCTTTTCAGTCTCCTGAGGGGGAATGGGTTTCGTTGTGCCCTCTTCACGCCTGTCTTGTTGTGCTTGGACCATGTTAGTTTGTTGGTGATGTGGACACCAAGGAACTTGAAGCTCTCAAACTGCTCCACTGCAGCCCCGTTGATGAGAATGGGGGTGTGCTCAGATCCTATTTTTCCTCTAGTCCATAATCATGTCCTTTGTCTTGATCACGTTGAGAGAGAGGTTGTTGTCCTGGCACCACACGGCCAGGTCTCTGTCCTCCTCTCTATAGGCTGTCTCGTTGTTGTCACTGTTGGCATCGGCAAATTTAATGATGGTGTTGGAGTTGTGCCTGGCCTTGCAGTCATGAGTGAACAGGGAGTACAAGAGGGAACTGAGCACGCACCCCTGAGGGGCCCCTGTGTTGAGGATCAGCGTGGCGGATGTGTTGGTAGTACCTACCCTTACCACCTGGGGGCGGCCTGTCAGGAAGTCCAGGATCCAGTTGCAGAGGGAGGTGTTTATTCCCAGGGTCCTTAGCTTATTGATGAGCTTTGAGGGCAATATGGTGTTGAGCTGTAGTCAATGAATAGCATTCTCACATAGGTGTTCCTTTTGTCCAGGTGGGAAAGGGTAGTGTGGAGTGCAATAGAGATTGCATCATCTGTGGCTCTGTTGGGGTGGTATGCAAATTGGAGTGGGTCTAGGGTTTCTGGGATAATGGTGTTGGAAAGCACTTCATGTCTATAGACGTGAGTGCTACGGGTCGGTAGTCATTTAGGCATGTTACCTTAGTGTTCTTGGGCACAGGGACTATGGTGGTCTGCTTAAAACATGTTGGTTTTACAGACTCGGACAGGGACAGGTTGAAAATGTCAGTGAAGACATTTGCCAGTTGGTCAGTGCATGCTCGCAGTACACATCCTGGTAATCTGTCTGGCCCTGCTGCCTTGTGAATGTTGACCTGTCTAAAGGTCTTACTCACATCGGCTGCGGAGAGCGTGATCACACCGTTGTCCGGAACAGCTGGTGCTCTCATGCATGTTTCAGTGTTATTTGCTTCGAAGCGAGCATAGAAGTAGTTTAGCTCGTCTGGTAGGCTCGTCACTGGGCAGCTCTCAGCTGTGCTTCCCCTTGTAGTCTGTAATGGTTTGCAAGCCCTGCCACATCCGACGAGTGTCGGAGCCGGTGTAGTACGATTCGATCTTAGTCCTGTATTGATGTTTTGCCTGTTTGATGGTTCGTCGGTCTGAGGGCATAGCAGGGTTTCTTATAAGCTTCCGGGTTAGAGTCCCGCTCCTTGAAAGCGGCAGCTCTACCCTTTAGCTCAGTGTGGATGCTGCCTGTAATCCATGGCTTCTGGGTGGGGTATGTACTAGAGGTCGACCGATTATGATTTTTCAACGCCGATATCAATACCGATTATTGGAGGACCAAAAAAGCCAATAACGATTAATCGGCCGATTTAAAAAAAAAAAAAAAAAAAAAAAAAAAAGGTGGTCACGTGATGCCGCGGAGCTGAGCAGACGTTGACAAACCGGGCTCTTCAAAGTTATTCTATTATTACCTAAATAACAACGTTGAAACAATATTCTAACATCGGCTGATAAATTGTCAAGTACTTACCTTCCCAAATAGCCATGGACCGCCGAAAGAGAGGCAAGAAGGACGACCAAAACGTCGTTGACTCCCAAGATAACGATAACGCTAGCAAGATTAGCATTAGCCCTCATAACTCAAACGACAGTTCCAGACTGTTGCTCTCGGCCTCGTGCGAGCCTGCCGACATGCTGGCTACTCTCCTCCGGGAAATTCAAGATGGTAACAAAGGTCTTTCTATGAAAATCGATAAGAGAACGGCCGAACTCCATTCTTCCATTGACGACCTGAAATCCTCCATGAATGATCTCCTTTTGAGAACGACTGAGGCAGAGTTGCGCATTAGCACAGTTGAAGACACCATCGCTCGACATGACCAGGTCTTGATACAACTGCAAAAGGACAATGCCTACCTCAAAAACAAGGTAGATCAGATGGAGAACCAGAGCAGACGTAGTAATATCCGTGTCGTGGGATTGAAAGAGGACAGCGAGGGCCGTGACCCGGTCCGTTTCTTCACTCAATGGATCCCGGATGTCCTAGGCACAATCAACTTCACCAAGCCACTGGAAATCGAACGCGCCCACAGAACATCAGCGCCGAAACCCCGGCCAGATGAGCCCCCACGGGCCGTCCTGGTCAGGTTTCTCCGTTTCCAAGACAGAGAGAAGGTACTGCAACTCGCAAGAGCCAAAGGGGACATAACCATTGATGGCAAGAGGGTCAGCCTTTTCCCGGATATGAGCGCGGATCTCGCAAGACGTCGCAAGCAGTTCAGACCTGCCGCCAAGGCACTGAAGGAGAAGAACATCATCGGCTACCTCATCCACCCTGCGCGGATGAAAGTTCAGTACAACGGTCGAAGCCATCTCTTCAACACGCCGGGAGAAGTGTACACTTTTCTCAAAGAACTGAGCAACGTCTGAGCCAGAACGGTCTCTTTGGGGGATAAGATGCAGTTTGTTTGTTTTCTCTTTTCCGGACTGAACCGCTGATATCCTCCTGGTCGCTATAATTGGTTTGTACATTTTCAACTAACCGTATCTTTCCGGGGTGAGTTCTATTACATTTACAGGAGAGTATATTTTGGTTTAGTACATATCACTGGGCGAAGCAAATAAGTGGGTTTTGGCCCACTGCTTTCCCCCTCATTTATGTTAATCTTTCGAAAAGAGACTCAAGCAGCCCTTACCGTGGGCAGTAAATATTCAGCCATAAATGTCTATTCACAACGTTTGTTTTCAATTTAGAGAGCTCGCAGGTTTTAGTTTACGCCAAGGTTTAGCTAGTAAGAGCAAGATGGAAAGCGAGCAGCAATGTATCTCTACAAGTGTATTCATGTTTGATTGTTGGGATTGTGGTTTTAGCCTAACAATCGGGGTGGGTGGGATTCTTAATTTTTTTCCCCTTTTTTCTATGTTTATTGTTTCCTTCCTAAAGAGACACATAGGTCACTTCTGTGTTCAAACCAATGTTGAAACATTTCCTAACTATCTACATATGATAGATTTCCATTCAGTTACATATTTGAAACCCTACTATGCTTAATCCACTAAAATATGTCACATTCAATGTAAAAGGTCTTAACAGCCCGATTAAAAGGAAGAGAGTCTATACATACCTTAAGAAATTAAAGGCTGACATCGTGTTTTTACAAGAAACACATCTTACAGCCAGTGAACACAAGAAATTGAAGAGGGAATGGGTAGGACAAGTTTTTGCGTCCTCTTTTAACTCCAAAGCAAGAGGAACTGCAATTTTGATAAGTAGACACATCCCCTTCTGCGTTAGCAACACCATCTCTGATCCCTCTGGCAGGTTTGTTTTGGTGCAGGGGCATATGTTTTCAGAGTCTTGGACCCTATTGAATATTTATGCTCCTAACTTCGATGACCATATGTTTATTCAGAATGTCTTTCTTCAGGTCGCTCAAGCACCACCAGGATGGTTACTGGTTGGAGGAGATTTTAATTTTTGTTTAGATACAGTTCTTGATAGGTCCTCTGATAAACCCTCACTTCTTACCAAAGCAAGCAAGCTCACCATGTCATTCATGAAAGATCTCAATTTACTAGACATCTGGAGACAGTTGCACCCACAGGATAGGGACTACTCTTTTTATTCACACCCACACAAGACACACACACGCATAGATAACTTTTTACTGTCGACACAACTGTTTCATAGAGTGTTAGATGTCGAGTATCTCCCCAGATTGCTTAGTGACCATTCTCCCCTGGTATTATCAATCTCCATTCCTACCAAGGTAAATGGAGCATATAGATGGAGACTAAATTCTACACTCCTAAAGCAACCTGAATTTTGTGCATTCATCAAAGAGCAGATCAATATTTTCACTTTGACAAACAAACCCTCTGCTCCTGACAGTTTCATTCTTTGGGACACATTGAAGGCCTATCTGAGGGGACAGATCATTTCCTATACTAAAGGGCTGAAGAGAAAACACTGTGCGGAAATGAGTGCCCTTGAATCTGAAATCTCAGAGCTAGAGAACCTACCAAAGAGGCCCAACTAAAGATCTATACAGGCTTTTGGTAAATAAAAAACTGAAATATAATATTCTGAACACATATCAAGCTGAGAGGGCCATCACTAAATCAAAACAGCGTTATTACGAGCTTGGAGAGAAAGCACACAAAGTATTGGCATGGCAACTGAAAGCAGAGGAAAGTAAGAGGACAATTAATGCTATAGAAACTCTCACTAATGAGATATCTTTCGACCCTACTGAAATTAATAATACTTTTAAGAAATACTATGAAGACCTCTACACTTCCCAATCAAGCGATGATCTATCAGAGATCGACTCCTTTCTCTCCTCTCTCAACCTCCCATGCCTGTCAGGGGAAGACAGCGAGCGCCTGAGTGAACACTTCTCAGTTCCTGAATTGTTGGAGGCCATTAAATCCTTACCTTCTAATAAATCTCCTGGGGAGGATGGCTTCCCTCCAGAGTTCTATAAAGAATTTAGGGAGCTGTTGGTCCCCTACCTTATGGAGGTACTTAAAAAAGCCAGGGAAGACAACTGCTTTCCAGAGTCTTTCTCTCAAGCAGTGATTACTGTAATCCACAAGAAAGGGAAAAATCCACTGAAGTGCGCCTCATATAGACCAATCTCTCTCCTTAACACAGATTGTAAACTGGTCACCAGGATGCTATCTAAGAGACTGGAGTTATGTCTTCCCCTGTTGGTCAACCCAGACCAGACTGGCTTCATAATTAATAGATTGTCCTCCAACAATCTCAGAAGGTTCTTTGATATAATTCACCTTGCTAACAAAAACAAAATACCTAGTGTCGCAGTCTCCCTCGACGCTGAAAAGGCCTTTGATAGGGTTGAATGGCCATACCTCTTTCGCGTCTTGGAAAAGTTTGGTTTAGGTACCGGGTTTGTAAATTTGATAAAATCACTCTACAAATCTCCTAAAGCTAGGATTGCTACCAACGGGATTACTTCCTCCTCTTTCCCTCTCTATAGGGGGAACAGACAAGGTTGCCCAATTAGCCCCCACCTCTTTGCCCTCGCCATCGAACCGTTGGCTGAGGCTATTAGAACGTGCCCTGACATACATGGCTTTGAGGTGGGCCCCCATACCCATAAATTATCACTCTTTGCGGACGACCTTAT
The DNA here is from genome assembly GCF_029448725.1 of Salvelinus fontinalis. Classification (NCBI taxonomy): domain Eukaryota; kingdom Metazoa; phylum Chordata; class Actinopteri; order Salmoniformes; family Salmonidae; genus Salvelinus; species Salvelinus fontinalis. The sequence goes on along the minus strand of NC_074684.1, from coordinate 25,836,020 downwards.
CTTATTTCTAACAAACCCAGAACACTCCCTCTCTCACTTGCAGATCCTACTACAGTGTTATAGTTCTTTCTCTGGATATAAGGTCAATTTAGATAAAAGCGAAATCTTACCGTTGTCTGTCTTTGACCATCATACCATCAAGCACAAGTTTCCTTTTAGATGGTCGCCTATGGGCTTCACATATTTGGGCATAATGGTGGATGGTAACCTGAACAACCTCTATAAACTCAATCTGGCCAATTTGTTGCAAAAGGTGGAGGGTGACCTTTGTAAATGGATGGACTTACCTCTCACTCTACTGGGTAGAATCAATGTAATTAAAATGAATGTCCTGCCCAGATTTCTATATATGTTTCAATCTCTCCCTATCCCTGTTCCCGCAGCATTCTTTTCCTCTCTCGACAAGATGACCAGACGGTTTATCTGGCACGGCAAAACCCCTAGGGTTGGCCTGGATAAACTGACCCTTGATTACAGTCAAGGGGGCTTAAACCTCCCCAACTTTAGAATGTACTACTGGGCAGCACAGTCTAGGTTTCTGGCTCAGAGGTTTGACAAGGGTCCCTCTCCCTCATGGTTGAACATTGAAAAGCTTGAGGTAAATGATGACACTGGGGCAGAATTGTTTTACAAATGGGACAGAAAATCTATAAAAACCATCACAGACAACCCTTTAATCATACATTCTGTCCTGGCATGGGGCAAACTACATGAGCTGTTCGGACGAGGGGGATTCCTTTCCCCTAAAACCCCTTTATGTAACAATAGATTGATTCCTATGTTTTTCCAGAATAGTAACTTTAGACCATGGTCTGATAGGGGGATCACCCTTCTGGAGCATTGTTACGAGGAGGGAGTTCTTATGTCTTTTGATCAGCTGAAACAGAAATACCACTTGCCTACAAGGGACTTCTTTAGCTACCTACAACTACGAAACTTTATTAGGGTGTCTCTCAAGGGACAATGGAACCTACCTAAGATGTCACCTATTGAACAACTCTGCCATGCAGACCAACCACTGTTCAAGACCATTTCCCGTGTTTACGATGCTCTTATGTCAGGACTAACACTGCCTGGGCTAGATAAACCCCGACTTAGATGGGAAAAAGATCTGGGTATTGATCTCGATGAGGGTCTATGGAGCGACCTATGCAGGGATGGTGTTACATCCACATTGAACTCCAGATACAGACTGATTCAGTTTAATTTCCTCCATCAGCTTTATATCACCCCATCTAGACTGCACAAGTTCAACCCTGATATCTCCTCCCTATGTTTTAGATGTGGCTCAGATGAAGGAACATTCCTCCATTCCACTTGGCAGTGTTCAAAACTACACAGTTTCTGGCAGGGGGTATGCGATACCATATCCTCAATTCATGGGGTTGCATTCCCTCTAGACCCGGAGGTCTGTCTACTGGGCAACTTTACTAACACCAATCTTAGGCAAAGCCATACTATAAAGCTAACAGAAATATTGTTAGCGATTGCCAAGAAATGTATCGCCTTGAAATGGAAATTGGATTCCCCCCTGCCAGTTGCAATGTGGCTATCAGAAGTTAATAGTTGTATCCCACTGGAGAAAATTACTTACCGCTTGAGGAATAAGTTAAATACATTTTACAGAACTTGGCAACCTTTTATTGACTATATGGAGAATCTCCCCCCACATCACATTGAATGAACCTCTAGATTATCCTTATATAATGTTTCACACGTAACGTATAATATGTAGCCTACGGCAGGTGACCTTATGATCCAATGTCTCATTATTATTTTTATTTTTTATTGTATGTCTGTATATATAATTATAATTTGTTTTATTTTTTCTTTCTTTGTTACGCTCATCTGTTATTGTCACTTTGTCCTATTGTTGTCTAATATCTTGTCATGTTTGTCTTGAATGTTGTTAATTGGAAAATGCAAAAATAAAATACTTAAAAAAATAAAAAAAAATAAAAACAAAAAACAAAAAAACAAAAAAAACAATTATATATATATATATATATATATATATATATATATATATATATATATATATATATATTATTATTTGTAATAATGACAATTACAACAATACTGAATGAACACTTATTTTAACTTAATATAATACATCAATAAAATCAATAGCCTCAAGTAAATAATGAAACGTGTCCAATTTGGTTTAAATAATGCAAAAACAAAGTGTTGGAGAAGAAAGTAAAAGTGCAATATGTGCCATGTTAGAAAGCTAACGTTTAAGTTCCTTGCTCAGAACATGAGAACATATGAAAGCTGGTGGTTCCTTTTAACATGAGTCTTCAATATTCCCAGGTAAGAAGTTTTAGGTTGTAGTTATTATAGGAATTATAGGACTATTTCCCTCTATACCATTTGTATTTCATTAACCTTTGACTATTAGATGTTCTTATAGGCACTTTAGTATTGCCAGTGTAACAGTATAGCTTCCGTCCCTCTCCTCGCTCCCCCCTGGTCTCGAACCAGCAACACAACAACAACAGCCACCATCGAAGCAGCGTTACCCATGCAGAGCAAGGGGAACAACTACTAGAAGGCTCAGAGCGAGTGACGTTTGAAGCGCTATTAGCGCGCGCTAACTAGCTAGCAATTTCACTTCGGTTACACCAGCCTCATCTCGGGAGTTGATAGGCTTGAAGTCATAAACGGCGCAATGCTTGACGTACAACGAAGAGCTGCTGGCAAAACGCACGAAAGTGCTGTTTGAATTAATGTTTACGCGCCTGCTTCTGCCTACCACCGCTCAGTCAGATACTTAGATGCTTGTATGCTCAGTCAGATTATATGCAACGCAGGACACGCTAGATAATATGTAGTAATATCATCAACCATGTGTAGTTAACTAGTGATTATGATTGATTGTTTTTTATAAGATAAGTTTAATGCTAGCTAGCAACTTACCTTGGCTTACTGCATTTGTGTAACAGGCAGTCTCCTTGTGGAGTGCAATGAGAGAGAGGCAGGTTGTTATTGCGTTGGACTAGTTAACTGTAAGGTTGCAAGATTGGATCCCCCGAGCTGACAAGGTGAAATCTGTCGTTCTGCCCCTGAGCGAGGCAGTTAACCCACCGTTCCCAGGCCGTCCTTGAAAATAAGAATGTGTTCTTAACTGACTTGCCTAGTTAAATAAACGTATAAAAAAATATATATTAAAAAAAATTGCAGCCCAAAAATACCGATTTCCGATTGTTATGAAAACTTGAAATCGTCCCTAATTAATCGGTCGACCTCTAGTATGTACGTGTGGTCACTGTGGGGACGACATCATCGATGCATTTATTGATCAAGCCAATGACTGATGTGGTGTACTCCTCAATCGCGGAGCATATTCCAGTCTGTGCTAGCAAAACAGTCCTGTAGCTTAGCATTTGCTTCCTCTGACTGCTTTTTTATTGATCTAGTCACTGATGCATCCTGCTTTAATATATGCTTGTAAGCAGGAATCAGGAGGATAGAATTAGGGTCAGATTTGCCGAATGGAGGGAGAGCTTTGTATGCATCTCTGTGTGTCGAGTATAGATGGTTCAGAGTTATTTTTCCTCTGGTTGCGTTTAACATGCTGATAGAAATTTGGTGAAACGGATTTAAGTTTCCCTGCATTAAAGTCCCCGGCTACTAGGAGCACCGTCTCTGTATGAGTGTTTTCTTGTTTGCTTATGGCGGAATACAGCTCATTCAATGCTGTCTTAGTGCCAGCCTCTGACAGTGGTGGTATGTAAACAGCTAGAAAGAATACAGATGAAAATTCTTTCAGTAGGTAGTGTGGTCTAAAGCTTATCATGAGATACTCTACCACAGGCGAGCAATAGCTTGAGACTTACTTAGATATCATGCACCAGCTGTTTACAAAAATACATAGTCCGCCGCCCCTTGTCTTACCAGACGCCGCTGTTCTATCCTGCCGGTACATCGTATAACGAGCCAGCTGTATGTTGATATTGTTGTCGTTCAGTCACGACTCCGTGAAGCATGAGATGTTACAGTTTTTAATGTCCCGTTGGTAGTCTAATCTTCCGCGTATCTTGTCGATTTTATTCTTAAAAGATTGCACGTTTGCTAGCAGAATGGAGGGAAGTGGGGGTTTATTCGATCGCCTACGAATTCTCAGAAGGCAGCCCGACCTTCGGCCTCTTTCTCCGCCTCCTCTTCACGCAGATCACAGTGATCGGGGCCTGTTCCCGAGGAAGTGGTATATCCTTCTCGTCGGGCTCATCAGAGTCATGAAAGAAAAAAAAGGGTTCTGCTTGTCCGTGGTGAGTAATCGCAGTCCTGATGTCTAGAAGTTGTTTTCGGTCATAAGAGACGGTAGCAGCAACATTATGTACAACAAATAAGTTACAAACAATGCAAATGAACGAACAAAAAAACAAAATCGGCTGGGGGCATGTAAAACGTCTGCCTTCTTCTCCGACGCCATCTTACGAAATGTTATGAAGGATTTCAACAATGCCGGCGATGTGCCAGTTCCTGAGATGTTTATATATTGCATTGACACCAAAACAAAAACAAATGAGGTGGAACTGGAAATAATTTTTTAAATTTTTGCTCAAGTGTTCAGAGTAGAAACTATTTGCGTAACATTTAGAATGGTTCAGACCTTGTCAAACTAACGTTTGTTTCTCTTTCCTACCAGCTGCTGAAGTCAAAAAATGGGAGAGTGGAGAGGGCCACAACACCAGGTGACCAGTCTGTCCACAACCTCGATAGACTCGATCAAGCTGCCCAAAATCTCAACACCCGGAGCCAAAGGAGCAGGCACGTTATTGCACCTTGCAATGGTCCCTCAGTACAGAAATATGACAACAGCTGCCACACGAAGCCCAATTCTGCTCCCATTCAGCTCCTCCGTAGAGAGGAGAAGAATCCCTTCAACTCAGTTGACAATGTCAAGATTGTGACTGTATCCCCAGCTGAGCTTGTGCCTGAGGATGAGCTGAAAGACGGAGAGAAGATCTATGCTGGAGCTAAATTCAGCGAGCCCCCGTCTCCAAGTGTCCTGCCCAAACCACCGAGTCATTGGGTCGGCGAGACTGCCCCCCAACATTCCGACCACAGCCGAGAGCAAATTACGTTTCATTTGAAGTCTCTGCTGAAGGTTCAAGATAAACCATGATCTCAATGGATGGAAATCTTATCAAAAAGTTCCGTCTATACCTGATCAATGACAAATTTGGCACTGAAGAATTTGGACTCTGAAAGAACTGGAACTATAACTTAACAGCAACAGAATGTAATGAGTTTTTGATCTGTAATACAATTTCACATGTTTTGAGCAAGCGGCCTTGTTTTTGGGGGGATTTTTTATGAACTTGTGTAAATGTATATACTGTAAACATGTAATATAAGTGTATATTTTTCATGTTATTTTAACAGAAAGTATAGTTTTGTTACTGATGCCTAAAAAAGATGTTCACCTTGAGCTGGTGCACTTACTGTTCCAATAATGGGCTGCAGTGCCCATTGGGACGCATTAAACGTAAGAAAGATTATCTTACAAATTTGCACAAGACTGACTGAACCAACACGAGTCACCATAGTGGCAAGCAAGCATAGAGTTGTGTGAAGGTTTGGGGTTCTGTGAACTTCAGCCCACCAGTTGTGACTGCTATTGCCTTGAATGCACTGCAGGGAGGACCCACAATCTTCAGGGAACTCTCGAAGGACGGTCTTGAAGACGGTAACCTCTTCCCCAGGCTCAATGACAGAGGGAGCCAGCTGGGTGAATGACATCAAGAAGATGGAGTGACAAATGTGAGTCTCAAAATCAAAAATTCCCCCTCTGATGACGAGAACAACTGCCGCTGCAGGAAACAGACAAATTCAGCACGAGCACTGACTGAGTGCCCTTTGTTTTGAATCTCTATAGCACTGACACATTTCTGTTTTTTGTTTTTCCTTTCATTGGCCCCCTGATCACCAGTGTTGTTCCATCTAAAGCGCTGAGAATGTTTACCGGAAGAAAGATGAATGACATGGTCTTTATTATTATGTAACACACATTTGACCCCTTCCCCCTAAAGCTAGGCAGCTGCTAGTTCTTGTTCCTTCACTCCGTGTCACACAAAAATGAAATTGTATTACTGTACCAAAGATTGAATTTTGTTTTTTGCAAATGTTCAAAAAGTTAAGTCCAGTGACTAAATTTGTATACATCTTAAAGCAATACTCTCACTTTGCAATTAGAATTTTTTTAATTTTATGATGCATTTCATATCTAAATTGACATTAAAATATTGGCTACCCCTAATGTTTTCTCTCTGTTACCATTCGCCTTCAAAAGTTGAAAATGCTAAGGTGTCACAGACTTCACAATGCCTGTCAGTCTCCCCACAAGTTTATTGGTTTAGTAATCTAATAACATTTTACAACATCAGGGAACTAGTACTCATGTTTCAGCATTGATTGTAGTGGGTGCGGATAAATAACTTACATAACAGTGAAAAATTAACCTGTAACACTATACTGAACAAAAATATAAACCCAATAATTTCTTGAGTTATAGTTCATATAAGGAAATCAGTCAATTTAAACATTTATTGGGCCCTAATCTATTGTCGTGTGTTTGGCTATGCCGGATTAAGTGATATGACATGCTATTCTATAAAATCCTTTCTCTGTTATTAATATTACCTGATTGAGCTAATCATGTAAATGTAATTAAGTAGAAAGTCGGGGCACCACAAAATAATATTTATAGAGCAGTTATCTTCCGAATAAACTCTTAAAGACCTAGTAATATTTTACATCAATAGCAGTCAATACTAATCGTCACCTTATTTCAGTCTCATCTGAAAGTTGTAAATTCTTGGTTATCTTCACGAACCCTGGCTAACAAGTTGAATCAGCAATACAAAATTGGGTTTAATTATTTATTTACTAAATACCTAATTAATCACACAGAATTACATATACACAGAATTAATCATACCTTGATTACATTATAGTTATCAGATTCACATGGCATTGTTGTGCAATTCAAATGTTTAAATATACAATTATTGGTGAAAAGATTAAATGTAATTTTAGCTTCCAAATGAGAGATTTGGGTTTTTATAAGTTAGGGCTCTGCTCAATCAGTGGCCCGCCCCTGTGAAGAGACATGGGTTATAAAAGTATGAAAACACACCCTTCTCCCTCCACCATACAAGCCTTGACGAAAATGTAACCTTCTGTTCCGGGTACATTAGGATTTGTAAGTCGCTCTGGATAAGAGCGTCTGCTAAATGACTTAAATGTAAATGTAAATAACGATCCGATGTCAGAAGGGTTCAGATAATAACTACAGAACGAAGCCAACCTCAGTGAGCTTTGGTTGCGAATGGTATGAACTTTGAACTCTTATTCGCTACAGAAGTGATACCTCCTAGCTGTTGAGTTAGCAACAGCAGCTGCAAACGTGGGCTAGGAAAGAACAGACAGAGTATCCCGTCTACCACACAATGACGTTACTACAACGTATCCAATTTACCACCAGAGACATTCTTCGGAGGACAGGAAGATTTCTGTTGGCCAACACGACCAGCATCTACGACCAACCTACCGAAGCGCAGCTCACAGAGTAAATATTCATTGCATTTTCCTTTTCCAAATGGGCGGTAATTTAGAATGCATAAGATCCTGTATTTACGATAGAGACATCGCTTCTCCCTTTGTTCTTCAGTCTTCCCGCTCTTTCACTCAAACCCAACCCCCCTTTTCTTTGTGTAACCAGCGGTCATATCTGCTGTCCACTAGGGACGTTTTCCTTTATGACATAATAGGTGTAGACTTTCCACTGTAGAAGAAAAAAGAAACGCACACCTATGTAGGCGAGGTGCTGGCTAGCGGAGTAGAAAACTAGAAAATAAAGGAGAGCCGCACACTCTAGGAGCTCAGATGCAAAAATATTTAATTACCAACGTTTCGACAGGCAAGCTGTCTTCATCAGGGTACAATCACAGACACTGCGGGATGACTCGTTTATATATAGTGTCAAGACACACAGGTGTCTGTAATCATGGCCAACAGTGGCCTAATATCATTGGTTAATTACTCATATTAAAACGGCATAGAATGAGCAACATACAATTAATACAAATGGATAGCATACGATCATAGACACACTAAAGACCACACAAGCCTACAAACAACCACAATGGCAAAGTCACAACAATCACAACAATCACAAGAATGGCTTCCGATCAAAGTCCACATTAAGACCGAAGGGAGCAAGGGTCTTTAAATTAAATATCCAAGCAGCCTCTCGTCTTAACAATAAATTATCAAGGTCACCCCCTCTCCTAGGGAGGGTGACATGTTCGATGCCAATATAACGCAAAGAGGAAATCGAGTGGCCTGCCTCCAAGACTTTCCACTGTACCGTTTATGTCATCCTATCATTGATGAGAATGTCTCAGATGACAACCGAACTGACATATTCATTAAGTACCAACGCATATGTTCAACTGTTTGGATTCCCAAAATATGGTTCATTTCCCCCCACTTTCTGATATTCCCAGAATTTCTTGTTTAACAAAGGCTATTCAAGAGTCCATCTGTAGAGTCACGAGAGAGAAGGGAGAAAGGTATTTATGGGGGGGTCATAAAACTTACCCACAGGCCAACGTCATGACACTATGGATTTCACATGACTAGGCAGGGGTGTAGCCATGGGTCCAGCTCTTATCGAATGTACTGTATACCTTGTCACAACACAAAGGCTTGGCTAAAACGCATTAAGAAGGAAATACATTCCACAAATTAACTTTTAACAAGGCACAACTGTTAATTAAAATGCATTCCAGGTGATTACCTCATGAAGCTGGTTGAGAGAATGCCAAGAGTGTGCAAAGCTGTCATCAAAGCAAAGCATGGCTACTTTGAAGAATTTCAAATATTAAATATTTTTTGATTTAACACTTTTTTGTTACTACATGATTCCATGTGTTATTTCATAGTTTTGATGTCTTCACTATTCTACAATGTAGAAAATAGTAAAAAATAAAGAAAAACCCTTGAATGAGTAGGTGTTCTAAAACTTTTGACCTGTAGTGTATATATAGTTGAAGTCGGAAGTTTACATACACTTAGGATTGAGTCATTAAAACTCATTTTTTCAACCACTCCACAAATTTCTTGTTAACAAACTAGTTTTGGCAACTACTTTGTGCATGACACAAGTAATTTTTCCAACAATTGTTTACAGACAGATTATTCCACTTATAATTCACTGAATCACAATTCCAGTGGGTCAGAAGTTTACATACACTAAGTTGACTGCCTTTAAACAGCTTGTAAAATTCCAGAAAATTATCTCATGGCTTTAGAAGCTTCTGATAGGTTAATTTACATAATTTGAGTCAATTGGAGGTGTACCTGTGGATGTATTTCAAGGACTACCTTCAAACTCAGTGCCTCTTTGCTTGACATCATGGGAAAATCTAAAGAAATTAGCCAAGACCTCAGAAGAAAAATAGTAGACTTCCACAAGTCTGGTTCATCCTTGGGAGCAATTTCCAAACGCCTGAAAGTACCGCGTTCATCTGTACAAACAATAGTACGCAAGTATAAACACCATGGGACCACGCAGCCATCATAGTTTACAATTGGCTCATTCATCCCCCTCCTCTTCCCTGTAACTATTCCCCAGGTCGTTGCTGCAAATGAGAACGTGTTCTCAGTCAACTTACCTGGTAAAATAACGGTAAAAAAATAAATAAAAATACTGCTCAGGAAGGAGATGCGTTCTGTCTCCTCGAGATGAAAAGGTATGAAAAGCGCAAATCAATCCCAGAACAACAGCAAAGGACCTTGTGAAGATGCTGGAGGAAACAGGTACAAATGTATCTATATCCACAGTAAAACAAGTCCTATATCGACATAACCTGAAAGGCCGCTCAGCAAGGAAGAAGCCACTGCTCCAAAACCGCCATAAAAAAGCCGGAGTACGGTTTGCAACTGCACATGGGGACAAAGATCGTACTTTTTGGAGAAATGTCCTCTGGTCTGATGAAACAAAATAGAACTGTTTGGCCATAATGACCATTGTTATGTTTGGAGGAAAAATGGGGAGGGCTTGCAAGCCGAAGAACACCATCCCAACCGTGAAGCACGGGGGTGGCAGCATCATGTTGTGATGGTGCTTTGCTGCAGGAGGGACTGGTGAAATTCACAAAATAGATGGCATCATGAGGAAGAAAGATTGTGGATATATTGAAGCAACATTTCAAGACATCAGTCAGGAAGTTAAAGCTTGGTCGCAAATGGGTCTTCCAAATGGACAATGACCCCATGCATACTTCCGAAGTTGTGGCAAAAGGGCTTAAGGACAACAAAGTCAAGGTATTGGAGTGGCCATCACAAATCCCTGACCTCAATCCTATAGAAAATGTGTGGGCAGAACTGAAAAAGCGTGTGCGAGCAAGGAGGCCTACAAACCTGACTCCGTTACACCAGCTCTGTCAGGAGTAATGGGACAATATTCACTCATATTATTGTGGGAAGCTTGTGGAAGGCTACCTGAAACAAGTTAAACAATTTAAAGGCAATGCTACCAAATACTAATTGAGTGTATGTAAACTTCTGACCCACTGGGAATGTGATGAAAGAAATTAAAGCTGAAATAAATCATTCTCTCTACTATTATTCTGACATTTCACATTCTTAAAGTAAAGTGGTGATCCTAACTGACCTAAAACAGGGCATTTTTACTAGGATTAAATGTCAGGAATTGTGAAAAACTGAGTTCAAATGTATTTGGCTAAGGTGTATGTAAACTTCCGACTGCATAATGTAGATGTAAACGTATGATATTTTTCCAGTTTAAAAATAAAGATAGCCTAATATTTTTTTTAAACAACAAAAAACAGTAACAAAACAATAAATACAAACTACTGATTGTATCCCATGAAAGAGAAAAGAAATAGAGAAATATGTTTTTAAAGCTGATCTTGTTTTAAGAACAACAACAAAAAGGTGCAGCCATGGATAGGCCTCAGAGGGCATAGGCCCACCCACTTGGCAGCCAGGTCCAGCCAATCAGAATGAGTTTGTCCCCACATAAGGCTTTTATTACAGGCAGAAATACTTCTCAGCCTTCCCTCTCCCCTGCAGACCATCCCGCAGGTGAAGAAGCCGGATGTGGAGGTCCAGGGCTAGTGTGGTTACACGTGGTCTGCGGTTATGAGGCCAGTTGGATGTACTGCCAAATTCTCCAAAACAACGTTGGAGGTGGCTTATGGTAGAAAAATTAACATTCCATTCTCTGGCAACAGCTCTGTTGAACTCTGTACTGGGGGCCCTAGCTGCATGCAGAGTGCTATTTCAGGCTGCAGTCACTGCCAGGCAGTCAGGCCAGTTACAACATTTAAGATACAGCTGATGTTCCCCTGGCCTACTCTCAGAATAAACCACCAGCCCAACAGCATAACTCTAAAGGCCAACGTCTGGTTTCATTTCCAGTGAAAAGCATGATTTGTGCTGACCAATAATAGTAAACTTGTGTACAAATACATACATTAAGATAGTCGCACACTCTAAATATATTCCCAATAATTGATGGGTAAACACCAACGTTTTGGCACTTATTCTTTTCCATTTCCAGTGTCGTAGTGAGGTACCATGGCAAGGCCTCTCATGCTGCAGCCTACCCCTGGAAGGAGTCAATGCATTGGACGCTGCTAAGCTCGCCTACAGTAACCTCTTTGTGCAGAGACAGCAACTAAAGCCAGACTGGAGAATCCACAGTGAAGGACAGCCCACTGAGCCCAGTTAACATTAACACGTACAGTACCAGGGTTTTTCTTTATTTTTACTATGTTCTACAACACATAGTGAAGACATCAAAACTATGAAATAACACATATGGAATCATGTAGTAACCAAAAACGTGTTGGACAAATCAAAATATATTTTATATTTGAGATTCTTCAAAGTAGCCACCCTTTGCCTTGATGACAGTTTTGCACACTCTTTTTTAAGGTTACACTGGAGTTAGCAAGGAATGCCTTTTACAACGTACTGCAGAATCTCACCCTGCGGGGGTTGTATGAGGTAAAAGGCAAGGCTTTGGGGAGCGAATTCGCTACAAATGAAGAGGTTCTCAAAGTCTCCACTGGTAAAACTCCAACTCAACCATGCATTCCTCCCTGTGATTTTCCACAGGCCCTCTTGTGGTCATCAGAAGAACTAGGAAGCAACATTCTTGTTATGCAAAGAACTTTAATGCTGTAACGTAGAACGAAATAACTTTGATAGTTTGTTATCTCCACTGGCTCCACAGACTTTGGCAATGTGTATTTTATTGTACCTGGAATCCACCCATACTTTTACATTGGTTCAGGTGCTCTAAACCATTAAAAATCATCCGTTTCCAGCTACAATAGTCATTTACAACATTAACAATGTCTACACTGTATTTCTGATTAATTTGAGGTTTTTTTAATGGACAAAAAATGTGTTTTACGTTAAAAAACAAGAACATTTCTAAGTGACCCCAAACTTTTCTACGGTAGTGTACCTTTTCAGGCTTTGGTTGAAATTAGGCTTAATTGCAAACAGATGTCATAGCAATGTTGCATTAGATAAGCCTAAATGCATTGGAAAGGAAGGTTTATATATTCTCCATTCAGGGAATTGAATAATAAATCTGATAAAAGTCTACAGATGCTCATAATTTGGGGGGGTTTCTTCAGTCTATTCATCCATTACATTTCATTGCATGTGAATGAAACAGTCATTATCATATCTGGACGGAAGCCTATTAATTAAATGTAAGAACAATGTACAGAATTCGTAAAGAGCAAATAGAAGAAAACATTTTAATCAATTACTTATTGTTTCAGAAACTGAGTTACAAAATCATCATGTCAATAGCCCATTTACCTGTCACACATGTTGAATCAAACACTAAAATAGATGGGAAGGGTGGTCAGAAACTGAAAGTAGTGCAGGAGATAATGTAAGAAGAATCAGTTGACAGATTTATGCTAAAATACTGTACAAGTACTGTTATTAAGTAGTTATTCAATACATATTCAAGCATACCCAGAGAAGGGGGGACACAATAAAAATAGGTGTAATGGCCCATTTGAAACCACAATACACAAAATGATCCCGACATTGTATAGCACAGTTTGAAATAACCATTTGGACACCATTTGTTTTGATATATATTTGATATGATATTTGCCAAGACATGCAAATCTGGATGCTACTGTATATCTGATCTCATAAAAAAATCTGCACATTCATGTACTTATTGGTACAGAAAGTATTTGGTATAGCTTTGTTCCCTAACTTAAACAGTAAAATTATTGATGCTTTCGAGTGACCTTTACTTTGTATCTTTAACATAATGCTCACACATGCTCACTGTAATATACTGTATCTACTTGGATTGTTATTTCTTGAATTCTTGTTTGGAATTTTTTTCTTATTTGTGTATTTTTATTGTATCTGCAAGACATCCTAATGCACTATTGGAGCTAGTAACATAAGCATTTCACTGCACCTGCCATAGCACCTGCAATGACTAACATGACGGATAGCTCTACATGAAACTGATCAAATGTAATGTTAAGATTTTTAGGGAATGCGTTATTCTACTGTAGTGTGACTTTTGCATTAGTTCTCATAGGCTTTGAAAAAATGTATCTTCCAACAATCCAATATAGCATCTTAAACAGCAAAAAAAGAAACGTCCCTTTTCCAGGACCCTGTCTTTCAAAGATAATTCGTAAAAATCCAAATAACTTCACAGATCTTCATTGTAAAGGGTTTAAACACTGCTTGTTCAATGAACCATAAACAATTAATGAACATCCACCTGTGGAACGGTCGTTAAGACACTAACAGCTTACAGACGGTAGGCAATTAAGGTCAGTTATGAAAACTTAGGACACTAAAGAGGCCTTTCTACTGACTCTGAAAAACACAAAAGGAAAGATGCCCAGGGTCTCTGCTCATCTGCATGAATGTGCCTCAGGCATGCTGCAAGTAGGCATGAGGACTGCAGATGTGGCCAGGGCAATAAATTGCAATGTCCATACTGTGAGACGCCTAAGACAGCGCTACAGGGAGACAGGACAGACAGCTGATCATCCTCGCAGGGGCAGACCATGTGTAACAACACCTGCACAGGATCGGTACATCCGAACATCACACCTGTGGGACAGGTACAGGATGGCAACAACAACTGCCCGAAGTACACCAGGAACGCACAATCCCTCCATCAGTGCTCAGACTGGCCGCAATAGGCTGAGAGAGGCTGGACTGAGGGCTTGTAGGCCTGTTGTAAGGCAGGTCCTCACCATACATCACCGGCGACTACGTCGACTATGGGCACAAACCCACCGTCGCTGAACCAGACAGGACTGACAAGAAGTGCTCTTCACTGACAAGTCACGGTTTTGTCTCACCAGGGGTGATGGTCGGATTCGCGTTTATTGTCAAAGGAATGAGCGTTACACCAAGGCCTGTACTCTGGAGCGGGATCGATTTGGAGGTGGAGGGTCCGTCATGGTCTGGGGCGGTGTGTCACAGCATCATAGGACTAAGCTTGTCATTGCAGGCAATCTCAACGCTGTGCGTTACAGGGAAGACATCGTCCTCCCTCATGTGGTACCCTTCCTGCAGGCTTATCCTGCAATGACCCTCCAGCATGACAATGCCACTAGCCATACTGCTCGTTCTGTGCGTGATTTCCTGTAAGACAGGAATGTCAGTGTTCTGCCATGGCCAGCGAAGAGCCCGGATCTCAATCCCATTGAGCACGTCTGGGATCTGTTGAATCAGAGGGTGAGGGCTAGGGCCATTCCCCCCAGAAATGTCCGGGAACTTGCAGGTGCCTTGGTGGAAGAGTGAGGTAACATCTCACAGCAAGAACTGGCAAATCTGGTGCAGTCCATGTGGAGAAGATGCACTGCAGTACTTAATGCAGCTGGTGGCCACACCAGATACTGACTGTCACTTTTGATTTTGACCCCCCCTCTGTTCAGGGACACATTATTCAATTTCTGTTAATCACATGTCTGTGGAACTTGTTCAGTTTATGTCTCAGTTGTTGAATCTTGTTATGTTCATACAAATATTTACATATGTTAAGTTTGCTGAAAATAACAGTAAGAGGAAGTTTCTTTTTTTGCTGAGTTTATATTGGCAATGACAACTAAACTAAATGACAGTTTTGCAATTCTCAATGTGGATAAAAACTCAATGAAGTTTTCAGCTACGGATACAAGCCAGCCCATTACTTATTAATCATTACATGAACTCATTACTTCCCCGGACATATAAAACACCAACATATAGGTGTTCAAAATGACAATAACTGCTGTGTTTGAATCCGTGTGCTGTGCATGGCATGCCCTCTATATCTCAGGTACAGAAATCCAGGTACCATGTTTTAGCATTTTGCATCATCACATCGTCAGAGTTGTGGTTCCTTTCCAGGTGCATACACCCTGGGTATTTTCGTAAAAAAATAATATAATTAATATAACACATTAGAATTAATAGAATTCATTCTAGTTCTGTGGGTATGTCTACCTCCATCCCATTCTGTGCAGTGTTAGAGGTAGCAGGACCAGTAGATGATGTTGAACAGAATATAGGACCCAGGGAAGATGACCCGGGAGTACTTGTCTATGGCGTGGGTGTCGATCCACATGCTGCTGTAAGCGCTGGAGCCCACGTGTCCTGTGATCTGGTCGTTCTCCTCAAAGTCCAGATGGACCATCATCCTTTGCTGCATTGCAGCGCCGTTCTCCATCGGCTCACCGCCATAGTTCCCAGTGTTGTTGACATCATCCTCACTGTAGCTACCCATCATGCCTGGGTGGGTCATGCCACAGGTGCAGGGCAGCTGCAGACAGAAACAGAGACTGGATTAGATACCGAGCTACAGTACCCACATTTGAAATCGAAAACTCCTTCCCAGAGCATCTTTTACAGACTGAGAAACAGACTATTTGGATCCATGGAATGTTATAATGGCACTTACCCTTTCTCGTAGCTTTCTTTCCTTCCGTTCTTGCACTGTAGACAGGTAGTTCACTGCAGCGTACTCTATCACCGATAAGAACACAAACACAAAACTGACCCAGAGGTAAATGTCCACAGCTTTGATGTAGGAAACCCTGGGCATGGAGGCGTTGACTCCAGTGATGATGGTGGACATGGTGAGCACCGTGGTGATACCTGGAGCACAGTACAACACACAACATCTGATCAGAAAGGTTAAAACTTAGGGACACAGCAGGAAATTCTACTGAAGGCAGAATATTAGAGGCTTTGTAATAATGAAACATGAATACAGTAGAAGACAGAATCATAATAAGCTTCGAACAAGATCCTGAATTATTAAGGGCTAACTCACCCAGAGGAACCCTGGCCGGCACGGCCCGGCGGTCGATCCAGAAAGACACCCAGGACAACATGACCATCAGAGTGGCAGGGAAGTAGGTCTGCAGCAGGAAGAAGAAGATGTGGCGTCGCAGGGTGAAGTTGATGTACAGACGGTTGTACCAGCCTGGAGAGAAGAGGATCAGATTATTACATATGTTTAGTTATGTACACTACCATTGAAAAGTTTGGAGTCACTTAGAAATGTCCATGTTTTTTAAAGAAAAGCACATTTCTGTCCATTAAAATAACATCAAATTGATCAGAAATACAGTGTAGACATTGTTAATGTTGTAAATGACTATTGTAGCTGGAAACGGCTGATTGTTTATGGAATATCTACACAGGCGTACAGAGGCGCATTATCCGCAACCATCACTCCTGTGTCACAAGCCGGCTCATAGCCTGTGACAAATGAGAGGACACGAACAACAGGTATAGGCCAATTTAAAAGTATTCTTTATTATTAAACAAACTATTAACTTAAACTAAGAAAAAGGAATGAGGTGTGGATGTATCATAATGTAAGGTGTATGTAAAGTGCATGGATGCGTGAATATGTGTGTGTGAACATGACTGAGTGAAAACTATGCAAAACTACAAAGGAACAAACAAATCATGAGCATACCTGGAGGAGCAGAGAGGGAGAGAGAGCAAGAGTGATTAGTGACAGCTTTATACCCTGAGCCCAGGTGGCTCCAATCACTAACGACCCTCCTCTGCCTGCAGGAGGAACCACCCCCTGCACGGCAGAGGAGGAGCCGTGACACCTGTGTTACAAAAGCATGTTGTGTTAGCTAATCCAAGTTTATAATTTGAAAGGGCTAATTGATCATTAGAAAACCCTTTTGCAAGTATGTTAGCTCAGCTGAAAACTGTCATTAAAGAAGCATTAAAACTGGTCTTCTTTAGACTAGTTGAGTATCTGGAGCATCAGCATTTGTGGGTTCGATTACAGGCTCAAAATGGCCAGAAACAAAGATCTTTCTTCTGAAACTTGTTAGTCTATTTTTGTTCTGAGATATGAAGCCTATTCCATGCGAGAAATTGCCAAGAAACTAAAGATCTCGTACAACGCTGTGTACTACTCCCTTCACAGAACAGCGCAAACTGTCTCTAAGCAGAATAGAAAGAGCAGTGGGAGGCCCCGGTGCACAACTGAGCAAGAGGACAAGTATATTAGAGTGTCTAGTTTGAGAAACAGACGCCTCACAAGTCCTCAACTGGCAGCTTCATTAAATAGTACCCGCAAAACACCAGTCACAACGTCAACAGTGCTGGCCTTCTAGGCAGAGTTGCAAAGAAAAAGACATATGTCAGACGGGCCAATAAAAAGAAAAGATTAAGATGGGCAAAAGAACACAGACACTGGACAGAGGAACTCTGCCTAGAAGGCCAGCATCCCGGAGTCGCCTCTTCACTGTTGACATTGAGACTGATGTTTTTAAGCCATAATTGCATAAGGGTTTACTAATGATCAATTAGCCTTTTAAAATTATAAACTTAGATTAGCTAACACAACGTGCCATTGGAACACAGGAGTGATGTTTGCTGATAATGTCTATGTAGATATTCCATTTTGGGCTTTTTTATCTGCCGTTTTCAACTACAATATTAATTTACAACATTAACAATGTCTACACTGTATTTCCGATCAATTTGATGTTATTTTAATGGACAAAAAAATAGCTTTTCTTTCAAAAACAAGAACATTTTTAAGTGACCCAAAACTATTGAACGGTAGTGTACATTGCATTGCCTGCATTACATTAGCATTACAGAAACACAACCTTGATAAATCACAGTGAACAGCATGTGTTTTGTCAGTCTTCAGTGCTGTACCTGTGCTGCTGTAGAAGGATTTTTTGCTGGTAGTATGGAACTCCTGGATGAGGAACTGGGAGAGGGAGATCCTTTCGTCAGTACTCAGGGAATTGTTCCCTTTCTTCCAGTACAGCATCAGGTCGTCATCTGTGTACGCATCTGATAAGAAAGAGACATGCTGTTCAGTGTTCACCACTTGAAACAAGTCTATGAATAGGTACATTTTATTATGATTTGAATGTGACAGAAGAGAAAGAGTCAAAAGGGAAATGACATCATTAGAGCAGAGACTCACAGCTCTCGATCTCCAGGGAGCAGGTCTGTGTGTCCAGAGGGAAGCGACTCAGGTCCATACTGCACATGGATGTCACCGTCACCCTGCATGAGAACAACAACACGGACAGTTGAGTATACCCAGATCTGTTTGTGCTTTTGCCAGCTCCATTGCAGTCATTGTCATTCATTGTCATGCCAAACATTGGCAAGGAGTTGACATTATAGCACAAACAGACTGGTACTCAGGCTAAGCTGAGTAGTCTATTGGTCAAGCAATACACAGAGCGAGTGGCGACCCGTCATTCAGGGCCCCACCTGTTTTGAGCCCCACCTGCATGTTATTTTGGCATTAATACGCAGTTTGCAAACAATGCAAAAAAAAAAATGTTAATAAAGCCGCATATAAACATGATCTCTTATTTGCATTCTTGAGTAAGGCAGCTCCAAAATGCAGGTGTTTCAGCCTAGCTCAGTGCCTTCTGAGGTCGTGGGGCAGGCGCGGAAATACGGAGCGTAGGGGTTGGTTATGTTCTCTAGTTGCGCCATAATTGGCTCAGTGTTCTGTCACTCATTGGGACTCTACGTTGCCACAAAATCTATGGGTAGAGCTAAAAAATTCAAGCCCCTTGGGTGCTGCCATAGATTTAGATTAGAAGTGCCCATCCAAGGCTCAAGGTAATTGGCCACAGATAAAATTACGTCAAATCAGGTTATATCTACCATAGCTTTGATTAGAATGATCCTGTCAACATCATACTTTCAAAATCTTAGCTAGCAGTCATCATGAATCATGTCGACAATCAACTGGCAAATCCTTTTCAATCCTTCTCATATGAACAGAAATTATGTAGAGAAATTATAGATAAAACGTATCAGTGCTCATTGGCCATTGGACATTACACAACAAGTTTGAAATCACGAATTCAACAATGAGTGGTTTGGAAGGAATCAGTGGCTAACTGCAAGCGTTGCAAAGCAATCACTAGCCTGCTATTCAGTGGAGTGGATGTTGGGTCTAAGTCTGGGTTAAGGTCTCTTTTCCAAGCTTAAAATTATAAACATTCAACACCATGGGCCATAAAAGGTTGAATACATTGACCATGCTGTCAATCCAGTGTGACTTCTGCCACATTCAAAACAACTGGAAACTCAGAACTGGTAAATCTCAGACTTCCGTGAGTTCAAGACAACTGGGAACTCTGGGGGAAAAAACACTCTCCAACTGGGAAAATACATTTTGAACGGTCATCCAACTCGGAATTCCAAGTCGGGAACTCTAGCCTCTTTCTGGAGCTATGACCTGTATGTCTTGTAAGTTGCTGCATAAATTATGTAATATGTCAGGGAGATATGTATGCTGTGGCTAAGAAAGTAATACTAAGTGTATGTTGTGTAGGAAGCTGTTAGTAGCCCATGTGCCTCACCCTAATAATTTGGTCCCTTTCCCCCCTCATAATTTTGCCTACTGTTCTGACTTGGTGGTGCACATGTAGCCTATAGCCTGTTTTACAGAAATGTAATCATCAAATATTGTAAGAGCTTTCATTATCTGCTTATATGCCCCCTTTATTTATCCTACAGTTCTGACTTGATATACAGGGAGAATACTATAAGAACAGCCCATGTTCTGAAATCTGTCTCTGTACATTTCAAAAGTGCTGAACAAATATTTATTTTGACCTTATCTGTCCTAGCTTGCTCATTAATGTCTTAATCGAAATTACGGATTGCCTCTTATCCGCTCGTTGTCCCCTTATGCCATAGTTTGTACATCTAAATTGCCAGTAGAAACCACATTTGTTTAAGCAAGTCAGCCATATCAGCTATGTTTTTTAAAAAGGCAGTAAAGTAATGAACTGTTTCGCTGCCAGACAAGGCTCCCTGATAGCCAGATGTAGCAGTGCTAAGGATTCACCCCATGGTGCTGAAAAGAAACCTCTGCTTTCTTTTCAGCACCAGTTTGTGGGGGCCTACAAACAAATGAATGTATTATTTAGTGTTGTCTTGTGTAGTGGCTTTGCTGGCATGCATCAAAACATTTTGGGGGGAGTTTTCGCCACCAAGATTTGCATGCTAAAATCGCCACTGGTCACAATTATAGTGCAATTAATGTATTGTTTAGTGTTGTGTAGTGTAGTGGCTTTGCTGGCATGCATCAACATTTTTTGGGAGAGTTTGCACCAGAAAGATTTACATGCTAAAATCGCCACTGCACAGAGCAATGTAGTATAATACAATAATGGCAAAGAGAAATCAGTTGGGGATGTGGGTGAATATGTGTTGTGTATATTATTAACTGGGTGGTTCGAGCCGTGAATGCTGATTGGCTGACAGCCGTGGTATATCAGACCGTATCCCACGGGTATGACGAAACATTTATTTTTACTGCTCTAATTATTTTGGTATCCGGTTCATAAATGCAATAAGGCACCTCAGGGGTTTGTGGTATATTGCCAATATACCACGGCTAAGGCTGTATCCAGGCACTCCACATTGTGTCGTGCATAAGAACAGCCCTTAGCCGTGGTATATTGGCCATATACCACACCCTCTTGGGCCTTATTGTTTCATTATATTTCAGACAGATACACACAGAGTTAGGGGGTTGAGGAAATTCAGGGACAAATAGATAAAAACAGCCAAGATAATCCAGCACAGTGTAGAAGAGACCCGTTGCTACACAGGATCCTCTGGGAGTAAGATCCACATACAGTAAACAGTTGGTTACTCTCCAAATCTGCTTCCATCTGGAACATAAATCTCTGGTTCCAGCCCTCCGAGAGATTAACCCTACTGATGAGCCTGCATGGTATCTATAGTAGAACACACACCACCCTGTTGCTCCACAAGTCCAATACATCTGTAAGAACAGAGAAATTCTATAATACACCTCAAGATTGGTATTTACAGATGGCCTATGTGTATACCAGGGCATAGTTCAAAGTCGCAAGACCAGTCTGTCTTGATGGCTATTTACACCATTATCTTAGCATGACCGCTGACACCACCAGTGATGGAAGTGTTCATGACGCTACTTACTATCAGTGCCCCACAGGTGTCAATAAGACTGTATGCAGTGTGTGCTGACTGCCAGCAGAGGGAGCTACTGACGCAGACATCTTGATACTGGCTCTTGCTGCCAAGATTCTCAAATGGACCAACTGTGGATTACAAGTCTTTTGGCTCCAGCATTCTGATTACTCACCAAAATGACAAACTCAATCTCTGTCTGCAGATTTACTATACTTTACTGACAGTTTCTCATCACATCCATCATGTTGTCATGAAATACAAACTGCACGTCTATTTGGTCAAGAGATATAAATAAATAGGCACTTGGCCAGGACCCTGATCCATAACAGCATCACAGCATTTTTTAATTTGCAAATTGCTAATGGGTAAAAACAAAGCATGAAAGTGTTGAATTTAGCCTGCCTCAGCTGGCAGCTCTGATTTGCGTAATGAAATCACTTTGGGGATAAATTGTCAGTTGGCAAAGACTAGTGTTTACAAACAGCACAAGCTTCTCTTCAGTTGATTCCATTCCAAACAGTGATCAGACCTAGCTAGCTCATTTCACCCATCATTTGTAGGCTTTGTCTGAACTTATTTTACATAACAAGCTACTGTATCCACTAGAGTTCACAAGGGTATTTTGTGTTCCACAAAACTGTCTAAGCCTCCTGATGCCTAGCTTTGATGGTGGATGAGGTGAGTTCCCCCCTTACTATGTAAAGAGCTTTGAGTACCTCAGTAGGGAGAAAGGCTCTATATACTGTAAATACAATCCATTATTAATATTAACAAAAGTTTTCCAGTCTCAGGCAAGGTTACTCATCGTGCAAGTGTAGTTCACCAAACTCTTTCTATTATACCAGTATGCTTGAAAATGATTGCCAGTGTCAACCATGTAGCAAAGAACAAAACCCATGTTCGACTCTGACCAGGTGAATTACCTTAAGCTGTAGAGCACCTTGCCATCAGGGTAGACTCTCAGCATGACATTATCTGTGGTGGTGTCGTGTGTGAAAGACTTCTTGGAGTGGACAAAGAACAGGTCTGGCACCCAGATCTTCTTGACCAGGCGCCCGTCGAAGGTCATGCTCTTATTGGTGGTGCTGTGGAAAGAAAGGCGCTCATCTTTCCAGTAGTGCCTAATATACAAGGTCATGGTGAAGTCCTGAAACACAGAGCATGACAATGCTGCAATTTCAACAGAGCGATCACATATTAATAACCAAAATTAATGCGACACACTATAAATGTCTTCCCCTCTTCTTTCCAATTCATCAAATTAAAGTATGGTTGATCTATGCATCTATGAAGGACAGCTTCATTTTGGTTTACATCACAGCTTACAGAAAGTATAGAAACACTTACCATGTCAACTTCTGAGATTGTGTCCAGACTTTCTACCTGAACATCAACTCCAACTTGAACAGTGTGTCCTGCAAAGATACACAACTCAAATCTTAGCTTAATTAAAACAATAAACATAAGTAAACAAAACCATTCAGATATGTTAATGGTTATGTAACTTGTTTCCATAAATAACATAAGTTGTTAATGGTTGGGGTAGATAAGTGTATAGTTCATTTGTTTATGTAAGTCAGTCAAGAACCCAAGCTAACTGGCTAACATTGGCTAGCTTGCTAGCTACTTTACAGACACAGAGAAGTTCAGAAAACAGGTCACTCTGACCATTTTACTTGCCCTAGCAGAGCTGGTAAGACTTTATGTTATTAAGTGCGTTAGTGATTGTAACAGTGTTACTGGCAACAATTTAATTACGTTTTTAAACAATGTTTACTGGCACCTGTCATAACAACAGGCACGACATGTCGTTTGTAAATTCATCAATTATTCGGCACTCTCAAACCAGAGTCTGGCACTCTCAAACCAGAGTGCTCTGAACTCGGAGTAGATTGCCAGAGTGAATTTATGAACACACCCTATTTACAGACAATACACACTTATATTCCCATGCCCTTATCACAGTAACACACACATATTTGACATTTTATAGTAAAAATATAATGGAATATAACAGAATGAAATTGAAAGGATATTTCTTCCCAGACTGCAAAATGTGTGGAACCGTGGTCATTTAAAAAAGGTGATATTTTGGAACAAGCACATTTTTGATAGTTCAATTGACATGAGTGGATTCTTAATTTTTTTTTTTTTTTAAACTAAATTCTTAGTAGATCTAATCTCTGAATGTTAATCTCAAAGTGCACCAGATTGATGCATTTAGCTGTTCAAATTCAAATGTTCTTCTTCTGGGGGAGGATGCCCCCAAACCTCCCTACCAGGGTTCCCCTCTGGCTTTGGTCTAAGCCCCATATGTCCTCAAATCCTAGAAACGTCCCTGGGTAGGGATAGTCTTGATAGTACACAAATCAACACAGAGAAAAACAAAAAAGTCAATAGCTTGCTAAGATTATCTCTCCATTGTTGTAACAATGTAATAAAAGCTGTCGCGATTACGTAGCTGTATTTAGGGGACATTTTTATCTAGACAATTCTATTTAAAACAATGAATTTTTTCTCCATTAGTCCCTTCATCCAGTGCCCTGCAAAAACAACAAAATTAGGCCACAGTGTTCCAAAAACCAACTCAGCCGTGCCAGACACAAACATATCTGGAGGCTCTCCAATATTTAGTGGTTGCATTTTATAATCCTTTCTGGGTTGAAATGTCATATTGCAGACAGCTGAAAGAGCTCATCTCCCTTAAAGGGATTTAAAAAGGTACCACTCATTTTGTTTGTGTATCCAATGAGGTAGCAATACAACATTTATTCATATCTCTTACACATACAGTACCAGTCATTCAAGGGTTTTTCTTTATTTTTACTATTTTCTACATTGTAGAATAATAGTGAAGACATCACAACTATGAAATAACATATGGAATCATGTAGTAACAAAAGAAGTGTTAAACAAATCAAAATATATTTAGATTTCAGATTCTTCAAAGTAGCCACCCTTTGCCTTGATGACAGCTTTGCACACTCTTGGCATTCTCTCAACCAGCTTCATGAGGAATGCTTTTCCAACAGGCTTGAAGGAGATCCCACATACTGTATGTTGAGCACTTGTTGGCTGCTTTTCCTTCACTCTGTGGTCCAACTCATCCCAAACCCTCTGAATTGAATTGAGATCGAGTGATTGTGGACGCCAGGTAATCTGATGCAGCACTCCATCACTCTCCATGGTCAAATAGCCCTTACACAGCCTGGAGGTGTGTTTTGGGTGATTGTCCTGTTGAAAAACAAATGATAGTCCCACTAAGCGCAAACCAGATGGTATGGCGTATCACTGCAGAATGCTGTGGTAGCCATGCTGGTTAAGGGTGCCTTGAATTTAAAATAAATCACACACAGTGTCACCAGCAAAGCCCCGCCACACCATCACATCTCCTCCTCCATGCTTCATGGTGGGAACCACACATGCGGAGATCATCCGTTCACCTCTCTGCATCTCACAAAGACAAGGCGGTTGGAACCAAAAATCTCAAATTTGGACTCATCACCAAAGGACAGATTTCCACCGGTCTAATGTCCATTGCTCGTGTTTCTTGGCCCAAGCAACTCTCTTCTTATTATTGGTGTCCTTTAGTAGTGGTTTCTTTGCAGCAATTCAACAATGAAGGCCTGATTCACGCAGTTTCTTCTGAACAGTTGATGTTAAAATGTTACTTGAACTCTGTGAAACATTTATTTGGGCTGTAATCTGAGATGCAGTTACGTCTAATGAACTTATCCTTGGCAGCAGAGGTAACTCTGCATCTTCCTTTCCTGTGGCGGTCTTCACGAGAGCCAGTTTCATCATGGCGCTTGATGGTTTTTGCGACTGCACTTGAAGAAACTTTCAAAGTTCTTTATATGGACTCTTCTTGCCATAATATGTACTTGGTCTTTTAACAAACATATTCTGTATACCACCCCGACCTTTTTACAACACAACTGATTGTCTCAAACACATTAAGAAGCAAAGAAATTCCACAAATTAACTTTTAAGAAGGCACACCTGAAGGCAGCGTCCCTGTCACGGTTTTCTTCCTGGGATGAAGGAGAGGACCAAAATGCAGCGCGGCTAGTGTTCAACATGCTCCTGGCTGACGGACGGCTCTAACGGCTCGGGACAGACGGGCGGCTCTAATGGCTCGGGGCGGACGGATGGCTCAGACGGCGCTGGGCAGACGAATGGCTCAGACGGCGCTGGGCAGACGAATGGCTCAGACGGCGCTGGGCAGACAAATGGCTCAGACGGCGCTGGGCAGACGAATGGCTCAGTCGGCGCTGGGCAGACGAATGGCTCAGACGGCGCTGGGTAGACGAATGGCTCAGACGGCGCTGGGTAGACGAATGGCTCAGACGGCGCTGGGTAGACGGATGGCTCAGACGGCACTGGGCAGACGGATGGCTCAGACGGCACTGGGCAGACGGATGGCTCAGACGGCGCTGGGCAGGCGGATAGCTCAGACGGCGCTGGGCAGACGAGCAGTGCAGGCGGCGATGAGCAGACGAGCAGTGCAGGCGGCGTTGGGCAGATGGCCGACTCTGACCTGCTGAGGCGCACAGTAGGCCTGGTGCGTGGTACCGGAACTGGAGGTACTGGGCTGGAGACACGCACCATAGGAAGAGTGCGTGGAGCAGGAACAGGGCACACTGGACTCTCAAAGCGCACTAAAGGCCTGGTGCGTGGTACCGGCACTGGTGGTACCGGGCTGAGGGAACGCACCTCAGGGCGAGTTCGGGGAGAAGGAACAGTGCGTACAGGGCTCTGGAGACGCACTGGAAGCCTGGTGCGTGGTGTAGGCACTGGTGGTGTGGGGTGCTGGAACTGGAGGTACTGGGCTGGGGCGGGAAGGTGGCGCCGGATATACCGGACCGTGCAGGCATACTGGCGCCCTTGAGCACTGAGCCTGCCCAACCTTACCTGGTTGCATGCTCCCCGTAGCCCGACCAATGCGGGGAGGTGGAATAACCCGCACTGGGCTGTGTAGGCGAATCGGGGACACCATTCGTAAGGCTGGTGCCATGTACACCGGCCCGAGGAGACGTACTGGAGGCCAGATATGTTGAGCCGGCTTCATGGCACAATGCTCAATCTAGCCCGCCCAGTGCGGGGAGGTGGAATAACCCGCACCGGGCTATGCACACGTACAGGAGACACCGTGCGCTCTTCCGCATAACACGGTGTCTGCCCGTACTCCCGCTCTCCACGGTAAGCATGGGAAGTGGGCGCAGGTTTCCTATCTGCCTTTGCCACACTACCCTTTAGCCTCCCCCCCCCCCCAAGAAATTTGGGGGATTTCTTCTCGGGTTTCCGTGCTAGCCGCGTACCTTCATAACGCCAGTTCCTCTCTCCGGTTGCCTCTGCTCTCCTAGCTGCCTCCAGCTGTTTCCATGGGAGGCGATCCTTTCCAACCTTAGCCCAGGGTCCTTTACCGTTCATAATTTCCGCCCATGTCCATTCCTCCTGGTACCGCTGCTGTTGTCGCTGCTGCCCGTTGCCACGCTGCTTGGTCCGGGTTAGGTGGGTGATTCTGTCACGGTTTTCTTCCATTGGTGAAGGAGAGGACCAAAATGCAGCGCGGCTAGTGTTCAACATGTTTAATTAGACGTATAAACGGTAACACTATACAAATAACAAAATAACAAATGTGAAAACCGAGACAGTCCTATCTGGTGCAGACAAAACACAGAGACAGGAAACAATCACCCACAAAACCCCAAAACAAAACAAGCCTCCTATATATGATTCTCAATCAGGGACAACAATTGACAGCTGCCTCTGATTGAGAACCATATTAAGCTGGACACAGAAACAGACAAACTAGACACACAACATAGAATTCCCACCCAGCTCACATCCTGACCAACACTAAACAAGCAAAACACATAAGAACTCTGGTCAGGACGTTACAGTCCCACCTAACCAACAGCCAGTGAAATTGCAGTGCGCCAAATTCAAAACAACAGAAATGTCATAATTAAAATTCCTCAAACATACAAGTATTATACACCATTTTAAAGATAAACTTCTCGTTAATCCAGCTAAAGTGTCTGATTTCAAAAAGGATTTACGGCGAAAGCACACCTTGCGATTATGTTAGCTCAGTACATAGCCACAGAAAAACACAGCCATTTTTCCAGCCAAAGAGAGGAGTAACAAAAAGCAGAAATAGAGTTAAAATTAAGCACTAACCTTTGATGATCTTCATCAGATGACACTCATAGGACTTCATGTTACACAATACATGTATGTTTTGTTCAGTAAAGTTCATATTTATATCAAAACATCTGAGTTTAGGCGGGACGCTACTGTCTCACTTAGCCAAAAGCCAGAGAAAATGCAGCGCGCAAAATTCAAATAAAATGTGGAACTGGGATTCCTGGGAGTGCATTCTGATGAAGATC
This sequence comes from Salvelinus fontinalis, assembly GCF_029448725.1. Classification (NCBI taxonomy): domain Eukaryota; kingdom Metazoa; phylum Chordata; class Actinopteri; order Salmoniformes; family Salmonidae; genus Salvelinus; species Salvelinus fontinalis. The sequence continues at coordinate 25,808,091 of NC_074684.1, read as the reverse complement.
ATCAAAGGTAAGTGAATATTTATAATGCTATTTCTGACTTCTGTTGACTCCACAACATGGCGGGTACCTGTATGGCTTGTTTTTGTGTCTGAGCGCCGTACTCAGATTATAGCATGGTGTGCTTTTTCCGTAAAGTTTTTAAAAAATCTGACACAGCGGTTGCATTAAGGAGAAGTATATCTTTAATTCTGTGCATAACAGTTGTATCTTTTATCAAAGTTTATGATGAGTATTTCTGTAAATTGATGTGGCTCTCTGAAAAGTCGGCGGATGTTTTCGAGGCACAACATTACTGACCAGGTAGGTAGACGGCGGACGTAAAGGTAATGGCGGACTGAACGAAGTTATGTAGAGCACCTCAAGATAAAACATAATATTCGAAATATCTGCTAAATTAGACTAAAATATTAGCACCAAATAATCTGGTGGGTGATAACCTTCAATCTGGATAATAACACAAAACAAATCCTAAGACTAGAGACATTTATCGACAAATATTACGAAAACAAGCAACACCCAAACATGACGGAGAATAAGACAGGGGAACCGAATCAAAAACGAAAATGTGACTCCTCAACCGACACGGATGATCTAATATTCTCAACACCGGCAATGGTAAAGGTCGAAACCGATCTGTTAAAATCAATAAATGACAAACTGGGTATACTTGAATTAGTTAGTAAAGATATAAAAGACTTGAAGGCAAGCCTAGAGATGAGTGATGAAAAAGCTGCGACATTGGAGAAGGAAACACACGCGCTAAAAGGGACGGTCAATAAGATTGAAACCGAAATGAATGAATTTAAAAAGGAGAACAACGTTCTGAAAGAATGCTTACTGGACATACAAACTAGATCCATGAGAGAGAATTTGGTACTTACAGGTATTCAAGAGAAAGAAGGAGAGGTTCCTGAATCTGTAGTTAGAGAGTTCCTTTTTGCAGCGCTTCAGATTCCACTCGAAGTTATCGATAAGATCCAACTTGAACGTGTACACCGCCTCGGACAGAGAGGGCAGAGGTACGAACGCCCAATCGTTGCCAAATTTGCTTAATTTAAAGATGAATAATGGTTAAAAGCCTGGGTAAAAGACTTGCTGGGACCAAAATTGGCATGAATGATCAGTTTCCGAAAGAAATTGCAGAACGGCGCAAAGTTCTGTATCCAATTTTCAAAGAAAATAGATTAAAAGCGAAACGAGTAGCTCTCGTCGTGGATAAACTATATATTGATAACCAGTTGTTCAGAGACACAAAGATTACTCCATGGTTATTTTAAAAATTACAAAGTTCTCATAGATGAGGAAAATAAACACAATTCAAGCCCGGTTACTGATTGTAACAATACAATACAAAATATAGCTTTTCTATAAATCTTCACATATAACTAATTGAACACAAGCACTATTTCTACATAGTGAAGATAAAAACTAAGTAAACAGAAGGCACAGTATGTGTGGATGGTGTGGTGTGTGTTTATTTTTATTTGTTATGTTTGGAAAATTGAGTGAGTGAGTAATGAAATAGTTGCATATCCCAGAGCCAGTGTATTGCTGTGGGCCGGGTATGAGAGGGCTTTCAATGTTGTTCAAATGATGGATATACTTTTATAATGAATTATACGTCTTATTTATTTATTGTCCTATCATGGGGAACTACATTTTTAAAATAAATTTAATCTAATTATTTATTATCCTATTTTAATGGTACGGTCCATGGCCCTATACCCTAGACACCCACATGAATGGCCCAGATACTAAGGAGAAGTCCCTAACTGTTTTATGTGCATGCTGTAAACGGTCTGTATGCAGCCAAAATGAGGACAGGGACCATGAGCAGCACTGCCCCCTCAAGATTCTGAGCCTGCTTGGCAGGGTTGGTCCTGCAAAGCCAAAGGGAGAGCATAATAAACAAGGAAATTCTCAAAGCTGCTAATGAGAACCTTGACGACCTTGTACCTAGCCGGTGGGGATTCTGGTGGGGTGCCCCCACCCAGGCAGTGGCAGTGCTGGCAACACTAGCTGCAGTAACCCATGGGGAGGGGGTCACACTCGGACATTCAGAGAGGGGGTATATTATTGTGGCCCTGGTGGCACGAAACCAATCGGACTGCATGGAGATGCTTGGGAACATGGTCAAAATGGATGACCGTATTGTGGGTGTTTCAGGAAGAAGGTGTATATTTGACCTCCATCATCTAGGATGTGACAATGGTAAATAAATCTCTACATTTATGCTCATTTTTTGCGCGGTCTTGCAGGCCTTCTCATGCAGCTGCAACTGCAAGTACATTTGTAAATCATGACCCATCTTGAGTTGGGCTCTGGGATGGTGCAATTGTTGAGAGGGTGAGCTTATGGTTGTGTGGGGGTAAGGGCTGAATGTGTGTGGGTGTATGTGTGTATCCCACAACTGTTGCGAAGGAAGAAGTAAAAGATGTTAGGGACTATAGAGGATGATTCACAGCAATATGTAATAAAAATCGAGGTGAGGGCGATGGAAATGCATTTGGCAATGGATCTGCTTCGGTTCGGTGGATGGTGCTGTGTGCACTTTTCGAAGGATGGATCCCAGTCGGTCCGGGGCTGTGCGATGCGGGGGGTCGGGGGTGGTCTGCCGGGCATTGGGATGACAACCCAACTCGAGATGGGGGCTTTTGGCGGGTGGAATAGTGGGGACCAATTGGAGGTTTGCTTAGTGGAGATGCAAATGTCATGGTACAACTATATAGACACTCAATCATTATGTTACTTTTTAATAGGACGTTTACAAACATATATTTTGATAAAAATAATTGAAAGGTGTGTCTCATTATGGTAAGTGGTGAAATAAGTATAGCCAGTTACAATTGTAATGGCTTAGCAGATAATAAGAAAAGACGATCAGTATTTACCTGGCTAAAAGAGAAGGATTATAATATCTACTGTTTACAGGAAACCCATTCGACAGTTTTAGATGAAGTTTTGTGGAAAAAGAACTGGGGGGGCAAAATATATTTCTCCCATGGGCAAAGAAATTCAAAAGGGGTGATGGTTTTAATTAATAATAACTTTGATCCAACTGTGCAACTTGTCCAAACAGATCCTCAAGGTAGATGGATTATTTTAAATATGTTATTGGACAATAAACATATATGGCTTATTAACCTATACGGTCCGAATAATGATGATCCAAGCTTCTTTGACAATATATATAAGAATGTATCAACTCTACAAGCAACACTAGACTCTATTATTATAGTGGGAGATTTTAATACGGTCTTAAATACCTCTATGGACCGGAAAGGAAATCACACTACAAACTATCACCCTCAGGCACTTAAGGAAATCAGGAATGTCATGGATATATTGGAATTAGTGGATATATGGAGACCTAAATACCCTGACCTAGTGAGATATACATGGCGGAGGCTTAATCAAGCTAGTCGCCTTGACTACTTTCTTATATAATTCTCTCTGGCACCAAAAGTTAAAAAGAGTTTGATAGGGGACAGAATGCGGTCGGACCATCACATAATTGGCATATATATTACTCTTACAGAATTTCCACGTGGGCGAGGATATTGGAAATTTAATCAAAGCCTACTAGATGATAAATTGTTTAGAACTAGGACAGAAGAATTTATAACTGACTTTTTTAGACATAACATAGGTACAGCAGATCCCCATATTGTATGGGACACTTTTAAGTGTGCCTTTAGAGGCCATGCAATTCAGTACTCATCTATAAAACAAAAGCAATTTCGATCAAAAGAGTCCATATTAACAAAGGAAATTGAAGGACTAACAGTACAGTTAGATAACAATAAAAACAGTACCATAGAGGCACAGAATAAGTTAGAGGAAGAACAAAAAGAAATGGAGGAACTTATTCAAGAAAGATCCAGTGTAATATATTACAAAAATAAAGCGAACTGGATGGAATATGGGGAAAAATGCACCAAATTCTTTTTCAATCGTCAATATAGAAATGCTACCAAAAAAAACGTATTAAAACTTGTTACAAATGATGGAGTCACGCATGATTCACCAAATGATATTTTGAAAGAGGAAGTAAAGTACTTTAAGAATATATTTTCGTTTCAGGCTCCTCCATCTCCACTAACTGAAACTAATTGTATGGATTTTTTCCCTAATAATAATGTAAAATTAACATCTGTACAGAAAGACTCATGTGAAGGCCTAATTACAGAGGAGGAACTACTTGATGCAATTGGGGCCTTTAAGGATGGGAAAACTCCAGGACTGGATGGCATACCAGTGGAAGTATACAAACATTTTTTTGATATACTCAAAGGACCATTATTAGCTTGTTTTAACCACTCCTATATAAATGATAGATTATCAGACACGCAACAAGAAGGTGTGATATCATTATTACTGAAACAGGACCCAAGTGGTATATATAAAGATACAGTCCATTTAAAAAATTGGAGACCTCTTACACTTCAGTGTTGTGATGCAAAAATCCTAGCAAAATGCTTGGTGCATAGAATAAAAAAAGTTTTGTCAGATATTATTCATCCTAATCAGACAGGTTTTTTACATGGACGATACATTGGAGATAATATAAGGCAAGTACTGGAAACAATGGAACACTATGAAATATCGGGGACACCAGGCCTGGTTTTCATAGCTGATTTTGAAAAGGCTTTTGATAAAGTACGACTGGAGTTTATATATAAATGCCTAGAATATTTCAATTTTGGGGAATCTCTTATAAAATGGGTAAAAATTATGTATAGTAACCCTAGGTGTAAAATAGTAAATAATGGCTACATCTCAGAAAGTTTTAAACTATCTAGAGGAGTAAAACAAGGTTGTCCACTATCGGCATATCTATTTATTATTGCCATCGAAATGTTAGCTGTTAAAATTAGATCAAACATTAATATTAAGGGATTAGAAATCCAGGGCCTAAAAACTAAGGTGTCATTGTACGCTGATGATTCATGTTTTCTTTTAAAACCACAACTAGAATCTCTCCACGGCCTCTTAGAGGATCTAGATACATTTGCTATCCTCTCTGGATTAAAACCAAATTATGATAAATGTACCATATTACGTATTGGATCACTAAAAAATACACATTTTACATTGCCATGTAGTTTACCAATTAAATGGTCTGACGGTGATGTGGACATACTCGGTATACAAATCCCAAAAGAAATAAATGATCTCACTCCAATACATTTTTATAGAAAGTTAGCAAAAATAGATAAGATCTTGCTACCATGGAAAGGAAAATACCTGTCTATTTGTGGGAAAATCACCCTGATTAACTCTTTAATCATATCACAGTTTACCTATTTGCTTATGGTTTTGCCTACACCTAGTGACCTGCTTTTTAAATTATATGAACAAAAAATATTCAATTTTATTTGGAACGGCAAGCCAGATAAAATTAAAAGGGCCTATTTATATAACGAATATGAATTCGGAGGGCAGAAATTATTAAATATTAAAGCATTAGACCTCTCACTAAAGGCATCAGTCATACAAAAGTTATACTTAAATCCAAACTGGTTCTCTAGTAGATTGGTACGAATGTCTCATCCTATGTTCAAGAAGGGCCTTTTTCCCTTTATTCAGATTACACCTGCTCATTTTCGGTTGCTTGAAAAGGAAATAATCTCCAAAATATCTTTATTTTTTAAACAAGCCTTAGAAAGTTGGTTGCAATTTCAGTTTAATCCACCTGAAAGGACGGAACAAATAGTACAACAAATCTTGTGGTTAAATTCAAATATAGTAATTGATAAAAAAACTGTATCGAAGAAATGTTTAAAAAAGGTATAATTTTTGTGAATGATATCATAAATAGGACTGGTGGAGTAATGTCACACATGCAGCTAACACAGACATATGGAAATGTCTGCTCTACCCAAAATTACAACCAATTAATTGCAGCATTACCACAAAAATGGAAGAGGCAGGTGGAAGGGGATAAAAGTAAGGAACTTGTATGTCGGCCTTATATTAAAGAACATAAATGGTTAAAGAAAAGTGTGATAAATAAAAACATATACCAATTTCATTTAAGGACCAAAAAACTTACAGCTGTGCCATATAAATTGCAAAATAGTTGGGAAGAGATTTTTGATGTACCCATTCCATGGCACATGGTTTATGAATTGATACGCAAAACAACGCCGGATTCAAAACTTCGAATTTTTCAATTTAAATTATTGTACAAAATTCTTGCAACTAATAGAATGTTATATATATGGGGGATACAATCTTCCCAGCTCTGTAGATTCTGCTGTGAGGAGGCAGAGTCAATCGACCATTTATTTTGGTATTGTCCGCATGTAGCTCGTTTTTGGTCACAGGTCCAGGAATGGTTGAAGAATTGCAACATTTGCGTAGAACTAACGCTACAGATAGCAATACTGGGGGATCTGAAAAGCCATAGTCAATCAATCAATAATATAATAATTATTTTAGCAAAAATGTTTATTTTTAATTTACAATCCGTGGAAGCTATGAGAATAGGAAGATTCAAATCTTTTGTGAAGCATCACAGCACAGTTGAAAAATATATGGCAAATAAAAATCCGAAATGGATGATGTTGGAAGATAGATGGGAAAGGTTGAGTGGAGCTGAAGGGTGGGACTAATAACAAGATAAACAATGTAGGGCATACGGGATCTGTGAAATGTGTATAGGTGCGGAGCTATTGTGAAATAGCACAGTTACAAGTGGAAATCAAACTGGATGGACAAGAAATAGAGGAAGGACTAAGAACAAACAAGAGAGAACTATTATAAAGTAGACTGTGTCTGTAAAATGTGTATAAGATGTATAAATTGAAGGTTAAAACAGAAATGTTTATCAGTTTACTCCAATTGGGGGATCGGTGGTAGGGTTTGCGGGGAATAATAATAAAGGTATACTCTTTAAAAAAAAGTATGTATGTCTATGTAGGTATGTGTATGTATATACAGTATATCACAAAAGTGAGTACACCCCTCACATTTTTGTAAATATTTGAGTATATCTTTTCATGTGACAACACTGAAGAAATGACACTTTGCTACAATGTAAAGTAGTGAGTGTACAGCTTGTATAACAGTGTGAATTTGCTGTCCCCTCAAAATAACTCAACACAGAGGCATTAATGTCTAAACCGCTGGCAACAAAAGTGAGTACACCCCTAAGTGAAAATGTCCAAATTGGGCCCAATTAGCCATTTTCCCTCCCCGGTGTCATGTGACTCGTTAGTGTTACAAGGTCTCAGGTATGAATGGGGAGCAGGTGTGTTAAATTTGGTGTCATCGCTCTCACACTCCCTCATACTGACTGGCCACTGGAAGTTCAACATGGCACCTCATGGCAAAGAACTCTCTGAGGATCTGAAAAAAATAACTGTTGCTCTACATAAAGATGGCCTCGGCTATAAGATTGCCAAGACTCTGAAACTGAGCTGCAGCACGGTGGCCAAGACCATACAGCGATTTAACTGGACAGGTTCCACTCAGAACAGGCCTCGCCATGGTCGACCAAAGAAGTTGAGTGCACGTGCTCAGCGTCATATCCAGAGGTTGTCTTTGGGAAATAGACGTATGATTGCTGCCAGCATTGCTGCAGAGGTTGAAGGGGTGGGGGGTCAGCCTGTGAGTGCTCAGACCATACGCCGTATACTGCATCAAATTGGTCTGCATGGCTGTCGTCCCAGAAGGAAGCCTCTTCTAAAAATGATGCACAAGAAAGCCCGCAAACAGTTTGCTGAAGACAAGCAGACTAAGGACATTACTGGAACCATGTCCTGTGGTCTGATGAGACCAAGATAAACTTATTTGGTTCAGATGGTGTGTGGCGGCAACCAGGTGAGGAGTACAAAGACAAGTGTGTCTTGCCTACAGTCAAGCATGGTGGTGGGAGTGTCATGGTCTGGGGCTGCATGAGTGCTGCCGTCACTGGGGAGCTACAGTTCATTGAGGGAACCTTGAATGCCAACATGTACTGTGACATACTGAAGCAGAGTATGATCCCCTCCCTTCGGAGACTGGGCCGCAGGGCAGTATTCCAACATGATAACGACCCCAAACACACCTCCAAGACGACCACTGCCTTGCTAAAGAAGCTGAGGGTAAAGGTGATGGACTGGCCAAGCATGTCTCCAGACCTAAACCCTATTGAGCATCTGTGGGGCATCCTCAAACGGAAGGTGGAGGAATGCAAGGTCTCTAACATCCACCAGCTCCGTGATGTCGTCATGGAGGAGTGGAAGAGGACTCCAGTGGAAACCTGTGAAGCTCTGGTGAACTCCATGCCCAAGAGGGTTAAGGCAGTGCTGGAAAATGATGGTGGCCACACAAAATATTGACACTTTGGGCCCAATTTGGACATTTTCACTTAGGGGTGTACTCACTTTTGTTGCCAGCGGTTTAGACATTAATGCCTGTGTGTTGAGTTATTTTGAGGGGACAGCAAATTTATGCTGTTATACAAGCTGTACACTCACTACTTTACATTGTAGCAAAGTGTCATTTCTTCAGTGTTGTCACATGAAAAGATATACTCAAATATTTACAAAAATGTGAGGGGTGTACTCACTTTTGTGATATACTGTATGTGTATATGTATGCATACGTGAATGGATATATATATTTACCCCAAAAAATATGGGGGATTGGAAATGATGCAGACAATTACATTGGAAGCAACATTCTTTCCGCAATATTAAGTTGATCCACCCCCCAGAAAAAAAAATAATTAATAAAATAAAAAAAACATTACTGACCATAACGCGCCAATGTAAACTGAGATTTTTGGATATAAATATGAACTTTATCGAACAAAACATAAATGTATTGTGTAACATGAAGTCCTATGAGTGCCATCTGATGAAGATCATCAAAGGTTAGTGATTTATTTTATCTCTATTTCTGCTTTTTGTGACTCCTCTCTTTGGCTGGAAAATGGCTGTATGTGTTTTTGTGACTAGGCTCTGACCTAACATAATCATATTGTGTGCTTTCGCTGTAAAGCCTTTTTGAAATCGGACAGGATGGGTAGATTAACAAGAAGTTAAGCTTTAATTTGGTGTATTGCACTTGTGAATGTATGAAAGTTACATATTTCTAAAAAATATTTTTGAATTCCGCGCTCTGCCTTTTCAGCGGAATGTTGTCGAGCGGAACCCCTAGCCATTAGAAGTTTTAAAGACATCAAGAACAGCAAGAAGAATCCAATTAACAACTCAAACAGCAGTGTAGCAGAATCAAAATGCAATCTATACAAATTTACACAAGCTAAACTAACAATGATATGTGCAGTTGAAGTCGGAAGTTTACATACACTTAGGTTGGAGTCATTAAAACTCGTTTTTCAACCACACCACAAATTTTTTGTTAACAAATTATAGTTTTGGCAAGTCGGGTAGAACATCTACTTTGTGCATGACACAAGTCATTTTTCCAACAATTGTTTACAGACAGATTATTTCACTGTATCACAATTCCAGTGGGTCAGAAGTTTACAAACACTAAGTTGACTGTGCCTTTAAACAGCTTGGAAAATTACAGAAAATTATGTCATGGCTTTAGAAGCTTCTGATAGGCTAATTGACATAATTTTAATTGGGGGTGTACCTGTGGATGTATTTCAATGCCTATCTTCAAACTCAGTGGCTCTTTGCTTGACATCATGGGAAAACCAAAAGAAATCAGCCAAGACCTCGGAAAAAAATAGTAGACCTCCACAAGTCTGGTTCATCCTTGGGAGCAATTTCCAAACGCCTGAAGGTACCACGTTCATCTGTAAAAACAATAGTACGCAAGTATAAACACCATGGGACCACGCAGCCATCATACCGCTCAGGAAGGAGATGCGTTCTGTCTCCTAGAGATGAACATACTTTGGTGCGAAAAGTGCAAATCAATCCCAGTACAACAGCAAAGGACCTTGTGAAGATGCTGGAGGAAACAGGTACAAAAGTATCTATATCCACAGTTAAACAAGTCCTATATCGACATAACCTGAAAGGCCGCTCAGCAAGGAAGAACCCATTGCTCCAAAACCGCCATAAAAAAGCCAGACTACGGTTTGCAACTGCCCATGTGGACAAAGATCTAACTTTTTGGAGAAATGTCCTCTGGTCTGATGAAACGAAAATAGAACTGTTTTTGCCATAATGACCATTGTTATGTTTGGAGGAAAAAGGGGAGGCTTACAAGCCGAAGAATACCATCCCAACCATGAAGCACGGGGGGTGGCAGCATCATGTTGTGGGGGTGCTTTGATGTAGGAGGGACTAGTGCACTTCACAAAATAGATGGCATCATGAGGATGGGAAATTATGTGGATATATTGAAGCAACATCTCAAGACATCAGTCAGGAAGTTAAAGCTTGGTCGCAAATGGGTCTTCCAAATGGACAATGACCCCAACCATACTTCCAAAGTTGTGGCAAAATGGCTTAAGGACAACAAAGTCAAGGTATTGGAGTGGCCATCACAAAGCCCTGACCTCAATCCTATAGACAATTTGTGGGCTGAACTGAAAAAGTGTGTGTGAGCAAGGAGGCCTACAGACCTGACTCAGTTACACCAGCTCTGTCAGGATGAATGTGCCAAAATGGGAAGCTTGTGGAAGGCTACCCGAAACGTTTGACCCAAGTTAAACAATTTAAAGTCAATGCTACCAAATACTAATTGATTGTATGTAAACTTCTGACCCACTGGGAATGTTATGAAATAAATAAAAGCTGAAATAAGTCATTCTCTCTACTATTATTCTGACGTTTCACATTCTTAAAATACAATGGTGATCCTAACTGACCTAAGACAGGGAATTTTTACTAAGCCAGCAGCATACCACCCTGAATATCACTGCTGGCTTGCTTCTGAAGCTAAGCAGGTTTGGTCCTGGTCAGTCCCTGGATGGGAGACCAGATGCTGCTGGAAGTGGTGTTGGAGGGCCAGTAGGAGGCATTCTTTCCTCTGGTCTAAGAAAATATCCCAACGCCCCAGGGCAGGGATTGGGGACACTGCCCTGTGTAGGGTGCTGTCTTTCGGATGGGATGTTAAACAGGTGTAATGACTCTCTGAGGTCATTAAAGATCCCATGGCACTTATTGTAAGAGTAGGGGTGTTAACCCTGGTGTCCTGGTTAAATTCCCAATCTGGCCCTTAAACTATCATGGTCACCTAATAATCCCCAGTTTACAATTGGCTCATTCAATCCCCTGTAACTATTCCCCAGGTCGTTGCTGTAAATGAGAATGTGTTCTCAGTCAACATACCTGGTAAAATAACAGATAAATAAAATAGGATTAAATGCCAGAAATTGTGAAAAATTGAGTTAAAATGTACTTGGGGAAGGTGTATGTAAACTTCTGACTTCAACTGTATAGCAGTAGATATATTAGTGTGAGTTATGTCAAGAATCCAGTATATAAATAAATATGTGGTGTGTGTAACTAAAATACAATGTACAGTAGTAGAAATATTAGAATAAGCTACGTCTGGGATACAGTATTTAAATAAACAGTGTGAAATGGGAAGTGACCAGTAGTTCAATCAAGTCTCTATGACATGGGACAGCACTGTTGGCTGTAAGTGTGTTTTATTTATTTCACCTTTATTTAACTAGGTAGGCTAGTTGAGAACAAGTTCTCATTTGCAACTGCGACCTAGCCAAGATAAAGCAAAGCAGTTCGGCACGTACAACAACACAGAGGTACACATGGAATAAACAAACATACAATCAATAATACAGTAGAAAAATCTATATACAGCATGTGCAAATGAGGTAGGATAAGATAAGGCAATAAATAGGCCATGGTGGCGAAGTAATTACAATATAGCAATTAAACACTGGAATGGTAGAATGTGCAGAAGATCAATGTGCAAGTAGAGATACTGGGGTGCAAAGGAGCAAGATAAATAAATAAGTACAGTATGGGGATGAGGTAGATTGGATGGGCTATTTACAGATGAGCTATGTACAGGTGCAATGATCTGTGAGCTTCTCTGACAGCTGGTGCTTAAAGCTAGTGAGGGAGTTAAGAGTCTCCAGCTTTAGTGATTTTTGCAGTTCGTTCGAGTCATTGGTAGCAGAGAACTGGAAGGATAGGCGCCCGAAGGAAGAATTGGCTTTGGGGGTGACCAGTGAGATATATCTGCTGGAGCGCGTGCTACAGGTGCTGCTATGGTGACCAGTGAGCTGAGATAAGGCGGGGCTTTACCTAGCAGAGACTTGTAGATGACCTGGAGCCAGTGGGTTTGGGGACGAGTATGAAGCGAGGGCCAGCCAACGAGAGCGTACAGGTCGCAGTGGTGAGTAGTATATGGGGCTTTGGTGACAAAACGGATGGCACTGTGGTAGACTGCATCCAATTTGTTGCGTAGAGTGTTGGAGGCTATTTTGTAAATGACATCGCCGAAGTCGAGGATCGGTAGGATTGTCAGTTTTTCGAGGGTTTGTTTGGCAGCATGAGTGAAGGATGCTTTGTTGCGAAATAGGAAGGCGATTCTAGATTTCATTTTGGATTGGAGATGTTTAATGCGAGTCTGGAAGGAGAGTTTACAGTCTAACCAGACACCTAGGTATTTGTAGTTGTCCACATATTCTAAGTCAGAACCGTCCAGAGTAGTGATGCTGGACGGGCGGGCAGGTGCGGGCAGCGATCGGTTGAAGAGCATGCATTTAGTTTTACTTGCATTTAAGAGCAGTTGGAGGCCACGGAAGGAGAGTTGTATGGCATTGAAGCTCATCTGGAGGTTAGTTAACACAGTGTCCAAAGAAGGGCCAAAGGTATACAGAATGGTATCGTCTGCGTCGAGGTGGATCAAAGAATCACCAGCAGCAAGAGCGACATCATTGATGTACACAGAGAAGAGAGTTGGCCCGAGAATTGAACCCTGTGGCACCCCCATATAGACTGCCAGAGGTCCGGGCAACAGGCCCTCCGATTTGACGTACTGAACTCTATCAGAGAAGTAGTTGGTGAACCAGGCGAGGCAATCATTTGAGAAACCAAGGCTGTTGAGTCTGCCAATAAGAATGTTGTGATTGACAGAGTCGGAAGCCTTAGCCAGGTCAATGAATACGGCTGCACAGTAATGTCTCTTATCGATGGCGGTTATGATATCGTTTAGTACCTTAAACGTGGCTGAGGTGCACCCATGACCAGCTCTGAAACCAGATTGCATAGCGGAGATGGTACGGCGGGATTTGAAATGGTCGGTAATCTGTTTGTTAACTTGGCTTTCGAAGACCTTAGAAATCTCAGAATCTCAGACGATACGAAAGAGAGGTTGAACAGGCCAGTAATAGGGGTTGCAACAATTTCGGCAGATCATTTTAGAAATAGAGGGTCAGTGATGCGTTGGGCTGACCGCACCACCCCTTGGAGAGCCCTAGCGGTTTTGGACCTTCTTCACCACACTATCTGTCGATTTATTCGGAGCCTGCTCTCTCTGCTGTTTGTAGCCATCGTGACCAGTGAACTGAGATAAGGCGGCACTTTACCTAGCATAGCCTTGTAGATGACCTGGAGCCAGTGGGTCTGACGACGAACATGGAACGAGGGCCAGCCGACTAGGGCATACAGGTCGCAGTGGTGGGTTGTATAAGGTGCTTTAGTAACAAAGCGGATGGCACTGTGATAAACTGCATCCAGTTTGCTGAGTAGAGTATTGGAAGCTATTTTGTAGATGACATCGCCGAAGTTGAGGATCGGTAGGATAGTCAGTTTTACTAGGGTAAGTTTGGCGGCGTGAGTGAAGGAGGCTTTGTTGCGAAATAGAAAGCCGACTCTAGATTTGATTTTGGATTGGAGATGTTTGATATGAGTCTGGAAGGAGAGTTTGCAGTCTAGCCAGACACCTAGGTACTTATAGATGTCCACATATTCTAGGTCGGAGCTGTCCAGGGTGGTGATGCTAGTCGGGCGTGTGGGTGCAGGCAGCGAACGGTTGAAAAGCATGCATTTGGTTTTACTAGCGTTTAAGAGCAGTTGGAGGCCACGGAAAGAGCGTTGTATGGCATTGAAGCTCGTTTGGAGGTTAGATAGCACAGTGTCCAAGGAAGGGCCAGAAGTATACAGAATGGTGTCGTCTGCGTAGAGGTGGATCAGGGAATCGCCCGCAGCAAGAGCAACATCATTGATATATACAGAGAAAAGAGTCGGCCCGAGAATTGAACCCTGAGGTACCCCCATAGAGACTGCCAGAGGACCGGACAGCATGCCCTCCGATTTGACACACTGAACTCTGTCTGCAAAGTAGTTGGTGAACCAGGCAAGGCAGTCATTAGAAAAACCGAGGCTACTGAGTCTGCCAATAAGAATATGGTGATTGACAGAGTCGAAAGCCTTGGCCAGGTCGATGAAGACGGCTGCACAGTACTGTCTTTTATCGATGGCGGTTATGATATCGTTTAGTACCTTGAGCGTGGCTGAGGTGCACCCGTGACCGGCTCGGAAACCGGATTGCACAGCGGAGAAGGTACGGTGGGATTCGAGATGGTCAGTGATCTGTTTGTTGACTTGGCTTTCGAAGACCTTAGATAGGCAAGGCAGGATGGATATAGGTCTGTAACAGTTTGGGTCCAGGGTGTCTCCCCCTTTGAAGAGGGGGATGACCGCGGCAGCTTTCCAATCCTTGGGGATCTCAGATGATACGAAGGAGAGGTTGAACAGGCTGGTAATAGGGTGGTTCGACAATGGCGGCGGACAGTTTCAGAAATAGGGGGTCCAGATTGTCAAGCCCAGCTGATTTGTATGGGTCCAGGTTTTCCAGCTCTTTCAGAACATCTGCTATCTGGATTTGGGTAAAGGAGAAGCTGGGGAGGCTTGGGCGAGTAGCAGCGGGGGGGGGGGGGGGGGGGGGGGGGGGGCTGCTATTGGCCAAGGTTGGAGTCGCCGGGAGGAAGGCATGGCCAGCCGTTGAGAAATGCTTGTTGAAGTTTTCGATTATCACGGATTTAATCGGTGGTGACCGTGTTACCTAGCCTCAGTGCAGTGGGCAGCTGGGAGGAGGCGCTCTTGTTCTCCATGGACTTTACAGTATCCCAGAACTTTTTGGAGTTAGAGCTACAGGATGCAAATGTCTGCTTGAAAAAGCTGGCATTTGCTTTCATGACTGACTGTGTGTATTGGTTCCTGACTTCCCTGAACAGTTGCATATCGCGGGGGCTCTTCGATGCTATTGCAGTACGCCACAGGATGTTTTTGTGCTGGTCGAGGGCAGTCAGGTCTGGAGTGAACCAAGGGCTATATCTGTTCTTAGTTCTGCATTTTTTGAACGGAGCATGCTTGTTTAATATGGTGAGGAAGTAACTTTTAAAGAATGACCAGGCATCCTCAACTGACGGGATGAGGTCAATATCCTTCCAGGGTACCCGGGCCAGGTCGATTAGAAAGGCCTGCTCGCAGAAGTGTTTTAGGGAGCGTTTGACAGTGATGAGGGGTGGTCGTTTGACCGCGGACCCGTAGCGGATACAGGCAATGAGGCAGTGATCACTGAGATCTTGATTGAAGACAGCAGAGGTGTATTTAGAGGGCAAGTTGGTCAGGATAATGTCTATTAGGGTGCCCATGTTTACGGATTTAGGGTTGTACCTGGTGGGTTCCTTGATGATTTGTGTGAGATTGAGGGCATCTAGCTTAGATTGTAGGACTGCCGGGGTGTTAAGCATATCCCAGTTTAGGTCACCTAATAGAACAAACTCTGAAGCTAGATGGGGAGCGATCAATTCACAGATGGTGTCCAGGGCACAGCTGGGAGCTGAGGGGGGTCGGTAGCAGGCGGCAACTGTGAGAGACTTATTTCTGGAGAGATTAATTTTTAAAATTAGAAGTTCGAACTGTTTGGGCATAGACCTGGAAAGTATGACAGATCTTTGCAGGCTATCTCTGCAGTAGATTGCAACTCCTCCCCCTTTCGCAGTTCTATCTTGACGGAAAGTGTTATAGTTGGGTATGGAAATCTCAGAATTTTTGGTGGCCTTCCTAAGCCAGGATTCAGAGACAGAAAGGACATCAGGGTTGGCAGAGTGTGCTAAAGCGGTGAGTAAGACAAACTTAGGGAGGAGGCTTCTGATGTTGACATGCATGAGGCCAAGGCTGTTTCGATCACAGAAGTCAACAAATGAGGGTGCCTGGGGACATGCAGGGCCTGGGTTTACCTCCACATCACCCGAGGAACAGAGGAGTAGTAGGATGAGGGTGCGGCTAAAGGCTATCAAAACTGGTCGCCTAGAGCGTTGGGGACAAGGAATAAAAGGAGCAGATTTATGGGCGTGGTAGAATAGATTCTGGGCATAATGTGCAGACAGGGGTATGGTGGGGCACGGGTACAGCGGAGGCAAGCCCAGGCACTGGGTGATGATAAGAGAGGTTGTATCTCTGGACATACTGGTCTCAATGGGTGAGGTCACCGCATGTGTGGGAGGTGGGACAAAGGAGGTATCAGAGGTACGGGGAGTGGAACTACGGGGTCCATTGCAAACCAAAACAATGATAACTAGCCTGAACAACAGTATACAAGGCATATTGATATTTGAGAGAGACATACAGTAAGGCATAAAGTGATTGCAGGTCTTGATTGGGAGAGCTAGCTAAAACAACAGGTGAGATAACAGCAGCTAGTCAGCTAACACAGCAACAGCAGGTAA
The DNA here is from genome assembly GCF_029448725.1 of Salvelinus fontinalis. Taxonomy (NCBI): domain Eukaryota; kingdom Metazoa; phylum Chordata; class Actinopteri; order Salmoniformes; family Salmonidae; genus Salvelinus; species Salvelinus fontinalis. The sequence goes on along the minus strand of NC_074684.1, from coordinate 25,791,467 downwards.
AAATGGCGACGACTAGGCAGAGAGGGTCAGATTAACTACACACAGAGCCTGAGTTAAAACACAGAGCCGACAGATAAAACACAAATAAACAGAATGGAGTACCGTGAATTAATGGACATTCCGGCAGGCATCAACTATGTAGCCAAGTGATCATAGTGTCCAGGGGGCAGCCGTAGATGGAGCAGGGAAGCCGCCACTACGCTAGCACGCGGCGTTTAAAGTTAGTAGCCCGGGGGGTGGTCTGCTCAGACGGAGGGGGTCTACTCAGACGGAGGCCGGTTGAGGGCACAGCGGATGGGGTATTCGTCTGCAGACCAGACGTGGTCGTGTTGACAGAGAATCCAAGCCGGATGGCGATGGCGAAAGAGGTATTGTAGAATTGTGTTTGCTAACTGGGGCTAGCTTCGTGGCAGTGGCGCTAGCTGCAGGCTAGCTGTGAGGATCAGAAGTAGTGGCTCAGGGATTACGGCAGGAATCCGGCGTTGTTGTGGAGAGACTGGTACTAGATGCTGGTAAATTGGTGAGTAATATCCAGGCTAATAACAGGGCTGGTGTCTGTGCAGAAGGTACAAGCTGCTAGCAGCGGCTAAAAATGACTAAATAGCTTGTAGCTGATTAGCTACTGGGGGTTCTTGAATGTGTTCCAAAGTTAAAAAATAAAAGTGATTCCGTATCACATTGGGTGAGGTAGGTTACCGGAAGGTATAATCGAATTAAAAATTGAAAAGAGATGGACAAAAAATTTAAATATATACAAGAAATACGAAAAATACAAACGTGCACGAGAGGACGAAACAAAACACGTCTACACTGCTACGCCATCTTGGATTCCTTGATGATTGAGTTGGAGACCTGCATGGCCACACATGTAGGAGGGGGCTGAGCATGCACCCCTGTGGGGCCCCTGTGTTGAGGATCAGCGAGGTGGAGGTGTTGTTGTCTGTATTCACCACTCGCTCGTCAGGAGGTTCAGGACCCAGTTGCACAGGGAGGGGTTCAGACCCAGGGATCTGAGCTTAGTGATGAGCTTGGAGGGCACTATGTTATTGAAGTCTGAGCTGTAGTCGATAAATAGCATTCTTACATAGGTATTTCTCTTGTCTAGGTGGGATAGGGCAGTGTGTGATGGTAATTGTGTCGTCTGTGGATCTGTTGGAGTGGTTTGAGAATCGAAGTTGGTCTGTGGTGTCAGGTAAGGTGTAGGTAATATGGTCTTTAACTAGCCTCTCAAAGCACTTCATGATGACAGAAGTAAGTGAGTGCTATGATAGTAATTTAATTCAGTTACATTCGATACAGGAACAAGGGTGGATGTCTTGAAGTAAGTGGGGACATGAGACTACGATATGGAGCGATTGAATATGTCCGTAAACACTTCAGCCAGCTGGACTGCACATTCTCTGTGGACGCGACATGGGATGCCGTCTGGGCCGGCAGCCTTGCGAGGCTTAACACGCTTTAATTACTTACTCACATCGGCCACGGAGAACGGCTCGATGTTGTTTTCCTCGAATTCCTTTATAATCCGTGATTGTCTGGAGTCCTTGCCACATACGTCTCCTGTCTGAACCGTTGAATTGAGACTCCAGTTTGTCCCTGTACTGTTGTTTTGCCTCTTTGATTTCCTTACGGAAGTCATAGCTGGTCTGTTTGTAGACATCCATTGTCCCAGTCACCTTGCCATGGTTAAATGTGGTGATTTGCGCTTTCAGTTTTGCGTGAATGCTGCCATCTATCCATGTTTTTTGTAAAACAATCAAATAAATATAACTCTGCTTTAAGGGCCTACATACAATAAAACAAAAAATGTGGATGAGCCATTGTCTCTTAGTACAAAATGATGTGGCAATGTTATTGCATGCTCGGGTGCAGATTCACACATTTTGATATATCAGATATATTGCATTTATATTGTTGATACATGGCCGAGTCAATATTCTGTAAATTACTTCATATCACAAGGAGCAATAGCACATCAACTATTCACTGGCTTTAAACGCCACAGAGGAATACTCTGCATGTGTAATGTCCAGAGTTGGGGTGTAACTGATTACATGTCAAAGATACAACAAATCAGTTACATGTAATCTGCTTACATAAAACTGTAACTGTAATTAGTTACGTTACCAGCTAAAATATTGTAAATCAGATTACAGAAACTTTTGAAAAACTATATGATTACTTCTTGGATTACTTTTAGATTCTGAAAGGATGTTAGCAGGAAAAAAATACATTATGACACCTTTTAGTTTTCTCAATGACATTCAATTCAGCATTGAAAAAAAATGCAAGTTTAAGTTTATTCCACCTGAGCGAGTCTGACCACAAGTCAGACACTAAAAGTCAGAGACCACTATGATGACACACTAAATGCGTTTGCTGCGTCATTTTTGTCTTCTTCTGATGCCTTTTAAGAGGAAGGTGATCTAAAAGTAACTGAAATTAATAAGATTACGTTACTGAGTTTGGGTAATCCAAAAGTTAAATTACAATTTTGGACAGTAGTAACTAGTAACTGTAATGGATAACATTTATAAAGTAACCTTTCCAACCCTGGTAATGTTTACGTCTGTTACGATTCGCTGTCTGTATAGATTATTTTAGAATCTTTATTATTTTGTAACTTAAATTGCAGCACAATTTATCCCCTTTTACTGGTATTTGGGATGGAAACATCCATATGTGGGCAATTCCATGGTAATGGAATAACGCTGAGACTGAGTTTTTCATCTTAAAATGTATGCAAAACAAAATCCATTGATTTCAAAGTTTAACAAACCATACAACTCTATCCACAAGGACTACTTTTAACAATAAACTTTTTTCATACCCAAATTACAAAATGTCATATTGGTTTCCTTACCATGTAAGCAGTTTATGGACATGATATGACAACAACCCATGCTTTGGTTTTGTTTACCTGGCCACTGTTTCAAATGCTAACTTTTTAGCATTTGTGGCACAAATCCAACGCAAGTCAATGGTATCTTTAGCATTTTCACACTTCATATCCAAATCCTCTATAAGCAGCATCATTGAGTTAACAATACTTTTTTAGATACTTCAGGATGATTTGGACGAAAGTGTTAATATAGGTACAATTGACTAGCATTGTATTTGTTTGCATTTGAAACAGTGGACAACAAAACCAACGCATGGATTACTGTCATACCTTGTCCATAGACTTGCCTGGCTACCCAGACTCCTTGCTCTGGCCAAACAAAATGCCACGCCCAGAGATGTTCATCTATTCTCCGTAATGAGTCTGGATCTGGGTACCTCCTCGACCCTTCACTGAATGTGAACACATTCCTTATGATTGGTCGATTGGGCTGTCTGATTGGTCCAGAAACTGATGGGTTAGGCCAGATACAGAACACATGTGGGTAAAGCAAAGGTTTAAAAATGTCTCATTGACTTTGATACTCTGAGATGATCCAATCAATGATGACTTTGTTTTGTACAATGCCCCTCTTCACCACAAACGACTTCAATGATGGCAGTCTCAGACTAAAGTATGTAGCGAATGACAGAGCAGTGGAAGAATATGTCATTTTCTAATTTGGGTGGCATCCTATGTATTAATTTGGGTGAACTAGCCCTGTAACATTGAGGAGGGAACCCATCTCGTGGTCAGAACCTGGTAATATCAGGATGTAGGATGGTACATAAACCTAACAATTTCTCCGAACAGGGGAAAAACAACATCACCAAATTCACTGGGAACACATTGCATAGGATGAAGAAACAATACTCTGAGCCGCAGCTCCATACTACTTCTCAAACATAGAGAACTGATACTATATACTCGTTAGGTGGGACTGGCGTGGGGTGTGGAGGGTCTGTGGGAGGCTTTTGACCATTGCTTAGGATTCCTCATGTCTAACTCATTGTTAGAATTTTTGGGGGTCCAAATCGGATGTTAGGTACTATATTTATTGAATATTATATGAATCCTATAAATGTAAATAGCCAATTTGGGTGCAATCAATTAGCTTAACTTCTCAGATCAAATCAAACTTTATTTGTCGCAACAAGTGTAAACCTTATTGTCGAATGCTTACTTTATGCCCTTAACCAACAGTGCAGTTCAAGAAGAGTTAAGAAAATATTTACCAAACAAAGTAAAAAAAAATATAAAAAGTAACACAATAACGAGGCGATATACAGTTGGTACCGGTACCGAGTCAGTATGCTGGGGTACAAGTTAGAGGTAATTTGTACATGTAGGTAGGGGTGAAGTGACTATGCATAGATAATAAAGAACGAGTAGCAGCAGTGTACAAAACAAATGGGGGGGGGGGTTCAATGTAATAGTCCGGTGGCCATTTGATTAATTGTTCAGCAGTCTTTTGGCTGTTAAAAGCTGTTAAAAGAGACTTTCGGTCCTAGACTTGGCGCTCCGGTACCACTTGCCGTGCGGTAGCAGAGATAACAGTCTATGACTTGGGTGACTGGAGTCTCTGACAATTTTATGTGCTTTCCTCTGACACCGCTTTTATATAGGTCCTGGATTGCAGGAAACTTGGCAAGTGATGTACTGGGCTGTACGCACTACCCTTTGTAGTGTCTTACGGTCAGATGCCGAGCAGTTGCCACACCAGGCGGTGATGCAACCGGTCAGGATGCTCTCGATGGTGCAGCTGTAGAACCTTTTGAGGATCTGAGGACCCATGCCAAATCTTTTCAGTCTCCTGAGGGGGAAAAGGTTGTCGTGCCCTCTTCACGACTGTCTTGGTGTGTTTGGACCATGATAGATCATTGGTGATGTGGACACCAAGGAACTTGAAACTCTTGACCCGCTCCACTACAACCCTGTTGATGTTAATGGGGGCCTGTTTGGCCCGCCTTTTCCTGTAGTCCATGATCAGCTCCTTTGTCTTGCTCACATTGAGGGAGAGGCTGTTGTCCTGGCACCACACTGCCAGTTCTCTGACCTCCTCCCTATAGGCTGCCTCATCGTTGTCGGTGATCAGGCCTACCACTGTTGTGTCGTCAGCAAACTTAATGATGGTGTTAGAGTCGTGTTTGGCCACACAGTCGTGGGTGAACAGGGAGTACAGGAGGGGACTAAGTACACACCCCTGAGGGGCCCCAGTGTTGAGGATCAGCGTGGCAGACGTGTTGTTGCCTACCTTTACCACCTCGGGGCGGCCCGTCAGGAAGTCCAGAATCCAGTTGCAGAGGGAGGTGTTTAGTCCCAGGTTCATTAGCTTAGTGATGAGCTTCGTGGGCACTATGGTGTTGAATGCTGAGCTGTACTCCATGAACAGCCTTCTCACATAGGTGTTCCTTTTGTCCAGGTGGGAAAGGGCAGCGTGGAGTGCGATTGAGATTGCGTCATCTGTGGATCTGTTGGGGCGGTCTGCGAATTGGAGTGGGTCTAGGTTATCCGGGAGGATGCTGTTGATGTGAGCCATGACTAGCCTTTCAAAGCAAAGAAGTGAAAGCAGGTTACCTTCGCTTCCTTGGGCAAAGGGACTATGGTGGTCTGCTTGAAACATGTAGGTATTACAGACTTAGTCACAGAGAGGTTGAAAATGTTACCAAAGACACTTGCTAGTTGGTCCACGCATGCTTTGAGTACACGTACTGGTAATCCATCTGGCCCTGCGGCTTTGTGAATGTTGACCTGTTTAAAGGTCTTGCTCACATCGGCTACCGATGTGATTAAATTATTATTATTATTATTATTTTTTACATTTTTTATCCCCTTTTCTCCCCAATTTTCGTGATATCCAATCGCTAGTAATTACTATCTTGTCTCATCGCTACAACTCCCGTACGGGCTCGGGAGAGACGAAGGTCGAAAGCCATGCGTCCTCCGAGGCACAACCCAACCAAGCCGCACTGCTTCTTTAACACAGCACGCCTCCAACCCGGAAGCCAGCCGCACCAATGTGTCGGAGGAAACACCGTGCACCTGGCCCCCTTGGTTAGCGCGCACTGCGCCCAGCCCGCCACAGGAGTCGCTGGAGCGCGATGCGACAAGGAAATCCCTACCGGCCAAACCCACCCTAACCCGGACGACGCTAGCCCAATTGTGCGTCGCCCCACGGACCTCCCGGTCGCGGCCGGCTGCGACAGAGCCTGGGGGCGAACCCAGAGACTCTGGTGGCGCAGTTAGCACTGCGATGCAGTGCCCTAGACCACTGCGCCACCCGGGAGGCCATTAAATTATATTTCAACAAAATAATGTTCTGTTTCTAACAACAGAAACAATTTCAGAACAATCTGAGTTGTTGGGTGTTGAAATCCTCTTTCTTGTGCATTTTGAGATGGAACGACCCATACGTGTACATCCACTTCTAATGTATCTGCTTCCCATGGTAAGTAAGCATTTCACTGTTAGTCTATACCTGTTGTTTACAAAGCATGTGACAAATAAAAATGGATTTCCTGAGTTCCAAGAACTGAAACAGGCCAAATCTTAACTTGAGTAATAACAGTTGGAATTTTTCAATGCATGACATACACTTAACGATGAGTCATGATTAAGTAATTATTATACCTTTTAAAATGTAACCTTTATTTAGCTAGGCAAGTCAGTTAAGAACAAATTGTTATTTACAATGACAGCCTATCCCGGCCAAACCCAGACGACACTGGACCAATTGTGCGCTGCCCTATGGGACTCCCGATCAAGGTCAGATGTGATGCAGCCTGGATTTGAACCAGGTACTGCAGTGACACCTCTTGCACTAAGATGCAGTGTCTTAGACCACTGCGCCACTCGGGAGCCCAAAAATAAAAGTTGTCATCAAATATCAGTGAACCAATGATGATGATTTGTACATCACACAGTAAAGCACCGTTAAAAAATCTCACCTCCAAAGCCAGGCCTCATTGTGAAGTCGTGGTCATTTATGCTTAAAAGCTGCTCTGACTTTGTCATGGTGGTTTTGGTCATATCTGGACTTCTTCTCAGTATAGGGCTGTGAAGAGTGGAGAAACATGATCAATGAAACAATCAATATTTAAAATTACACTTCTTGTCTTGTCATTGTCTCTGAACCTTTATAGCATACTGACTAGTCCCAGAGTTTTTTGTGCTCTTGCCAATTCCATTGCTGTCATTGTCAAATCAAACATGAATAGCGTGACAATGAGTGACGAGAAGTTGGCATGAATGCACAAACAGACTGGGACTCAGCCTATATCAAGACCACTTATCCTATGGAATGGGGCCATACACAGACACACACAACACGTGTCTACCCCCCCCCCCCCCTTGTCATCAGAAGTTAAAGGGGCTTACCAGCTATAAGCTTATCAGGATGTACATAGAATTCCGATCATATTCATGAGGATTAATTCATTAGGGTAGTCTTTTTTCATATAAATTTGGAGCTATGCATCACAGGGCATATGAATTTGCCCTGAACCTGCCCATACTACGGAAAAGGCTCGATTGCACAAGGTTTAGCTAGATGCTTCAAAGCCAACTATTTTATACTCTGAGTATACTTTAACAAAAGCTGTGATCTTAGCCCTATTCGCAAGGGACTAGTATTACTATAGAACATTGGTTATGTCTTTATTATCCCAGCATGTCCGTTTTTACAGTGGATGAGTCAGACGGGATTTGTTTTACCAAACTGCCCCGTAATATTTTTTTTCCTCTTTCAAAATTGACTTTTTCCACTTTTTGTTTTAAAGGAAGTATGGCACTAGGAAAGTTGATATGTGACAAAACAGATCATTCATCTGTAGGCTACATACATAGCACTTTGTTTTAAGCATACATTTTTCCCCATGTTCTTACCCATGGGTACAGCACCTGTTAAACTCTGTACAGTCGTGGCCAAAAGTTTTGAGAATGACACAAATATGAATTTCCACAAAGTTTGCTGCTTCAGTGTCTTTAGATATTTTTGTCAGGTGTTACTATGGAATACTGAAGTATAATTACAAGCATTTCATAAGTGTCAAAGGCTTTTATTGATAATTACATGAATGCCACGTTCCTGACCTTATTTTCCTTTGTTTAGCTTTGTTTAGTTGGTCAGGACGTGAGCTGGGTGGGCAGTCTATGTTATTTGTTTCTATGTTTAGGTTCATTGTTATTTAGCCTTATATGGTTCTCAATCAGGGGCAGGTGTTTGACGTTTCCTCTGATTGAGAACCATATGAAGGTAGGCTGTTCACACTGTTTGTTGGTGGGTGAGTGTCTTCCGTGTCAGTGTATGTACCACACGGGACTGTTTCGTTTGTTTAGTCTGTTCCTGTTCGTGCGTTCTTCGTGTTCTGTATGTTCTCATGTTCAGGTCGGTCTACGTCGTTTTGTTATTTTGTAATTTATCAAGTGTGTTTCGTGTTCGTCTCGTTTAAATAAATTCATCATGTATTCCACACAAGCTGCGTTTTGGTCCGATCCCTGCTCCTCCTCAGACGAGGAGGAGAACAAACGTTACAATGGAGTTGATGCAAAGAGTCAATATTTGCAGTGTTGACCCTTCTTTTTCAAGACCTCTGCAATCTGCCCTGGCATGCTGTCAATTAACTTCTGGGCCACAATGGACTGATGGCAGCCCATTCTTGCATAATCAATGCTTGGAGTTTGTCAGAATTTGTGGGTTTTTGTTTGTCCACCCGCCTCTTGAGGATTGACCACAAGTTCTAAATGGTATTAAGGAGTTTCTTGGCCATGGACCCAAAATATCGATGTTTTGTTCCCCGAGCCACTTAGTTATCACTTTTGCCTTATGGCAAGGTGCTCCATCATGCTGGAAAAGGCATTGTTCGTCACCAAACTGTTCATGGATGGTTCCTGGATGGTTGGGAGAAGTTGCTCTTGGAGGATGTGTTGGTACCGTTCTTTATTCATGGCTGTGTTCTTAGGCAAAATTGTGAGTGAGCACACTCCCTTGGCTGAGAAGCAACCCCACACATGAATGGTCTCAGGATGCTTTACTGTTGGCATGACACAGGACTGATGCTAGCGCTCACCTTGTCTTCTCTGGACAAGCTTTTTTTCTGGATGCCCCAAACAATCGGAAAGGGGATTCATCAGAGAAAATGACTTTACCCCAGTCCTCAGCAGTCCAATCCCTGTACCTTTTGCAGAATATCAGTCTGTCCCTGATGTTTTTCCTGGAGAGAAGTGGCTTCTTTGCTGCCCTTCTTGACACCAGGCCATCCTTCAAAAGTCTTTGCCTCACTGTGCGTGAAGATGCACTCACACCTGCCTGCTGCCATTCCTGAGCAAGCTCTGTACTGGTGGTGCCCCAATCCCGCAGCTGAATCAACTTTAGGAGACGGTCCTGGCGCTTGCTGGACTTTCTTGGGCGCCCTGAAGCCTTCATCACAACAATCGAACCGCTCTCCTTGAAGTTCTTGATGATTCGATAAATGGTTGATATAGGTGCAATCTTACTGGCAGCAATATCCTCATCTGTGAAACCCTTTTTCTGCAAAGCAATGATGACGGCACGTCTTTCCTTGCAGGTAACCATGGCTGACAGAGGAAGAACAATGATTCCAAGCACCACCCTCCTTTTGAAGCTTCCAGTCTGTTATTTGAACTCAATCAGCATGACAGAGTGATCTCCAGCCTTGTCCTCGTCAACACTCACACCTGTGTTAACCCGAGAATCACTGACATGATGTCAGCTGGTCCTTTTGTGGCAGGGCTGAAATGCAGAGGAAATGTTTTTGTGGGATTCAGTTGATTTGCATGGCAAAGAGGGACTTTGCAATTAATTGCAATTCATCTGATCACTCTTCATAACATTCTGGAGTATATGCAAATTGCCATCATACAAACTGAGGCAGCAGACTTTTTGAAAATTAATATTTGTGTCATTCTCAAAACATTTGACCACGACTGTAATAACCCTCAAAACACAGGGATGACGATTTGCACGGGATAAGTATTATCAGAGGACCTGGGAGATTTCCAAAAAACAGTAGGTTTTTAGTGCTAGGATAATAACCTTTCTGCCAAGTAAAAATGACTGGCATGACAAATTCAGACGGAACTAAATAGACAGATGTGGTGATTTGTGCTCGTGCACATAATTGCATTACCTGAGGTTCCCCATTAAATCTTATCCCATCCAAATAGTTATATACTTATTTAAAGCCCTAAGTAAATAATCCTGTGGTGAGAGTTGCTTTGTTCCCCTAAATCAGATCCTCTCGACTATACTCTCTGTAACATTGTATTTCGATGAAGGATTCTTACCTGCTAACTTTTTGACGTCCTTGTACAGTCGATGGTACTTCTCGTATGAATCTATAAGAAAAACAAGAAAAATTTGATGTAAAGGAGACTACATTCAACATCAGACTATTCCAACAGCTCATCAGAAGAGTTCGTCAGAAGTCCCCTGTGCATCTTTAAAAAATAACACAACAATCAATTTGCAACAGCATTCGTCCACTTGTTGGTAGTATTGTAGAACAGAGTATTGCTTAAAGCATTGCTTGAAAGTGGGAAGTGCAGTATGATAGGGCCCTGGTCAAAAGTAGTGCACTATATGGGTGATTCTACAAAAGTGGTGCAAATTGGGGGTTGGTTATTCTAATTTTTGAAGCGCACATCTCTTCCAACATACAGTATGTCAGATAGACAGATCTACTACTCACACACTTTGTTTGTATTGTATATTTGAAAATAGTGTCCTAAATTGCTTGTTAGGCACTAAGTTTGTCACTTCCGAAACGTAGTGAAAAAGTTGCAGTAAAGGGAGAACCATGCACAGTAGTGATCAGATTCACTTTATAAATTGTATTTGTATACAAAATTTACTAAATAGTTCAAACATGATTTTTAACCGGATTTTCAAAACCTTTAAATTGAATTCAGAGAAATATCTTTATATTTGTCACGACTTCCGCCGAAGTTGGTGCCTCTCTGTGTTCGTTCAGCGGTCGACATCACCGATTTTCTAGCCGCCACCGATCTACGATTCATTGTCCATTTTTTTTGTACATACCTGGTTTCCATTACATTATTATTTATTCCCTATTTAACCATCTGGTTCCCACATGGTTTTGTGCGTATTTGTTCTGTGTTTAGCAGTCACTACTATTTTGTGAGCTGGATTGTTTTCCCTCCGTGGAATTTATTTTGCTGTTGTCTTGAGTAAAAGTCCGTTATTACTCCTCCTCTGTGTTCTGCGCCTGACTCCGTCCCACCTGTTGCACAAAGACCCTTTACATTATTGTTCTCTGTAAAATGTTCAATGTCAAAGTTTGGGCTCTTGGAGGGTTGGAGACCCTGCTTGCTTTGCATCTGAATACTCAACACTTTTTCCTGAAGTGTACACTTGTCCACTACTCACATGGTGGTCCTCTGTAGCTCGGTAGAGCATGGCTTTAAAATGGAGATAGCCTCAATGGCGCCGCTGCCTGCAATCACAGACGCCATAATGGCACAGATACAAAGATGAGACCTATTTATATTTCTATGGTGTCAATTGTTTTGGTTGTGACCATTTCGGTTTGGACAATTTAGACTTATTTATTTAAAACATTTTACCCCTTTTTTCTCCCCAATTTCATGGTATCCAATTGGTATTTACAGTCCTGTCCCATCGCTGCAACTCCCGTACGGAGTCGGGAGAGGCGAAGGACGAGAGCCATGCGTCCTCCGAAACACAACCCAGTCAAGCCACACTGATTCTTGACACAACGCCCGCTTAACCCAGAAGCCAGCCGCACCAATGCGTCGGAGGAAGCAATGTACACCTGGCGACAGTGTCGGCGTGCATTGCACCCGGCCCGCCACAGGAGTCGCTAGTGCGCGATGAGACAGGAACATCCCTGCCAGCCAAACCCTCCCCTAGCCCGGACGACACTGGGCCAATTGTGCGCCGCCCCATGGGTCTATTTAAAGATCCGCAATTTTCGCCTAAAATTACATCCCCAAATCTAACTGCCTGTAGCTCAGGCCCTGAAGCAAGGATATGTATATTCTTGGTACCATTTGAAAGGAAACACTTTGAAGGTTGTGGAAATGTGAAAGGAGTGTAGGAGAATATAACACAATAGATATGGTAAAAGATAATACAAAGAAAAAAAAAAACATTATTTTGTATTTTTTTGTACTCTCATCTTTGAAATGCAAGAGAAAGGCCATAATGTATTATTCCAGCACAGGCGCAGTTTGGATTTTGGCCACTAGATGGCAGCAGTGTATGTGCAAAGTTTTAGACTGATCCAATGAACCATTGCATTTCTGTTCAAACTTTTGTGTCAAGACTGCCCAAATGTGCCTAATTTGTTTATTAATAACTTTTCATGTTCAAAATTGTGCACTCTCCTCAAACAATAGCATGGTATTCTTTCACTGTAAATTGGACAGTGCAGTTAGATTAAAAAGAATTTAAGCTTTCTGCCAATATCAGATATGTCTATGTCCTGTGAAATGTTCTTGTTACTTACAACCTCATGCTAATCGCATTAGCCTACGCTAGCTCAACCGTCCCGTGGAAGGGACACTGATCCCAAAGAAGTTCATGAATCCCTATAGCTAGCATTTGGCTGGCGAGCTATAATTTGGACAGATCCCAGCCAAACCATATATTTTTACATTTTAGTAATTTAGAAAACACTCTAATCCAGAGTGAGTGCATACATTTTCATACTTTTTCTTACTGCTCCCCTGTGGTGTTCAGTAGTAACACTTCTTAAAAATACATGAAGATGTTTGCAGACAGACTACTCACTATGTGGCCATGCTGGAGAGGGGTGCAATCCCATCACCTGGTGATATTTGTAGGGGTGTGGCTAAGGCACATTCATTCTGCAATGTGGCTTAATGCACATTCATTCTGCAGTCTTTTTAGGTGTTTCGGTAGTGACATCCAAGGTGGGACAGCATTTTTTTGAGAAAGATGTTTAAAAATAAACAAAACCTCAAAATAGATCAATATCTTTCTATGTAATAATAGAACAACTCAAGATGTTCTATTCAAATAATAATGTTACAAAAATGACAAATTATTTATTTTCAAACATGACATTTAGGAGTCAGAAAGTGGGACAGCCACCTCTCAATAGAAACATGTACTGTATATAAACAAAGACTTTGTACTATATTAATTTAACAATGTGTTTGTTATTGCCTTGGAATGAATGATAATATCATGATGTAGTTAAATGTTTTTTTCAAATAGTTTTATGTCAGACAGCAATTTACACCACTCATATAGGGAATAATAGGGTGCTATTTGGGAAACAACATTAAAATATACACTACCGTAGAAAAGTTTGGGGTCACTTAGAAATGTACTTGTTTTTTAACGTAAAGCACATTTTTTGTCCATTAAAATAACATCAAATTGATCAGAAATACAGTGTAGACATTGTTAATGTTATAAATGACTATTGTAGCTGGAAACAGATTATTTTTAATGGAATATCTACATAGGCATACAGAGGCCCATTATCAGCAACCATCACTCCTGTGTTCCAATGGCACATTGTGTTAGCTAATCCTAATTGATCATTATAAAACCCTTTTGCAATTATGTTAGCACAGCTGAAAAATGTTGTTCTGATTGAAGCAGCAATAAAACTGGCCTTCTTTAGACTTGTTGAGTATCTGGAGCATCAGCATTTGTGGGTTTGATTACAGGCTCAAAATAGCCAGAAACAAACTCCTTTCTTCTGAACCTCGTCAGTCTATTCTTGTTCTGAGAAATGAAGGCTATTCCATGCGAGAAATACCAAGAAACTAACGCTGTGTACTACTCCCTTCACAGAACAGCGCAAACTGTCTCTAAGCAGAATAGAAAGAGCAGTGGGAGGCCCCGGTGCACAACTGAGCAAGAGGACAAGTATATTAGAGTGTCTAGTTTGAGAAACAGACGCCTCACAAGTCCTCAACTGGCAGCTTCATTAAATTGTACCCGCAAAACACCAGTCTCTGAGATATGGCTTTTTCTTTGCAACTCTGCCTAAAAGGCCAGCATCCTGGAGTCGCCTCTTCACTGTTGAGACTGGTGTTTTGCGGGTACTATTTAATAAAGCTGCCAGTTGAGGACTTGTGAGGCGTCTGTTTACAAACGAGACACTAATGTACTTGTCCTCTTGCCCAGTTGTGCAGTGTTAGTTTAGTCCAGGCAGCTGCTAGGACTACTCAGCACCATTTAATGAGTCTGCAGGTTAAAAGCTCTATCTATGCAGATTAAAAGCTCTATATGCGCAGGTTAAAAGCACTTTAGGAGAATATTCACCAGGCTATTAGAGCAGTCACTGCTTTAGCAGGGAGGGATTCACTGATGTAATCTTTTTTTCTATAAATATATCTTAATCTGGGAATTATGATATGATTCTCTCATGACATACAAGTTTCATAAAAATGTTTTTATTATGTAATTCGTTTCAGAATGACAGTAAGCAAATTCAGTTTGCAGATGATTTTTTAATTGCTTTAGAATGCGTCAAGTCAGAGCTTGACTATTTTGGTCCATTTATGATTTGCAATGAATATCCAATTTAAGACAATCTTATTTGTTGTGTCCCTTCAACAACATAGTTTGATATCAGTATACAGTAACGTAAGCCCTTTATGTCTATATACACACTCAAAATGATAAACATACCAAGCAGATTTATCTTGGCAACTATAATAAAACATCTGTCAGACTATAAAAACAAATTCAAAGCGGTGTTAAATATCAAATCAACGTTTATTGGTCGCGTACATAGATTTGCAGATGTTATCGCAGGTGTGGCGAAATGCTTGTGCTTCTAGCTCCAACAGTGCAGTAACACCTAGGAAAAGGCATTACTCTGAAAGAACTCTAATGGCAAGCAGAGAGAATTATGGGTGACCTACCTACCCAAATCTGGTTGACCTAAAAATGTAAAAAAATGCCGACACATATGTGCAAGTTCTTTTCCTATTTTGACAAAAAAATGGTCAAATCATGCTTCAAACATCATGCATCTTGAGTGACAATCATGCTTCAAACATCATGCATCCTGAGTGACAATCATGCTTCAACCATCATGCATCCTGAGTGACAATCATGCTTCAACCATCATGCATCCTGAGTGACAATCATGCTTCAACCATCATGCATCCTGAGTGACAATCATGCTTCAACCATCATGCATCCTGAGTGACAATCATGCTTCAAACATCATGCATCCTGAGTGACAATCATGCTTCAAACATCATGCATCCTGAGTGACAATCATGCTTCAAACATCATGCATCCTGAGTGACAATCATGCTTCAAACATCATGCATCCTGAGTGACAATCATGCTTCAAACATCATGCATCCTGAGTGACAATCATGCTTCAAACATCATGCATCCTGAGTGAAAATCCTGCTGTTCAAATCCACTGGAATCGTCACACACATATACAGTTCGAGTAAATCAATGACATATTCTTCTCACAAGGCCAAACATGATTAATGTTGGGACTATGATCCTCTCTAGGTATTTTAAAGTAAAGTAAAGGAAGAAGGTGTACGTACACTGGGTGTCACAAAGAGAAATTCTGAGGAAAAGTAACTTAATCTCAACACTCTCAGCAAATGCCCCTGGGATTTTTTGTAACATTACAGTATCGATGATTAAATTGTTTTTGGCAGGCACTGACTGAATTGTTAATGCTATGGTCTTCAATGATGATCAGAGTTCCCATGCCCTTCTATTGTCATAAGGGATTGGCCCATCAGCAGAAGGGTGAGGTCAGCATATCCATTTGTGGTTTAACACAGGGTTTCCCGAACTCGGGCCGTTCTGTGCCATATGTCAACCGTTAAACCAGGGTTTCTCAAACTCGGCCCTGGGGCACTCCCTGGATGCACGTTTTGTTTTTTGGCCTAGCACTACACAGCTGATTAAAATAATCAAAGCTTGATGATGAGTTAGTTATTTGAATCGATGCAATATCTGGGAACTAAAATAAACACATCCAATCCGAGGTCTAAAAGAGTACAACATTTATCCCCCCAGCCTCCTCACAACAAAAACAGGCTAATGATTATGCAAAAGGTCCAAAATGTGATGTTTTTGCTCTAAGCATTAGACAACATAAAACAGTGAGAAGCAGCTATACAGAAATGTGGTGAGAGGATAGCATTAAGAAATGTAGTTTGGTTTTATAACTAAACTAAGGTTCAAGGATCAAAGCAATTGGAGCTTTGAGGGATACAGGAGATCATCGCTACTTTAAACATAGTGGTTATAGAGATTACAGTGTACTATGGGCCCTCATTTGTGCAATGTGATTTGTGCAATACAGTGCAAGACACACAGATAATGCCTGTTTGAATACATTGGGTCAATATGACCCAATGATTCATGTATTTTGTTGCAGCTTGTGAGGTGGACTTGGATGTGTTGCGATGTGATTGGCCTGGACAAGCACTGGTAAAAAGCCATGGTAATGGCTAAATCTGCTGCGACCAATATCAGTTTTTGGACCTCGAGGTTACTGATGTAATTAGAACACCTGCTGTCTCAATATTCCTGGGGCACTAAGTTCCTGTATGTACCCAGCTTGCCCTGACAGTGCCCACCATTGATGTGAAGTGAGGGGTTCAGAGCATGGTGAAGAGGCACTGTAGGAATAGGCTTATTCTGTTTAGTCAGGTTGAAGCTGCGGCAGGCACTGCTATTCTGCAATAGTGTACAGACTATGACATACTGTATGCAGCACAAATGGAGCTAATTCCTAATCTATAAAATCAACCAATCTAGACGGTGACATCATTGATGTATTAAAAATCACTTTTAATTACACTGGGATTTTGGTCTTTTGCTTTCCAATCAAATAACCTCCAGGCAGCAAAGCCACAATAACAATAAACAAAATGAGATTACGTAATCAGAGAAAGTGATTTTTCTAACCACGAACTGTCACCTTGTCACCAACAATCCCCTCTATACTGTATCACGCATCAGCATTCCATTCAAGCCACCTAAACAATACAGACTGGCACATAAAATACATAGCATAATACAGAAAGCTTAAATACTGACATTTTTATAAATATCCCCTTCAAAAATGATAACATCTGGTAATTCAGGTATTTTTTCATCTAGTTATGTAGATCTATGGTTATATAGAGTAGTCCTTGGATGAATTATAGAAAAAAGTGAAAATCTCATTTTTAAAAGTTAATGTTCTGTTACCTAAATAATGTTGTTGACTCATTTTATACTCATAACTGTGGCCAAAGCATAAATTGGAGAAAAAACACCACTAAAAACCACACTTCAAACAGAACGTTTTAAAAAAGCCTGCTATTTCCACATAGAGAATGATGTCATCCTGCCTCAATGGCTGAGCTGGCCAATCAGCGGTCTACTCACATGAATATTTCTTTAAACGTCTAATGGCCGGGGGCTGGGTTTCTACTAAGCTAACCTAAGTAATTGGGGCGGCAGGTAGCCTAGTGCTTAGGCAGGGGTGTCAAACTCATTCCACGGAGGGCCTAGTGTCTGCAGGTTTTTGGTTTTTCCTTTCAATGAAGCCCTAGACAAACAGGTGTGGGGAGTTCCTAACTAATTAGTGATGTTAATTCATCAATCAAGTACAAGGGAGGAGCGAAAACCTGCAGACACTCGGCCCCCCGTGGAATGAGTTTGACACCTGTGGCTTAGAGCATCGGGTCAGTAACCAAAAGGTTGCTGGATTGAATCCCAAGCTGACAAGGTACAAAATTCTACCGTTATGCCCCTGAACAAGGCAGGTAACCGGTAGGCTGTCATTCATTGTAAATAAGAATTTGTTCTTAACTGACTTGCTTAGTAAAATATATATATATATATATATTTTAAGATGGTCACACCAAGGATCATTTAGCTATTTGATTTAGAATTGTAGGACACCTGTAAAGAAAACATATATAAAATATATTTGAAGAAACATTGAATTTGTCCCTTCTGCTTTTAGCCCAGGATTTTTATTCATTTTTTACCCATATTTAATCCCTAAAGTACTTCCATATATACTTCCATATATACTTCCATAATTTTTTTTAACTGGTACTGGGCTACCTTCAGACAAGTTTTGCGAGGCTTGGTGGCCTAGAGCAAAACAACCCACATGAATGTGTTTGTGAGAGTCTCATCTTCCCATAGAGGGGTCATATTAGTTTGTAGCCCAAACAGTTCATACGCTTCTAGACGTTTTCACGAGCAGACCGATTTTCGGAATGTCTCCTGGTCTGAGAAACACCACTGTAGCTTTGCCACCTTCCACTGCAGATGCAGAACAAGCACGACATTTGCGGATGTGGTGGATTGAGAAGCATCCCATGCAAAAAAAACATTAATTTTGATGGGGACTTTTGTTTCATAATTCGATTTTCGAGGAGGAAATGGACATCTACTCTAGGGGGTTCAATGACCGGTATATGCCCACACCATTCTGTTGTTGGGTTAAGCTGACACTATTCAAACACAGACAAATCAGCTTTTTAACGTACTTAATTACAACAACAAAAAAGTTTTTCACTATTGTAATTAATTATAGGTCATATTTAATAGAAATCTGGAAACACTGGACAGTTAGCTTAAATCAAATATAAAGGGCATGCTGTTCCAACAGTGCAGCGTAAGTGATTGTCATCTTGAGCGTCACTGATAGCACATAAATTACAGTCCTCCCGCGCTTTTTATCGATTGTTGTTTAGCCTATACCCACCAATAATAGGCCTACCCACAGCACAGGTTGACGCAGTTAAAACTTTCACAAGAAGCAAGAGCATGTTTCTCAGAATTCATTAGCTTATAGATCCTAGGTATATCAATGCACATCTTGACATTACGATCATTTCACTCACATCTACACTCATCAATAATTTAAAGCCTAAATATTGTAGGCTACCTGATTTGGCTGTAGGTCTGACGCACGTGTCCCCTCGGACCAATTGATCTCCCAGAAGCACCGACCATCCAGGCAAGTAGCAGCAGTAGTAGGACATCCGTGGACATAATTTCCACACTGACAGCGTTCTGGACCCAGTTGTCCAAAAGTCCAGTTTCAGAAAATAAAGGCTACAGTGAAAAAGTTTTACGTGACTCGGGCATGATCCTTGGTAGGCTACCGTTGGCGCCAAATCAATGTGAAATACTACAGACACATATACACACTGAAACATACCACTGTATTTGATCTCACTGTCGGAAAGCAATTTCGTCTAAACCTATAAATCCTTCCACGTCAGATGGCTCGGATTTTCTCCCTATCAGTATATGTCAGCATATAGCCTACGCCCTGTTTTCCGTCTGTCAAGAGCGGATTCCGTTTGCCAGGTTAAAATGTGAGTGCAGTTCTCAGAAATTATAGATTCCCGTCCCTACACTCTAGCCTAAATATATTTACGTATTTGAGCACATGATATGATATTGTTAGGCTATAGGGCGGGAATTATTGAAAATGATCTTGTGGGCTGGACTGCCTCAGAACACCTGACACGTGGCTAAGGAACATACACTCTATCAAAAGTCTTGAAATACACTTTTTCATAAAGTAAATCCTATAACAATCTATCTGTTTAAACAATGGCTATTCACTATTCTTTGTTTTCACAACAATGTCCACTCATTGTTTTCATAATACCATATTGACAGAAGCCTATAGTCAAATGACATTACCACGTTGTAATGTAGACGCTAAAACATTGCAATTACTACATTTTGTAATCTATGGGTAGGCTACATTAGCAGCCCACATCGGAGAGAGTTTTCACAAGGCTAAACAGAGCTGTAAGCTGCTGCATGAAACAGCAGCACAAACAAAATCCACTTTTATTGAAGCCATGTGCATCTCACTGTAATGGATGTAAAAGCCATTACTGGTGTTAGATCAGTGGCCTTACTGCGGAGGTTTCCAACCTCTGGTCCACAGACCAGGCTGAACCACTATCTGGTACTGTGACTACGGATGCTGGACTGGACTTTTTAACAAGACATGCAGTTTATTTTGGGATAACTGTCACCACAATCATTCCTGATGCTTTTTAAGTAAATCCAAAAGCTATTTCCAGTAGTGAGAGGAGCACCATGTCATGCTCTGTTGACTTCAATAGAAGACAGGAGAAGAGAAAGTTATTGTCCAGCTCACAAAGGAAATGTGTATTTTGGTCTCCTCCCAATCCCCCTAGAAACAAACACAAGACACATTTTGGGAGAAGGACAGGGTCAGTCACAGTACAGCACCTCATGAGCAGTTTAGGGTTTATGTGCCTTGCTCAAGGTCACAATGTTAGTAGATGGTATACATAATCTGAAACCAGCAGCCTTCCGGTTGTCAGTTCAGTTCACACTTTTCATTGCCCAGCTCTGGACTTGAACCAGCAATCTTCCGGCTTCTAGATTGCCTCTGGACAACGTTCCTGTTTATTCTTGATATAAGACCGACTTAGATGTTTTGTAAGACCTGACAACACTAGCGATGGCTTGACAAATCAAGTAGTACATTTCTTAATGCCTACCATTGAGATGTTTATAGCCTACTATTTTTTCCCTGTTCCTATGCTCATTCTATCATTTGAGCTCATTTTAGTAGCGTGTTCTGTGTAATCTGTTGGCCTGTGTGTCTGTGGGGGCCATTGGGCTTGGCTGGCTTTGTGTTGTTGTCAGTTGTGCTTCTACTCCAGGCTGGGAGATTTACCCTCAACTGCTTCCCACGAGGGCTAGCCTTTCGTGATTGTATTCTCGCCTGCGAACAACCGATTATTAATGGTAAATTATGTTTAGGTGAAAGACATAGAAGAATACATTAAATGTGTGACAAAGGATGACAATGAAGGTCCCTGTGAGAGACAGCTGGTTAGTCAAGCAGCAATCATAGTGTTTGTGTGCAATGTAACTGTGTTGTAATTCTCTTTACTGATCTATGTATACTTTTCCCTTCTTGGTGATAAACTGATCAAACATTAATGCTGATAAGCTTAAACAAACCCTTCAACAATGTCATCTTCTTCAGACATGAGAGGAAAACTTCCTGAAGAGTTTATTTCCAAAACGCTATATCCACACATTTTTCACATTTGTGTTAATTCACTAGAAATTATTGCATGTACCATTACTGTTCTCATATTTTTAATTCATAGATGTTTATATGTGTAATAAAATGTTTGTTTTTTTACACTGAGTGTTCAAAACATTAGGAACACCTTCCTAATAATATTGAGATGCACACCCTTTTGCCCTCAGAACAACCTCAATTCGTCAGGGCATGGACTCTACAAGGTGTTGAAAGTGTTCCACAGGTATGCTGGCTGTGTTGATTCCAATGCTTCCCACAGTTGTGTAAATTTGGCTGAATGTCCTTTGGGCTAATCAGAAAATGTATATATAGTGTCTTCAACTCCTTGTTCCACTGATATTCGTAGGGAAAGCTGTGCTTCTACATCTGCATTGCTTGCTGTCTGGGGTTTTAGGCTGGGTTTCTGTTTAAGGATTTTGTGACATCTGCTTTATAAATACATTTGATTTGATGATTTGATGATGGAGGAGCATCAGTATAATCCAGTACTCCTGATGGAGGAGTATCAGTATAATCCAGTACTCCTGATGGAGGAGCATCAGTATACTCCAGTACTCCTGATTGTCACGCCCTGGCCTTAGTATTCTTTGTTTTCTTTATTATTTTAGTTAGGTCAGGCTGTGACATGGGTAATTTATGTGGGTTTTGTAGTGTCCAGGGTGGTTGTAAGGTTTAGGGGGTTTATTTAGAGTAGTTGGGTTTATGTTTAGTATAGTTGTCTAGCTGTGTCTATGTTGTGTGTAGTTGTCTAGGAAAGTCTATGGTTGCCTGAATGGGTTCCCAATTAGAGACAGCTGGTTTCTGTTGTCTCTGATTGGGAGCCATATTTAAGGTAGCCATAGGCTTTAGTTTGTTGTGGGGAATTGTCTATGTTTAAACGTTAGTAGCTTGTGTGTGCACTTTCGTTTTGTAGCTTCACGTTTGTTGTTTTGTTAGTTTGTAAGTGTTTCGTTTTGCCTTCTTCATAAATAAAAGAAGATGGCTTATTTTCCACATGCTGCGTTTTGGTCCGTCTCACTCCCACACGATCGTGACACTGATGGAGGAGTATCAGTATAATCCAGTACTCCTGATGGAGGAGCATCAGTATACTCCAGTACTCCTGATGGAGGAGTATCAGTATAATCCAGTACTCCTGATGGAGGAGCATCAGTATACTCCAGTACTCCTGATGAAGGAGTATCAGTATACTACAGTACTCCTGATGGAGGAGTATCAGTATACTACAGTACTCGTTATGGAGGAGTATCAGTATACTCCAGTACTGCTAATGGAGGAATATCAGTACACTACTGAAATGTTACTCCCAATGGAGGAGTATCAGTTTACTTCAGTACTCCTAATAGAGGAGTATCAGTATACTCCAGGACTCCTAATAGAGGAGTATCAGTATACTCCAGTAACGTTACTCCTGATGGAGCAGTATCAGTATACTACAGTAACTTTACTCCCGATGGAGCAGTATCAGTATACTACAGTAACGTTACTCCCGATGGAGGAGTATCAGTATACTCCAATACTCCTTACGGACGAGTATCAGTATACTCCAATACTCCTTACGGAGGAGTATCAATATACTACAGTACTCCTGATGGAGGAGTATCAGTGCACTCCAATACTCCTTACAGTAGAGTATCAGTATACTACAGTACTCCTGATGGAGGAGTATCAGTATACTAGAGTACTCCTGATGGTGGAGTATCAGTACACTACAATACTCCCGGTGGAGGAGTATCAGTACACTACAGTACTCCTGATGGAGGAGTATCAGTACACTACAGTACTCCTGATGGAAGAGTATCAGTATAGTACAGTACTCCTGATGGAGCAGCATCAGTATACTACAGTACTCCTGTACTGCCTATGAAGTCTTAGTGTACTCCTGATACTACTGTATCATTAGTTGATCCCTACCTGCAAACAGAATCAGGACAGAACCTGGGAAGTCTCTGAATAGGCCAAAACACAGGGAGGAGCATAGTACTATTCTGTGCCAGACTGAAATCGGATTTACAGATAAAAGAAGCACCCACCACTAAAACACAGCATCTGGTCAGACTAGGCATAGCCATGAGGGCACGTGAACGTGTCTTAGGGATTGACTGTCAGCACCACAAATAGTAAAAGGGATGTAGCCACGTGGTGTTATGGACTAGGGTAGCACCACAGGGCAGTTAGGATTGTTCTGCAGCAAAGATTTGAAAGCTATTAACTTCATGTTCTCTGATGCATATATACAGTACAAGTGTCATGATATTGACTTTTCTGTTATGTGCATTCATTATCTGCTTCAGATTATGTTATGTGAGATTTTTATGAACAGGAAGCAAGTGTTAGTGTTGTGGTTGAGGCAAAGGTTAGAGTTCAACTTTGCTGGGTTTCTCAGCTCAACAATATGTACATCTCAGTGGAGTTGGGTTGAGACGACTGTGGGCGGAGTGTACCTCCGACCACATCGAGTTGCCGTCAGTCGATACGAGGAAACAGTCAGTGGTTTTATTTGACTAATGTTTTATTAAAAAGTGTGGATTTCAGCAAACAAAGAAAGGAACACAGCTACAGAGGACAAACATAGGTACACGGTAAGGGTTTAAGAATTAAAAAACATTTCAAGTAGGGGAGAGTGGAGTAAGTTCAGACATTTTTTACATTCAGAATCACTCCGTCAATGGAAATATGGTATTCTTTCTAAAAAATCTATTTACATATATGGGGCTCCCGAGTGGTGCAGCGGTCTAAGGCACTGCATCTCAGTGCTAGAGGTGTCATTACAGACCCTGGTTTGATTCCAGGCTGTATCACAACTGGCTGTGATTGGGAGTCCCGTAGGGCGGCGCACAATTGGCCTAGCATCGTTAGGGTTTGGCCAGGGTAGGCCGTCATTTTAAATAAGAACAGACTTGCCTAGTTAAATAAAATAAATATATATATTTCAGGATGTTGTGTATCCCTGGAAATAATCAGAATTAATGTAAACATTACCGTTTTGAAAACAGCTTGTCCCAAAAAAAGTGATCTCTTGGCACAATTTACCACAGGGTAAGTTAAGCCACCTACACATTTGTGTACTGAATGAAATATTACTACTACCTTTTTAAAACCATATCTATCTTTATTTCCCAAACACTTCCTCTTGCATTACCCCTTGGTAGAACACCCTTACATTTTCTCAACTTACCATTGGCTCAACTTATCCCATGGCCATTGGCTCTACTAACCTAACCCCAAACATTTTTACTATATTAGCCCACACAGCTACAAGGATGCACTTTCATGCTAGGTTTAGGATCTCATATTGTAGCTTATAGAGATCCCAACTGATGTATAGAACGCTCTTTAAATTATCTACTTTGGTTTACTTTAGAAAGAAGCCTCATGAAACCACTAACACAAATTCATTTGACTTGGTGAAAATCTGCTTTTTGGACCTAACATGCTGACCACTTTTCTTCCTTCACAGACATCATGAAATGATGACCTCCCACTGGGCACACACTGGTTGAATCAATGTTGTTTCCACATCATTTCAATTAAATTACTTTGAACAAACTTGGAATAGACGTTGAATTGACATCTGTGCCCCATGTGCTCTTCCTAAATATTTGTGTATGGCTTCATAGAAACAACCTACTGGGCACAAACTGGTTGAATCAACGTTGTTTCAATGTAATTTGTCAATGTATTGTGATGTGGAATTTACGTGGAAAATACATTGGATTTCAAAAAAGTCATCAATTGTTGTTTTGAGGGGCAAATTACAACCACAGGATTGTAATCATGGTAACCAAATTTCAACATAATAAAAAAAATGTACCTTTAGAACAATCTTCAATGTTATATCCACTAGCAGACAAAAACAACCTTAGGCTGGGCAGCACCTCCTCAATCAAGTTTATTTTATATAGCCCTTTGTACATCAGCTAATATCTCGAAGTGCTGTACAGAAACCCAGCCTAAAACCCCAAACAGCTAGTAATGCAGGTGTAGAAGCACGGTGGCTAGGAAAAACTCCCTAGAAAGGCCAAAACCTAGGAAGAAACCTAGAGAGGAACCAGGCTATGAGGGGTGGCCAGTCCTCTTCTGGCTGTGCCGGGTGGAGATTATAACAGAACTATGCCAAGATGTTCAAAAATGTTCATAAGTGACAAGCATGGTCAAATAATAATCATGAATCATTTTCAGTTGGCTTTTCATAGCCGATCATTAAGAGTTGAAAAACAACAGGTCTGGGACAGGTGGCGGTTCCATAACCGCAGGCAGAACAGCTTAAACCGGAACAGCAGCAAGGCCAGGCGGACTGGGGACAGCAAGGAGCCACCACGCCCGGCAGTCCCGACGTATGGTCCCAGGGCTCAGGTCCTCCGAGAGAAAGAAAGAGAGAAGGAGAAAATTATAGAGAGCTAAGATTTTCAAAATGTTCATAAATGACAAGCATGGTCAAATAATAATCAGGAATAAATCTCAGTTGGCTTTTCATAGCCGATCATTAAGAGTTGAAAACAGCAGGTCTGGGACAGGTAGGGGTTCCGTAACCGCAGGCAGAACAGTTGAAACTGGAATAGCAGCAAGGCCAGGCGGACTGGGGACAGCAAGGAGTCATCATGCCCGGTAGTCCTGACGCATGGTCCTAGGGCTCAGGTTCTCAGAGAGAGAGAAAGAAAGAGAGAACGAGAGAATTAGAGAGAGCATACTTAAATTCACACAGGACACTGGATAAGACAGGAGAAGTACTCCAGGTATAACCAACTGACCCTAGCCCCCCGACACAAACTACTGCAGCATAAATACTGGAGGCTGAGACAGGAGCGGTCAGGAGAAACTGTGGCCCCATCCGAAGATACCCCCGGACAGGGCCAAATAGGAAGGATATAACCCCACCCACTTTGCCAAAGCACAGCCCCCGCACCACTAGAGCGATATCTTCAACCACCAACTTATAATCCTGAGACAAGGCCGAGTATAGCCAACAAAGATCTCCACCACAGCACAAACCAAGGGGGGGCGCCAACCCAGACAGGAAGATCACGTCAGTAACTCAACCCACTCAAGTGACGCACCCCTCCCAGGGACGGCAAGAAAGAGCACCAGTAAGCCAGTGACTCAGCCCCTGTAATAGGGTTAGAGGCAGAGAATCCCAGTGGAGAGAGGGGAACCGGCCAGGCAGAGACAGCAAGGGCGGTTCGTTGCTCCAGAGCCTTTCCGTTCACCTTCACACTCCTGGGCCAGACTACACTCAATCATATGACCTACTGCAGAGATAAGTCTTCAGTAAAGACTTAAAGGTTGAGACCGAGTCTGCGTCTATCACATGGGTAGGCAGACTGTTCCATAAAAATGGAGATCTATAGGAGAAAGCCCTGCCTCCCGCTGTTTGCTTAGAAATTCTAGGGACAATTAGGAGGCCTGCGTCTTGTGACCGTAGCGTACGTATTGGTATGTACGGCAGGACCAACTCGGAAAGATAGGTAGGAGCAAGCCCATGTACCGCTTTATAGGTTAACAGTAAAACCTTGAAATCAGCCCTTGCCTTAACAGGAAGCCAGTGTAGGGAAGCTAGCACTGGAGTAATATGATCAAATTTCTTGGTTCTAGTCAGGATTCTAGCAGCCGTATTTAGCACTAACTGAAGTTTATTTAGTGCTTTATCCGGGTAGCCGGAAAGTAGAGCATTACAGTAGTCTAACCTAGAAGTAACAAATGCATGGATTAATTTTTCTGCATCATTTTTGGACAGAAAATTTCTGATTTTTGCAATGTTACGTAGATGGAAAAAAGCTGTCCTTGAAACAGTCTTGATATGTTCGTCAAAAGAGAGATCAGGGTCAAGAGTAACGCCGAGGTCCTTCACAGTTTTATTTGAGACGACTTTACAACCATCAAGATGAATTGTCAGATTTAACAGAAGATCTCTTTGTTTCTTGGGACCTAGAACAAGCATCTCTGTTTTGTCCGAGTTTAAAAGTAGAAAGTTTTCAGCCATCCACTTCCTTATGTCTGAAACACAGGCTTCTAGCGAGGGCAATTTTGGGGCTTCACCATGTTTCATTGAAATGTACAGCTGTGTGTCATCCGCATAGCAGTGAAAGTTAACATTATGTTTTCGAATAACATCCCCAAGAGGTAAAATATATAGTGAAAACAATAGTGGTCCTAAAACGGAACCTTGAGGAACACCGAAATGCACAGTTGATTTGTCAGAGGACAAACCATTCACAGAGACAAACTGATATCTTTCCGACAGGTAAGATCTAAACCAGGCCAGAACTGGTCCGTGTAGACCAATTTGGGTTTCCAGTCTCTCCAAAAGAATGTGGGGATCGATGGTATCAAAGGCAGCACTAAGGTCTAGTAGCACGAGGACAGATGCAGAGCCTCGGTCTGACGCCATTAAAAGGTCATTTACCACCTTCACAAGTGCAGTCTCAGTGCTATGATGGGGTCTAAAACCAGACGGAAGCATTTCGTATACATTGTTTGTCTTCAGAAAGGCAGTGAGTTGCTGCGCAACAGCTTTTTCAAAATTTTTTGAGAGGAATGGAAGATTCGATATAGGCCGATAGTTTTTTATATTTTCCGGGTCAAGGTTTGGCTTTTTCAAGAGAGGCTTTATCACTGCCACTTTTAGTGAGTTTGGTACACATCCGGTGGATAGAGAGCTGTTTATTATGTTCAACATAGGAGGGCCAAGCACAGGAAGCAGCTCTTTCAGCAGTTTTATAGGAATATGATCCAGTATGCAGCTTGAAGGTTTAGAGGCCATGATTATTTTCATCATTGTGTCAAGAGATATAGTACTAAAACACTTAAGTGTCTCTCCCGATCCCAGGCCCTGGCAGAGCTGTGCAGATCCAGGACAGCTAAGCCCTGGAGGAATACGCAGATTCAAAGAGGAGTCCGTAATTTGCTTTCTAATGGTCATGATCTTTTCCTCAAAGAAGTTCATGAATTTATTACTGCTGAAGTGAAAGCCATCCTCTCTTGGGGAATGCTGCTTTTTAGTTAGCTTTGCAACAGTATCAAAAATAAATTTTGGGTTGTTCTTATTTTCCTCGATTAAGTTGGAAAAGTAGGATGATCGAGCAGCAGTGAGGGCTCTTCGGTACTGCACGGTACTGTCTTTCCAAGCTAGTCGGAAGACTTCCAGTTTGGTATGGCGCCATTTCCGTTCCAATTTCCTGGAAGCTTGCTTCAAAGCTCGGGTATTTTCTGTATACCAGGGAGCTAGTTTCTTATGACAAATGTTTTTCGTTTTTAGGGGTGCAACTGCATCTAGGGTATTGCGCAAGGTTAAATTGAGTTCCTCAGTTAAGTGGTTAACTGATTTTTGTCCTCCGACGTCCTTGGGTAGGCAGAAGGAGTCTGGAAGGGCATCAAGGAATTTGACGAATTGATCTATCTAGAGCTACCCTTTGGTCTCCCATCAAGGGTTCTAACCTATCCCAGCCCTGCTTAGCTATGATATTGTCACTGACTAATACCAATGTGCTATCTTCAGAATGATTGTTAATTAAGCAGTCTCCACTTAAAAACTAGATAGATTCACTGTTGCTATCAAAGTCATTCCATAGGGTAGGTTTCACAGAGCAAATGAAATGTGACCATACTTTATCACTCATATACTGTCTCATCAATGATGCTATTTAGGCCTATATCGCATTTGTAAAGTCACCAACAGCTCTTGTTTCAATTCAACCCAGAATTTAAAAAAATATAGACAACAAAAGATGTAAGGATATTTAGTGATATTGAATTGTGTTTGGTTGTCAACACAACCAAATGTCAATTTTTTTAGGAGATGTATCTCTTGCTTGTATTGTTCCATCTGTGCCATGGACTTAGTCTGGCTTTGATTCCAGTTTGTCTACAAATTAATAATTGTTTTGTTGGAATCACATCTCCATCTCAACCAACAATCTAAGTATATGAATAGGACCAAATCAAATCACACTATATATACAGTGTGTGCAAATGAGGTAAGATAAGGGAGGTAAGGCAATAAAATAGGCCATAGTGGCGAGGTAATTATGATATAGCAATTAAACACTGGAGTGATAGATGTGAAGAAGATGAATGTGCAAGTAGAGATACTGGGGTGCAAAGGAGCAAAATAAATAAATACAGTATGGGGATGTGGTAGTTGTATGGGCTGTTTACAGATAGACTATGTACAGGTGCAATGATCTGTGAGCTGCTCTGACAGCTGGTGCTTAAAGTTAGTGAGGGAGTTAAGAGTCTCCAGCTTCGGCGATTTTTGCAGTTCGTTCCAGTCATTGGCAGCAGAGAACTGGAAGGAAAGGCGGCCAAAGGGGGAATTAGCTTTGGGGGTGACCAGTGAAATATACCTGCTGGAGCCCGTGCTGCGGGTGGGTGCTGCTATCGTGACCAGTGAACTGAGATAAGGCAGGGCTTTACTTAGCAAAGACTTGTAGATGACCTGGAGCCAGGGGTGGGTAGTAGAGCATACAGGTCGCAGGGGTGGGTAGTATATGGAGCTTTGGTGACAAAACGGATGGCAATGTGATAGACTGCATCCAATTTGTTGAGTAGAGTGTTAGAGGCATGTGGACATGAAGATAGGGTTGTGGTTGAGGGTTAGAGTTGAACTGGCACGTGGACATGAATTTAGGGTTGTGGCTGAGTGTTAGATTTGAACTGGCATGTGGATATGAAGTTAGGGTTGTGGCTGAGGTTTAGAGTCCACATCCCAGTGCAACCCTAACTCTAACTTCAACCCTAACTTTAACTTCAACCCTAACCCTTGCTTCATGTCCAGATCTCGGTTCAAGCCTAACCTTAGCCTCAACCAACCCTAACCCAGTATTCAAGTTATCAGGAAGTAAGATATAGTCTTTCTCAATGACAGCAGTGTTCGCTACAGTTTCTATGCAAGGTGCAGTATGTAGTATTATAGCACCACCACCTGCTGTTTGAGAGCAATGGCACATACAAGATTACAGAGAACACATCTAGTTGGATTTCATCTGAAAGAACCTTCTATTGCATACTTCCTTTCAACCAATAGAGGGCAGCATGATCTAAAACATCACTGAATTGTATCTAGTGGATCACGCTGGTGAGGCAGTGATTTATATATTTGTCCTTGTGGCGAAGGTTAACCAAAAATGTTGTATTGTGCAAGAATTTTTTGTGGAGATTTGTTTTGCAGAAATGCCTACCTGATAAATTACCTGATGGCAAGGTCTTCTTTTTTTAATTTACAATTTTATAATTTTAATAATTTAAATGTAAAAAAATAGCAATACACAATTGATTGGATTCATATAGCTCTTTTAGAGATGCTTAAAGTGATTTACTGATGGGGGAAACTATCTTATCTACTGCCACTGCCAAAAAAGTAGCACATAACTGGGTGATGCCACAGCAGCCATTTTGTTTCAGAAAGCTCACCAACACATCAGCTATCACAGAGGTAAGGAAAGCCACATCTTCACCCATAACATAAAGAACTTAGAATGCTGTTGCAGTTATGTCATAGCATGTGTGGCAGTTTTATTTTAGAACTGACAAATTTTGCCCTCACCAATCGCTTCTCCACACACAGAATTAATCTGGATTTGGTTGGTGGAAGATTGCAGCACTTGATGCAAAGCCAACCGCATGACATTACATAAAGGTTTTTTCTATCTCTCTTCATTAGAAGTTAATCTGCACTAACCAACTGTCAACTGATGATGATGATGGTTCAGTTAAATATGACAGTGTGAGTATGGCATAATACAGTCCCATACAATACACTGAGTGTACAAAACATTAAGAACGCCTTCCTAATATTGAGGTGCACCCCCACTTGCCCTCAGAACAGCTTCAATTTGTCGGGGCATAGACCCTACAAGGTGTCGAAAGCGTTCCACAGGGATGCTGACCCATGTTGACTCCAATGCTTCCCACCGTTGTGTCAAGTTGGCTGGATGTCTTTTGGATGGTGGACCGTTCTTGATACACACGGGAAATTGTTGAGCGTGAAAAACCCAGCAGCATTGCAGTTCTTGACACCAACCGGTACGCCTGGCACCTACTACCATACCCCGTGTAAAGGGACTTAAATATTTTGTCTTGCCCATTCACCCTCTTAATGGCACACATACACAATCCATGTCTCAAGGCTTAAAAATCTTTCTTTAACCTGTCTCCTCCCCTTCATCTACACTGATTTGAAGTGGATTTAACAAGTGACATCAATAAGGAATAAAAGCTTTCACCCGGACTCACATGGTCAGTCTATGACATGGAAAGAGCAGGTGTTCATAATGTTTTGTGCACTCAGTTGATCTACTGGATTCCCTCTGGAAAACCACCATAATGGTTCTATGAGTATCATATCAGCTAAGCTATTGAACATATATCTGATTATTAACCTTTGGAGTAGAGGGAATTTGTGATAGATTGCCATGGAGGGTAGTGGCACTGGGCATCCCTGGACCCACCTCACCCTCTGTGACTGAGTTACTATGAGGGGGACAGACAGCAGTCAGTTGATGCGACAACAATAGACAACAACCTGCTCATCTATACACAGATTACATAATGTAACATGCATCACTGTAACCTAGCAGGCAACTATTCTTTCTCTGAAGACAGAGGACAGAGGGTCAAACTGTGTTGCAGTTTGATGACAGCAATGTATTTTTCTGCTGAATGTCTCAGCCAAGACCCCTGACATCTATGATGTTCAGTATGTCAACTACCGGGCCTTGCTTGACTGGTCAATTCTAGGTCAGATATATCCTGCTAAAAGGGATACTACTGACTTTTTCCACGTTTTGTTGTGTTACACCCTGAATTAAAAATGGATTAAATTGAGATTTTGTGTTACTGGCCTCTACACAATGCCATAGAATTTCACAATGGAATTATTTATACATTTATAAAAAATTCAAAGCTGAAATGTCTAGAGTCAATAAGTATTCAACTCCTTTGTTATGGCAAGCCTAAATAAGTTCAGGAGTAAAAATGTGCTTAACAAGTAAATATAATACGTTGCATGGACTTACTCTGTGTGCAATAATAGTGTTAAACATTATTTTTAAATGACTACCCCATCTCTGTACCCCACACATACAATTATCAGTTGAGCAGTGAATTTCAAGCCAGTCACTACAAAGATACAGGCGTCCTTCCTAACTCAGTTGCCGGGGAGGAAGTAAATCGCTTAGGGATTTCACCATGAGGCCAATGGTGATTTTAAAACAGTTATAGAGTTTCATGGCTGTGATAGGAGATAACTGAGGATGGAACAACAACATTGTAGTTACTCCACAATACTAACATACTGTACTGTACATGACATTGTGAAAAGAAGAAAGCCTATAGAGAATACACATTTTCCAAAACATGCATCCTGTTTGCAATAAGGCAGTAAAGTAATACTGCAAAAAATATGGCATGAAACCTTTTGGCCTGAATATAAAGCATTATATTTGTGGCAAATCCAACATAACACATCACTGAGTATCACTCTTCACATTTTCAAGCATGCTGGTGGCTGCATCATGTTATGGGTATGCTAGTCATCGGCAAGGACTAAGGAGAATCCTAGAGGAAAACTTGGTTCAGTATGCTTTCCAACAGACACTGGGAGACAAATTCACCATTCAGCAGGACAATTACCTAAAACACAAGGCCAAATATACATTGCCTACCAAGACGACATTGAATGTTCCTAAGTGGCCTAGTTATAGTTTTGAAAATCTATGGCAAGACTTGAAAATGGTTCTAGCAATGATCAACAACCAACTAGACAGAGCTGGAATCATTTTTTTAAAGAATAATGGGCAAATCCAGACTTGCTCAGAAAGACTCAAAGTTGTAATCGCGGATTCTAACATGTATTGAATCAGGGTATATTAGTGTTTTATTTTCTATAATATATATATTTTTTAAATAGCTTTTTTCTTTGACCATGACATTACATAGTATTTTGTGGTTTTCTTTGACAAAAAATATAAATAAAATCCCTTTTAATCCCACTTCGTAACACAACAAAATGTGGAAAAAGTCATGGGCTGTGAATAATGTCTGAAGGCAATGTATAAGCAACTGTACTGTAGCTCCTCCACAGGAGGTTGGTGACACTGTAATTGGGGAGAACAGGCTCGTGGTAATGACTGGAGTGGCATTGGGGAATGGTGTCAAATACATCAAATACATGGTTTCCAGGTGTTTGAAGCCATTCGCTCCATTCCGGCCATTATTATGAGCCGTTCTCCCCTCAGCAGCCTCCTGTGAGCTCCACTATGTTGTAATGATATGCTGTAATATATAGGCACATATGGCAGCAGTGTGCTGTGTAGGTGGTGGCAGCTTAGACGTTCTCACTGAGGCTAATTTCATTAGATTTGTTTGGGGATTTAAATGTTCAATGAATGCGCTCCAAAATATATATATATAATACGGATAGACGGATGTACGTCAAATGGGAAGATTGTCTCCGATATAAATTATTCTTAGAAGTTAAGATTTCCAGTAATAATATCTCATAGTCCTTAGTCCTGAGTAACGCTGTCTCATCCATAAGGAAACAATATCATAATCCAGCCAGGGTTGCAAAATTCCAGTAACTTTCCCCAAATTCCCAGGGTTTACAGAAATCTTGGTTGGAGAATTCTGGATTTCCTGCATATCACCTCCTGATTCAGGGAATCTTCTAACTGGGATTTTTGGAAAACCTGGGAATTTTGGGAAAATTACCATAACTACCTCCAGCATTTAAAAGAAAATGTTTCTTAGACTGACAACAGGCAAACACATCTGTATGGTCATGAATTATTCTCAAACACTTTTACTGCAAACTTGCTTTTAGTTTAAAGCCTTTATTTATAAAATCTGCTCCAAAAAGGATACATTCTTAATATTTGATGCAACAATAATCAGCCGTAGTTGTGCAGCTTGTGGACAAGGTTTGCATTGGTTAAGCATTTGTCCAACATGCTGACATATCTACAGCGGCAATATGGATGCAAGAGCTTCGTGCGTTCTGATGAGTGACATCACAGCTAGTAAATCCAGCTCATGCTTGTGGCTACCTACTTACTACATATAGTACCATGTTTACTAATATATTGGTTGGCTAGAATACTGGATAGAAAACTTGCACAAAGTGATATGTAGTCACTCGTAATCCAAACAGTCAATCAAACAAACAAACAGGAAAAATATAGCTGTAGCGTGAAACCACAGCCATAAAAAAACAGTTCACTTAAGGCTGTTCAAGTTCATTACATCACTGATAATGCTTCATGATAGTTCACATAAGCATTCATAAATGGTATCCATCCTCACATAATTTCTGTGACCACTGACCTCATAAGAAATTCGGGAACTGCAGCCACTCTATAAAAATCTATCCAGCCTCATTGTTTTTAACATCTTAAGGTATAATGGAATATGAGTCTATCAGTGCACTAAAAAGTAATTATGTAAGAAAAGTGAAAGGCCAAAAATGAATGAATAAATAAACATAAATAAATAGGTTAATAATGAATAAATAATGAAATAAACAATGAAATACTGTATCTATGTGAATCTTTTTCATGATAATTCCATCTTGTATTATGTCGGTTTACATTTTTGTGTGATTTTCTCAATCATTATCAACTGTTAAAAATAATAACACTTGGTGCATTCCTAGAAGACATAAGTCTGTGGCTGTGTTTCAATGTGCTCATTAGCAATTGGTGCTTGCACTCACTCTGATCTGTCAAATAAACATGGTTTAGAGATCAAACCCTCGCATTATAGAGCAAGCGTTCTGTTTTCTGGTTAAAGAGGCAAGCTTGGGCAACACTTAGCCCTTAGTCCATTCCAGATGTACGTATACTGTCAGTATTACAGATATTGTTTCCCTGCTTTGACAGTACCATGAAGATAAAACAGGATTGAATTCCAGAGATCAAATTGAAATAAATAGAAGAGCAGGTAGGTAGTCCATCGTAGTTTGTTGCTTGGACCTGCATGGTTGTGTAAATAGTTTATATAGAGAAAGTAGGAAAGCTGTACAGTTGAGTCAAGTAGTAAGATGGTTGTAGCTAATGGTGAGGATAGTATGGTGTTATCCATCCAGAGATCTGGGAAATCCTTTGTGAGATCTGCCGTTATGCACCCAGGTGTTAAGATATCCTTCACAATGTGAAATATGGAGGTCATTACCACTGAGTCATTATCAGAGTCCAATAGCTGTCCTGTTTTATCTGGTACAGTAAACACCAGTAGATTGTCTCTCTGCTGACTGTACCAGGGCCATCTGGGAAAGCCTCAGCAGTATGCAGACCAGTATATGAGGTTAAAGATAATGTAGGATCCTGGAAAGATCATGCGGGAGTAGGTGTCTATGGCGTGGGTGTTCTGCATGAGGCTGAAGCTGCGGAAGCGCGCTTTCTTCTTGGTTCCCGTGGACTCATTGTCCAGGGATAGGTGCACCACCATGTGCTCTTGCTTCTCTGGGGTGTCCTCGGGAGCGTCAGCCCTGGTGTATCCGGCCAGGCTGTTGGTGTCGGCCTCGCTGTAGGTCCCGTCGCCATCCACCATCCCGGTCCCGGTGTGGGACATGCCACAGGTGCAGGGGAGTGACTGTAGGGCAGAGAGAAAGAGAGAAATAGAGAGAGGTGGGGGTTGAGGGGGAGAGAGCAAGAAAAATAGAGAGATCAGAGTAGGAAAAATGCTGAAAGGACTCAAAGTTCAGTGTGGTATGATGAGGATCCTTACCTGTTCTCTGGCTAGGCTCAGAGACTGGCGGGCAGGGGAGAGAAAGTGAGATTACATTTAAACAAATGTATGCACACATGACTAAATCGTTTTGGATAAAAGCATCTGCTGAAAGGCATATTTATTTATCAGAGAGAGAGAGAGAGATCAGAGTAGAAAAAATGCTGAAAGGACATAAAAACAGCAGTACGTTATGATAGGATGGGGGCCCTTACCTGCTCTCTGGCCTTTTCCCTAAGCTTCCGATCTTTTCCGTCCCTCACCGTCGTCAAGTAGTTGACGGCGGCATATTCCAACACCGATAGGAACACAAACACAAAACTGACCCAGAGGTAAATGTCCACAGCTTTGATGTAGGAAACCCTGGGCATGGAGGCGTTGACTCCAGTGATGATGGTGGACATGGTGAGCACCGTGGTGATACCTGGAGCACAGTACAACACACAACATCTGTGTGAGCACAAGACTGAAGGAAGTATCCTCATATAGATATGAACCAACAAATCCACACTCTTAGAGAAAAGGATCTTCAAATGGTTCTCCAGAGGGACAGCTGTTTTATGTTTTAGGTTGAATGGTTTTTTCAAAGAGTGTAACTTACCTAGTGAGACCCTGGCCGGTACGGCCCGGCGGTCGATCCAAAAGGACACCCAGGACAACATGACCATCAGAGTGGCAGGGAAGTAGGTCTGCAGCAGGAAGAAGAAGATGTGGCGTCGCAGGGTGAAGTTGATGTACAGACGGTTGTACCAGCCTGGAGAGAAGAGGACAAAGACACGTGAGGAATCACCATGAATATGAAAATGGGTTATGTTTCTCTTAAGAACCTAAGAGAAGAGGTATTTGTACAACAATGTACTGTATAGGGATGCAGTGAAATTGTTACATCCAAAAATCCATACAAACTCTTATGCTACAATATATTCAAATGTTGACTATTAATATCCTGCAACGTGGAGTCAATTTTTGTACAGTATGTGTGATTTGTATACAATATATATTATCATCAGACCCTAAAACCTGATTTGTGGATCTACCTGTGCTGCTGTAAAAAGCCAGTCTAGAGGTAGTGTGAAACTTCTGGATGAGGAACTGAGACAGAGAGATCCTGTCGTCCGTGCTCAGGGACTCATCCCCACTCTTCCAGTACAGCATGAGGTCCTCATCCGTGTAAGCATCTGGAGATAACAGACATGGATTTCAAATTCAAATCTGCCAGATTTTTTGTACCACCACACCAAATCCCTTTTTAAACACAGTGTAAGGCAGTAAGAGTCCCACTACTCACAGCTCTCTAGCTCTAATGTGCAGGTCTGTGAATCCAGAGGGAAACGACTGAAGTCCATGTTACAGGCAGCAGTAACAGTCACCCTGGGGATTTAAACACAACATACCCACGATGACGCAAACATAACACATCAACATGCTACATCCTCTATGAGATTGGGTAAATGTCTGCTGGGAAAATTTGGATGAACTGAGTTCTGCGCTGCCATCATAGAAATGTCACTGTTGCATTTCTGAAGAACGTGGAGATTGACACAAAAGGAGTCTAGGAACAGCAGCAGCTTCTATCCTCACCTAAGGCTGTAGAGCACGTGTCCATCTGGGAACACCCTGAGCATGATGTTCTCTGTGGTGGTGTCGTGGATGAACGACCTCTTGGAGTGGACGAAGAACACATCAGGCACCCAGATCTTCTTGACCAGGCGCCCGTCGAACGTCATGCTCTTATTGGTTGTGCTGGGAAAGGACAGCCTCTCGTCTTTCCAGTAGTGCCTCAGATACAGGGTCATAGTGAAGTCCTGCAGTTCACCAAAACAAAAAGAGATTGCTTTTGGATTAACTTGTTGGTTGGTTGCAGCCTTGTATAAATCCTCTGAACCCTTTTCTGGACTGAGAGTTCTAGATTGAACCATTGTATATATTGGCTTTGCCGCGGAAAGTAGGGGTGCTGAGGGTGCCCCATGAAAAATCTGAATAAAAAAATATTACTAATAAAACATTAAAAAATATATATTTTTTCTCTCAAAACTAGTGCACTGGGCCTTTACTAGCCCTGTATTAACGGACTGATATAGCAGTCTGTAGCCGTCCCCAAAAAAATAGCAGCACCCCCACCCCCAAACATCTTCCCGTGGCTATGTACAGTGCATTAGGAAAGCATTCAGACCCATTTACTTTTTCCACATTTTCTTACGTTAGACTTATTCTAAAATTTATTAAATTGTTTGTTTTTTCTCATCAATCTACAAACAATACCCAATAATGACAAAGCAAAAACAGGTTTGTAAACATTATTATTATTATTTTTAAACGGAATACATAAGTATTCAGGCCGTTCACTCAGTACTTTGTTGAAGCACCTTTGGCAGCGATTACAGCCTCTTCTTGGGCTTGACACTACAAGATTGTCACTCCTGTATTTGGGGAGTTTCTGCCAATCTTCTCTGCAGATCCTTTAAAAATCTGTTAGGTTGGATGGGAAGCTTTGCTGCGCAGCTATTTTCAGGTCTCCAGAGATGTTCGATAGGGTTTAAGTCTGAGCTCTGGCTGGGCCACTCAAGGACATTCAGAGACTTGTCCCGAAGCCACTCCTGCGTTGTCTTGGCTGTGTGTTTAGGGTCATTGTCCTGTTGGAAGGTGACCCTTCGCCCCCAGTCTTAGGTCCGGAGCGCTCTGGAGCAGATTTTCATCAAGGATCTCTCTGTACTTTGCTCTGTTCATCTTTCCCTCGATCCTGACTAGTTTCCCAGTCCCTGCCGCTGAAAACCATCCCCACAGCATGATGCTCCCACCACCACGCTTCACCGTAAGGATGGTGCCAGGTTTCCTCCAGACGTGATGCTTGGCATTCAGGCCAGAGTTCAATCTTGGTTTTATCAGACCAGATAATCTTGTTTTTCATGGTCTGAGAGTCCTTTAGGTGCCATTTGGCAAACTCCAAGCGGGCTGTCATATGCCTTTTACTGAGGAGTGGCTTCTGTCTGGCCACTCTACTATAAAGGTCTGATTGGTGGAGTTCTGCAGAGCTGGTTGTCCTACCGGAAGGTTCTCCCATCGCCACAGTGGAACTCTGGAGCTCTGTCAGAGTGACCATCGGGTTCTTGGTCACCTCCCTGACCAAGGCCCTTCGCCCCCTGTTGCTCAGTTTGGCCGGGCGGCCAGCTAGAAGAGTCTTAGTGGTGACTCTAGAAGAGACTCTAGAAGAGTCTTAGTGGTTCCAAACTTCTTCCATTTAAGAATGATTGAGGCCACTGTGTTATTGGAGACCTTCCATGCTGAAATTGTTTTGTACTCTTCTCCAGATCTGTACCTCAACACAATCCTGTCTCGGAGCTCTACGGACAATTACTTCGACCTCATGGCTTGGTTTTTGCTCTGACATGCACTGTCAACTGTGAGCCCTTATATAGACAGGTGTGTGCCTTTCCAAATCATTTACAATCAGTTGGATTTACAACAGGTGGACTCCAATCAAGTTGAAGAAATGTCTCAAGGATGAACAATGGAAACTGGTTGCACCTGAGCTCAATTTTGATTCCGGGTCTGAACACTTATGTAAATAAGGTATTTCTGTTTTTTTCTTTTTAATACATTTGCACACATATCTAAAAACCTGAGTTTGCTTTGTCATTATGGGGTATGGTGTGTAGATTGATGAGGGGAAAAATAATTTGATCAAATTTAGAATAAGGCTACAACAAAATGTGAAAAAAGTCAAGGGGTCTGAATACTTTCCAAATGAACTGTATATTGGGATTACCAGGGTCTCACCCTGTCCCTGGATTACAGCGTAGGTTTATGATCAGACATATGTTCTCAGTATAAGTAGGGAACATATTATGTAATATGTCCAGAGAGGGCCGTCAGAGTTGACATTAATGATGATGAGACGCATACAGTAATGACAGCTTTGGGTTAGAGGTTGCATTGGTCACACATATCCCTTTCCTCCCTATCTGCTCATTGATCTGTATCTGTTAATAGGCAAACGGATCTATTTTATGCCCGACTACACCACTTTATCTACCACAGCAGATCATCCTCTTTTCAATTCACCTCGCAGCATTACATAATCATATAATTGGTGTTGTTCCATTTTTTTCCCAAGGATGTGAGTTTTAGAATAAGAAAAACATGTTTCCCAAGAGGTGGTCTTGCGTTTGTTATTGTATCTCTATTTCCTTCTATGTAGTACAAACTATGTCCCACCCCTACATACTGTAGTCTGATAAAACAACGATGACCCCACCCCCCATGCTGTCTGTTTTATTGATAAATCCTCTTGGTGTGTCCTGTCTTCATGCATCTGCACTCATCACACCTGTTTTAAGAGACTCAAACTCATATAGATCTGAAATAATGACTTAAAATAATAATGACAACAACGAAAAAAACAGTGCCCACTTCAGTTCCTTTGTCATTACAAAGAATGCGTGTAGAACAGCAAATGTAGACACATTTATCAAATATAGACCACTGTAACATTGCATAATGATAATGGCATGGCTGATAAGTCTGACTGAACACACTTGTCCTCCATCATTCTTACATTATATCATTAAGGAAAGTCATTGTTTGAAAGCAATAATTTGTCCTGTCTATTTTCAAACAATTATATACAAATACTGAGATCTGAATGAAATGTAATCCTTGGTTATCCTCCCACACAGAGGCTTACAGAACATCAGGACTGCTGTTTGGACTCCAATTTGCAGCTTAGAAAAGAAGTTCCATTTAATTATATTACTGTGGTGGAACATGCGCATGGTCTATCGTTTGAACATAAAACATAATTTTTAGCACTGTGCTTCTATTATCCATTTTCATTATCCGTCTGTGAATAAGAGATTAATGAGCATGACAAATATAGTGGATTATAGCGTATCAGCTGCAAAACACCTGTTGGCAGATTGTGAATGACCCATTCATTTTCAGGGGTTCAATTTGTTGTAGGAGTGGCTAGCATCTCTACCCATTGCATCCAATAGTTGATTAATTTAAACATTATCACAATGACCACTTCAAATGTTCCACTGACCTGTGATAAGTTATTAACATTGACTTCATTGAAATGTTAAAATGTCAATGTTTGTTTATCAATTCACTTACCATGTCCACTTCTGATATACTGTCCAAACTCTCCACCTGAACATCCACTCCCACAGGGACAGCAGGGCCTGCAAAACAACAGTCACAAGAATGAGATTATTTTTGTTAATCAGTGTACTCATATTCATCAGACAAGGTTTCAGGTGAAAACACAGGTTCCCTTTGCGAGTTGACATAAATGGTTTAAGGTGAGTTAGTGTGAAAGCGTATCACAGAGACATCAGATATCAAACATAAAAACGCAACTTTCTCTTGATATACACTGAGTATACCAAACATTAGGAACCCCTTCCTAATATTGAGTTGCACTCCTCCCCCTTTTGACCTCAGAACAGCCACAATTTGTCAGGACATGGACTCTACAAGGTATTGAAAGCATTATACAGGGATGATGACCCATGTTGACTCCAAAGCTTCCCACAGTTGTGTCAAGTTGGCTAGATGCCCGTTGGGTGGTAGACCATTCTTGATACACACGTGAAACTGTTGAGCGTGAAAAACCCAGCAGCATTGCAGTTCTTGACACAATCCGGTGCGTCTGGCACCTACTACCATACCCTGTTCATAGGCACTTAAATCTTTTGTCTTGCCCATTCACCCTCTGAATGGCACACATACACAATCCATGTCTCAATTGTCTCAAGTCTTAAAAATCTTTCTTTAACCTGTCTCCTCTTCATCTACACTGATTGAAGCGGATTTAACAAGTGACATCAATAGCTTTCACCTGGATTCACCTTGTCAGTCTATGTCATGGAAAGAGCAGGTGTTCTTAATGTTTGTACACTCAGTGTATGGTATGCAGTGAAAATGCATGTGAACTCCTGCACAGTTTTCACATTTTGTTGTGTTAGAGTCTGACATGTTCACACTTTCAATTGTAACCCTGGGAAGTAAGTTGTGTAGAAAAATGTAAATACATTAAAAGTGTCAACATTTCAGACTCTAACACCACAAAATGTGGAAACTTTTTTACTGCATTGTATTAGTGTAGGTAAAAAAATCCTTTGTCTGAGTTTAGGTCTTAACTTGGAGCTCATGGGATTTCCATATCTTCTACATACAGTACTTCTTCCTCGTTATCGCTGGTATCCTTTTCCTTTGATCAGCACCACAATCCCAGCAAGACTCCAATTATTACTACACGATATTACAGCTACAGATAATCTACAGCTAATATCAAAAACCGTTTGAGGGCAAACCCACACACTCATATTTTCAAATATTCATTTGATTGCAGTGGATGAGTCATGAGTGATAGATTTGTGTTAGGTGTGTGGTTTTGTGAGTATATGGACTCAAAATGGTGCCAGCGGGAATGGCTGCCGTTTTCAGCACTCCTGACCTATTTTGTGTGTTTTTGTTGCGTTGTTTTGAACTTTTTTTGTACATAATGTTACTGCCATCGTTTCCTATGACCGAAAATAGCTTCTGGACATCAGAACAGTGATTACTCACCTCGATCTGGACGAGGATTTTTTTCTTTAATGAGTAGGACGCAAAGGATATACTGCTCTTCCCAGACTAGGCCCAAATCCCCGTCATTCGTAAGAAGAGGAGATGCCGCTACAGAGGTTGGCGAGTCGGATGCCTGGCGAGACTGTGTCGACGAGTGGATAATCCGCATTTACCCTCTCAGTTCTACTGGCGAACTTGCAATCACTGGAGAATAAACTTGATGAGCTCTGTTCGAGACTATCCTATTAACAGAACATTAAAAACAGTAATATCCTATGTTTCACGAGTCGTGGCTGAATAAGGACATGGATAATATACAGTTAGCTCAGTTTTCTGTGCATCGGCAAGACTGAACATCAGCCTCCGGTAAGATTGGGGGTGGGGTGTGTCTCTTTGTCAACAACAGCTGTTGTGCGATATCTAATATTATGGAAGTCTAAAGGTTTTGCTTGCCTGAGTTAGAGTACCTCATTATAAGCTGTAGATCACACTATTTACCAAGAGAGTTTTCTTCTATATTCTTCGTACAGTATTAGAAAAAAGGGTTACAAAAGGGTTCTTCGGCTGTACCCAAAGATAAACCTTTTTGGTTCCAGGAAAAACGCATTTTGGTTTCAGGTAGAACCCTTTGGGGTTCCATTTAGAACCCTCTGTGGAAATGGTTCTACCTGGAACCCAAAATGGTTCTACCTGGAACCAAAAGGGTTCTTCAAAGGGTTTTCCTATGGGGACAGCCAAATAACCTTTAAGGTTCCAGATGGCAATTTGTTTTCTAAGAGTGTAGCTGTCTATCTACCACCACAAACCGATGGTGGCATTAAGCAAATGGTGGCCATAAGCAAACAAAAAAGTGCTCATCCAGAGGCGACGCTCCTAGTGGCCTGGGACTTTAATGCAGGAAAACTAGGGGGGGAAAAAATAGATAACTTTTACTCCATACACAGAGACACGTACAAAGCTCTCCCTCACCCTCCATTTGGCAAATCTGACCATAACTCTATCCTCCTGATTCCTGCTTACAAGCAAAAAAGTACCAGTGATGCGCTCAATACGGAAGTGTTCCAATGAAACGGATGCTAAGCTACAGGTCTGTTTCGCTAGCACAGACTGGAATATGTTCCGGGAATCATCCGATGCCATTGAGGAGTATACCACCGGCTTCAATAATAAGTGACCACAGTGACCGTACGTACATATTCCAAACAGAAGCCATGGATTACAGGCAACAGCCACACTGAGCAAGAGGCTAGAGCTTCCGCTTCAAGGAGCGGGACACTAATCCGGACACGCTATGTCGAAATCCCGCTACGCCCTATGACGAACCATCAAACAGAAAACGCATCAATACAGGACTAAGATTGAGTCCTGCTACACCGGATCTGACGCTCATCGGAAATGGCATGGCTTGCAAACTATCACGGATTACAAAGGGAAACCCAGCTTCGAGCTGCCCAGTGACATGAGTCTACCAGGGGAGCTAAATGCCTTCTATGCTCGCTTTGAGGGAAGCAACACTGAACCATGCATGAGAACACCAGCTGTTCCAGACAACTGTGTGATCACACTCTTTGTAGCCAATGTGAGTAAGACCTTTAAATAGGGTAACATTCACAAGGCTGCAGTGCCAGATGGATTATCAGGACGTGTACTCGGAGCATGCGCTGACCAGCTGGAAAGTGTCTTCACTGACATGTTCAACCTCTCTGACCCAGTCTCTAATACCTACATGTTTCAAGAAGACCACCATAGTCCCTGTGCCCAAGAACGCCAAATACCAACACGAGAATGCTGTTCATCGACTACAGCTCAGTGTTCAACACCATATTGCCCTCTATACAGCTGCACCATCAAGAGAATCCTGACTGGTTGCATCACCGCTTGGTATGGCAACTGCTCAGCATCTGACCGCAAGGTGTATTGCGTACGGCCCAATACATCACTGGGGCCGAGCTCCCTGACATCCAGGACCTCTATACCAGGGGGTGTCAGAGGAAGGCCCTAAAAATTGCCATTGTCAAATTTACATTGACCCCTTATTTTATTCTTATCTATTCCTATTTCATATTCTCTTGCACAGGCTCG
Source organism: Salvelinus fontinalis (assembly GCF_029448725.1). Classification (NCBI taxonomy): domain Eukaryota; kingdom Metazoa; phylum Chordata; class Actinopteri; order Salmoniformes; family Salmonidae; genus Salvelinus; species Salvelinus fontinalis. The sequence goes on along the minus strand of NC_074684.1, from coordinate 25,747,118 downwards.
ATGTACACTCACTAGACTCTAACCACACACTCACACATACTACACTGACACTCCAACACACACACAAAACACACACACACACACACTTTCACATTCCTTCACACTCTTCACATACGCTGCTGCTACTTTCTGTTTATTATCTATGCATAGTCACATTACCACTACCTACATGTACATATTACCTCAATTACCTGGACTAACCTGTACCCCTGTACATTGACTCGGTACCCCTTGTATATAGCCTTGTTATTGTTATTTCTATTGTGTTACTATTTTTCTTTAGTTTACTTAGCACATTTTGTTTATTCACTTTTTTTTAACTCTGAATTGTTGGTTAAGAGCTCGTAAGCATTTCACGGTAAGGTCTACCTACACCTGTTGTATTCGGCACATGTGACAAATAACATTTGATTTGGTTTGTGCTTTGTGCTGTGGTGGAGATCTTTGTGGGCTATACTCGGCCTTGTCTCAGGATGGTAAGTTGGTGGTTGAAGATATCCCTCTAGTGGTGTGGGGGCTGTGCCTTGGCAAAGTGGGTGGGGTTATATCCTTCCTGTTTGGCTCTGTCCGGGGGTATCATCGGATGGGGCCACAGTGTCTCCTGACGCCTCCTGTCTCAGCCTCCAGTATTTATGCTGCAGTAGTTTGTGTCGGGGGGCTAGGGTCAGTTGGTTATATCTGGAGTACTTCTGTCTTATCCGGTGTCCTGTGTAAATTTAAGTATGCTCTCTCTAATTCTCTCCTTCTCTCTTTCTTTCTCTCTCTCGGAGGACCTGAGCCCTAGGACCATGCGTCAGGACTACCGGGCATGATGACTCCTTGCTGTCCCCAGTACACCTGGCCTTGCTGCTGTTCTAGTTTCAACTGTTCTGCCTGCGGCTATGGAACCCTGACCTGTCCACCGGATGTGTTACCTGTTCCAGACCTGCTGTTTTCAACTCTCTAGAGACCGCAGGAGCGGTATAAGATACTCTTAATGATCGGCTATGAAAAGCCAACTGACATTTACTCCTGAGGTGCTGACTTGCTACACCCTACTGTGATTATTATTATTTGACCATGCTGGTCATTTATGAAAATTTGAACATCTTGGCCATGTTCTGTTATAATCTCCACCCGGCACAGCCAGAAGAGGACTGGCCACCCCTCATAGCCTGGTTCCTCTCTAGGTTTCTTCCTAGGTTTTGTTTTTTCTAGGGAGTTTTTCCTAGCCACCGTGCTTCTACACCTGCATTGCTTGCTGTTTGGTGTTTTAGGCTGGGTTTCTGTACAGCACTTCGAGATATTAGCTGATGTACGAAGGGCTATATAAAATAAACTTGATTTTGATTTGAGAATTTCTCCAAATAAAGTAATATTTATTTAAACAGCACATAGATCTTATAAATCAGTTCTCTATGCAATTATATAGCACACAGTTTCATCTAACCCATGTTAAAGGTTCACATGAGAAGCACAAGTAACGCATAATACATACAGTTGAAGTCGGATGTTTACATACACTTAGGTTGGAAACCTCTTAGGGATAGGGGGCAGTATTCAGAAGTTTTGATGACTGAGGTGCCCAAAGTAAACTGCCTGTTACTCAGGCCCAGAAGCTAGGATATGCATATAATTGGTAGTATTGGATAGATAACACTCCGAAGTTCCTAAAACGGTTAAAATAATGTCTGTGAATATAACAGAACTGATATGGCAGGTGAAAACCCGAGGAGAATCCATCCGGAATTTATTTGAGGTGACCATCCATTGAAATGCCTGTCTATGTGAAAATCAAAGGAAATCCTCCCAGATTGCAGTTCCTATGGCTTCCACTAGATGTCAACAGTCTTTAGAAAGGGTTTCAGGCTTGTTTTTTGAAAAATTAGCTAGAATTTGTAGTTTTTCAAGGTGGTTCTCATTTTGACTGTAGTCTGGTGGCGCGCGTGGACGAGGGCGCACACTTCGTTATTTATCTCCGGTATTGAACACACTATTCTCCATCTTACATTGTATCGTTTATTTACATATTAGGGTACCTGAGGATTGATTAGAAACATTGTTTGACTTGTTTGGACAAAGTTTATTGGTAACTTTTGGGATTCCTTTGTATGCATTTTGAATGAGGGGAACAGGTGGATTAATGAATCAAGCGAGCCAACTAAACGGACTTTTTGGGGATATAAAGAAAGACTTTATCGAACAAAACGACCATTTGTTATGTAGCTCGTATCCTTGGGATTGCAAACAGAGGAAGATCTTCAAAGGTAAGTGATTTATTTTATCGCTATTTCTGACTTTTGTGACGCCTCTGCTGGTTTGGAAAATGTTTTTAATGCTTTTGTACGCGGGGCGCTGTCCTCAGATAATCGCATGTTATGCTTTCGCCGTAAAGCCTTTTTGAAATCTGACAAAGCGGCTGGATTAACAAGAAGTTAAGATTTTAAATGATGTATGACACTTGTATTTTCATGAATGTTTAATATTACGATATTTGTATTTTGAATTTCGGGCTCTGCAATTTCACCGGTAGTTGTCGAGGTGGGGTGCTAATGGCACGTTTAGCACAAAAAGGTTAAAAATAGTTTAACCACTCCACACATTTCTTGTTAACAAACTATAGTTTTGGCATATCGGTTAGGACATTTACTTTGTGCATGACACAAGTCATTTTTCCAACAATTGTTTACAGACAGATTATTTCACTTATAACTCACTGTATCACAATTTCAGTGGGTCAGAAGTTTACATACGCTAAGTTGACTATGCCTTTAAACAGATTGTAAAATTCCAGAAAATGATCTCATGGCTTTAGAAGCTGCTGATAGGCTAATTGACATAATTTGAGTCAATTGGAGGTGTACCTGTGGATGTATTTCAAGGCCTACCTTCAAACTCAGTGCGTCTTTGCTTGACATCATGGGAAAATCTAAAGAAATCAGCCAAGACCTCAGTAGACCTCCACAAGTCTGGTTCATCCTTGGGAGCAATTTCCAAAGACCTGAAGGTACCACGTTCATCTGTACAAACAATAGTACGCAAGTATAAACAGCATGGGACCACGCAGCCGTCATACCGCTCAGAAAAGAGACGCGTTCTGTCTCCTAGCGATGAACATACTTTGGTGCGAAGAGTGCAAATCAATCCCAGAACAAAAGCAAAGGACCTTGTGAAGATGCTGGAGGAAACAGGTACAAAAGTATCTATATCCACAGTAAAACGAGTCCTATATCGACAAAACCTGAAAGGCTGCTCAGCAAGGAAGAAGCCACTGCTCCAAAACCGCCATAAAAAAGTCAGACTACGGTTTGCAACTGCACATGGGAACAAAGGTCATACTTTTTGTAGAAATGTCCTCTGGTCTGATGAAACAAAAATAGAACTGTTTGGCCATAATGACCATTGTTATGTTTGGAGGAAAAAGGGGGTGGCTTGCAAGCCGAGAACACCATGCCAACCTTGAAGCACGGGGGTGGCAGCATCATGTTGTGGGGGTGCTTTGCTGCAGGAGGGACTGGTGCACTTCACAAAATAGATGGCATCATGAGGATGGGAAATTATGTGGATATATTGAAGCAACATCTCAAGACATCAGTCAGGAAGTTAAAGCTTGGTCACAAATGGGTCTTCCAAATGGACAATGACCCTGTAACGGCAGTCTAGCTCTTCCTCCTCATCCTCGGACGAGGAGAGGAGAGAAGGATCGGAGGACCAATGTGCAGCGTGGTAATTTTCCATGAATTTAATTAACACAAAGACAAGATACTGACAAACTAATACAAAACAACAAACGACCGCGAAGCTACAAACGAAAGTGCAATACACAAGCTACTAACGTTAGACATAGACACTATACAAAATAACAAACGAACTAACTAACTAACTAACTAACTAACTAACTAACTAACTAACTAACTAACTAACTAACCGTCACAGTCCTGTGTGGTACAAACGCTGACACAGGAAACAACCACCCACAATCCCCAACACAAAACAAGCCACCTATATATGATTCTCAATCAGGGACAACGATTGACAGCTGTCTCTGATTGAGAACCATATTAGGCTGAACACAGAAACAGACGAACTAGACACACAACATAGAATTCCCACCCAGCTCACGTCCTGGCCAACACTAAACAAGCAAAACACATAAGAACTCTGGTCAGGACGTTACAGACCCCAAGCATACTTCCAAAGTTGTGGCAAAAACGGCTTAAGGACAACAAAGTCAAGGTATTGGAGTGGCCATCACAATGCCCTGAGCTCAATCCCATTGAAAATTTGTGGGCAGAACTAAAAAAGCGTGTGCGAGCAAGGAGGCCTACAAACCTGACTCAGTTACACCAGCTCTGTCAGGAGGAATGGGCCAAAATTCAACCAACTTATTGTGGGAAGCTTGTGGAAGGATACCCAAAACGTTTGACCCAAGTTAAACAGTTTAAAGGCAATGCTACCAAATACTAATTTAGTTTATGTAAACTTCTGACCCACTGGGAATGTGATGAAAGAAATAAAAGCTGAAATAAATAATTATCTTTACAATTATTCTGACATTTCACATTCTTAAAATAGTGGTGACCTTAACTGACCTAAGGCAGGGAATTTTTACTCAGATTAAATGTCAGGAATTGTAAAAAACTGAGTTTAAACGTATTTGGCTAAGGTGTATGTAAACTTCCGACTTCAACTGTATGTTTGTTATGCATTTTGGTAGTGTCCTGATCGCCTGCCATTGTCTAATCTGCCTGCGCTGCCGTAGTGCCAGCCTCTTATGTAATCGCTAGTAACTAAAGCCTCTTGTCACTCAGCCTCCACTAGCCTGTTACCTGGAAGAGAGGATATTAATTCATCGCCCTGTGCCAGCTGGGTGCCCTGTCATTCCTCACTCACACCATATGCCATCTATCAGATCCTTAACTGGGCAGAGACCCAGGGACCCAGGCACCAGCTTCCCAGGCAGTAGCTCCACCGGGACCACCTCCCCTCCCAGGACCTGTGTGGATGATGCTGCTTGCCACACCTGCCAACTGCTGGGAGAACAGCCTGACCTCCCGTGGCCTCTTCCCCTGGATTAGACGGAACTAGCGGGGGATTGGGGTGGTTATTTAAGAAACATATCTTTAATTCATAGTGATTACATGTGCTCCCTCCATCTGGAGCCACAGGAGGGCATGGTTATGATGTGGAGGCTGTGGGAGATGTGGAGGCTGTGGGAGATGTGGAGGCTGTGGGAGATGTGGAGGCTGTGGGAGATGTGGAGGCTGTGGGAGATGTGGAGGCTGTGGGAGGTGTGGAGGCTGTGGGAGGTGTTGAGGCTGTGGCTGTGTTGAGGCTGTGGCTGAGGGTGGTGTGGACACTGTTGGAGGTGTGGAGGCTGAGGGAGGTGTGGAGGCTGTGGCTGTGGAGGCTATGGCTGAGGGAGATGCTGTGGCTGAGGGAGGTGTAGAGGTTGTGGCTGAGGGGGGTGTGGAGGCTGTGGCTGTGGGAGGTGTGCTCTTCTTAGAAGACCACTCCTGAGAACAATCATTATGGGTCATTATAGGCTCCTGTCCAGAGAATGGAGAACTATGTGTTTGACATTTTCACTGTGCGTTTAACCTCAAGTTGACTCCGTATCAGTTTTCCTGTTCCCTTAGAAAATAGTTGTTTGTTAAAGCTCACGTATAAGATATTCTGATGAGATCACAGCAAAGCCCTGTGTGACTGACTTATATTGTTCTCTTCAGTCTCTTCATAGAGTGGGACGTTAGTAGGGTTGAAAAATTCCAGTAACTTTCCCAGAATTCCCTGGTTTTCTATGAATCCCGTTTGGAAGATTCCCAGAATCAGGAGGGAATAAACAGGGATCCGGATAACATGGACATTTTGGGAAAGTTACCAGAATTTTGCAACCCTAGACGTTACTATGATCTGGTAAACAGTTGTCAATGGGGCACACAACTCCAGACACTATGGGCTGTGCTGTGGCCTGTGCCACTATGGCCTGTGCTGTGGCCTGTGCCACTATGGCCTGTGCTGTGGCCTGTGCCACTATGGCCTGTGCTGTGGCCTGTGCCACTATGGCCTGTGCTGTGGCCTGTGCCACTATGGCCTGTGCTGTGGAGAGTGTCTCTGTTGTGGAAGTCAAGATGATAGAGTAAGCAATTCCCCAGTCAGCTGACTGCCACAAAGACTTCAATGATAACACTGAAATTACGAAACTACTACTACAAAAAAATATATATTAACACGTACACAACACCTCAAGGCTGTTCCTAGGCCGTCATTGAAAATAAGAATTTGTTCTTAACTGACTTGCCTAGTTAAATACAGATAAAATAAAATAACAAACAGGTTGATCAGCATAATTTAGTCAGTTTTCTCATACACAGGAGTCAAGACAACCGCTAGCTATTCAGATCTCTGTACAGAACAATGAGTATGGTACATGCACACAGTAATGCAATTATTGTTGTGGACAGTCAGATTAATTTAATAGTTTGATTAAAACGTTTACATGCTTTGCAAGAAGAACGAATTCCCTAATAATCCTGTTTACATGGACACATCTGAGATCAGGTTACCTGATGGCACTATGATAAATGCAGAAAATCACCAATCAAAATAAACGCTCTACCACACCGACCATGTTATTTTTGGGAAGCATATTTGATTCTGAGTTGGGACATATAAAGTTTGTATATGAAAACTACTTCTAGGATGCATACATTCAGTTCTTCTGAACTCACTTCAATCGAGCTAAAGACGGAGGCTCACTCGGCTTGTGCTAGCAAATGCGCAGATCAAATACACTGGTAGAACGAAAGGTTATGGTGTTTACGTGTCCTAATAACTTGAATGATTGCTCAGAAAACCAGGTGTTTAAACGTTGTATGCTTACTTCGATGTTGACCTCACGCCGATTACGATAAGCAGAGTAAGGTGTTTACATGACTATTGCATAATCTGCCTACTGCCATAATCAGTTTAATATTGAATTATTACTGTGCATGTAAACGTACTCAATTATGTAATGTTGCTGTAAAATACCAGCAGATCAGGAAAGATCACAAAATCTGTAAGTCCCCTAGGCCTAGAGCATAATAAAAAAATCCCTATAAAAATCTGTCCATTTAAACTAGAGATCTCAATCCACTGCATCCGCTGATGTCGGCCTTCCACCGCTACAGCGGTGTTTGTCAGACCAGGAGACATCCTGAAAATCAATCTTCTCACAAAAACGTCTGTAGCATCCGAACTGTTTTGGCTACACACTATCGGATGGTGAGACTCCCACGAACACGTACATATCGGTTGTTTTGCTCTAGGATGCCCCCGGCCTCTCAAGACTCGTCTGAAGGTAGCCCGGTACCAGGTAAAAACAAAATATGGAAGTATACACTGAGTATACCAAACATTGGGAAGACTTTCCTAATATTGACTTACACCTATGGCTGTTACGGTGACCATATTACCGCCACAATGGCGGTCACAAGTCATTAGGGCAGTCAAATTCCAAGTGACTGTTTAGTCACGGTAATTAGGCTTCTCCAAGCGCTGATGCTGCTCATGGTCATTTGTAGCCTACCAAACTTGCTGACTGCCTGGCACTCTATTGTTCCTCTAATCACTCTGACATCAATGCAAATGTAATCGAAAATCTAATCAAATACTTCATGAGAGCCCATGAGCTCATGTTGCGCAACAGGCTATGCAATTGCTCGATTAAACAGAGTGATGGCCTCTTAAAAAGAGGAGGATCCCATCAGCTTTCTATTAGGCTAGGACTACTATATTTATTTTTCTAATATTAAGCACATTGCTTCTCTTTACAGCGGGAGTATAGCCTACCTGGCTGGCATGAAAATTAGCCACGGGAAAAGTGTCCTCCATTCGATATTTAAGTGTATAGATGAACTGTATTTTATTCCGCTGCCCCTGTTTCGAGACAGCTGCATGATAATGGTCCATTCTAAATCAAAACAAATTTACCACATATATTATTTAGTATATGTAAAGACAAGATGAAATCAAGAGTAGTCTGATGGGTGACAATATTAGCCTATCACTTGTGAATGCTGCTTCCATTTGTTGAGGCTGTATTCTGTAACGTAGACGCTGGGAGTCAGAAAGCAAGTGCAAGTGGTGAGTTTAATAATACAATAAACATGGAACAATACAAGAAACAATAGTAGCGTACAGACCTGAAACAACATCAATACTGCCTGGGGAATAAACCTAAGTGAGTGCTAGATATAGTGAGGTAATGAGTGAGGAAATGGAGTCCAGGTGTGTGTCATCATGAGGAGCAGGTACACATAATGATTGATGCTAGGTGCACGTAATGATGGTTGCCAGGACCGGTGATTTAGTAAACCAGCGATGTCGAATGCCGGAGAGGGGGAGCAGGAATAGACGTGACAAATATAAAATATTTTTTGATTTGTTTAACACTTTCTGGTTACTACATGGTTCCATGTGTGTTATTATATAGTTTTTATGTCTTCACTATTATTCTACAATGTAGAAAATAGTAACAATAAAGAAAAACCCTTGAATGAGTAGGTGTGTCCAAACTTTTGACTGGTACTGTATATGGAAGTAGTTTTTTTGCCCAAAAAAAGGGTATTTGTTTTTTGACTGTTTTTCCATGTGTGAATCTGTCATTCAATATGTTTTCTATGGGCTAATGGGACCCCTAACGGGGTCTAAAATTCTAATTCAAATAGCACGTTAGTTTGCAATTTTGTCATGTAAAAACTACTGCACTGTCATTTTCCAGGCCTAACGTCAGGTTCTGCAATTTACCGGTCTTATATCAACTTGCTTGCGCTCAGATGGGTGGGGTGGAAATATTTGAGGTGTGTCCTTAAAAACATGATCCAAAGTGCTAATTTCAGGCAGCGCTAATAGGGATATTTAAGACCAACAAAAATCTGGATTTAGCGGTAGCGGTTATGGTTATGGCATGAATTTTGACAGCGGAAACGCAGCCTATCCACCCATGATGCACACTGCCCATTTGTAGATGGAACAAGAGTAGACTAACGTGCTTTTGGTGCCTGTATACTTCGTATTTAGAAACCTAAAAAACAAATGTTTTTTACCATTTTGTTTTATTTGATTAAAAACCAAGCATAGCCTCCTCTCAATGAAGGCTTTTTGTCCTGCCCAATGCATTTGCGAAGTAGTCAAGACTGTCGATAAAGGGTTTGGCTCTTGAGACCGCTTGGATATAAATATGAATCACCAAAGCTCTATTAAAATATTAAGGTTAAGAGGAGTAAAACAGTGAGCTGACATTCCCTTTTTATCTATGCATTGTAGGCAGGCCCACATTATTTTAGCCATTAAGGTCCCGTTTTGGACATGCACAATAAAGAAAACACTTGCTTGTTTTTTGTAGAATTTTATTACAACCAAACGTATTAGAATGTTTTATGGTGACAATGTCCGTGGCGTGCTTGCAATGCAACTTCTGGAGATGTGTGAATGCGATCTGATCTGTAAAATGATTCCGATTATGTTCATAAAACACAGGCCTATTTGGGAGGAGTATAACTGTGAGTGGACATTCTCCCTTTCTATTTGTATTGGATCTTTGTCCAGCTACTGTGAAAAGTTTGGATGTGCGTTGTTTTAATATTATATGCCCATGGGAAGCAATTATGGTGTCTGTAAGGGTTTTTAGACATAGCCTATTTAAAACAAGTTGTTTGATTTGAATTATTTGCTCTCTTTTTAGTGAATTGAATCTTGCTTATTGACAACATTTGGCATGTCCATGCTCAGCAATAATGCAGTTTACAGTAGGCCTGGTCCTATATCAGTGCGAATTCTATGTACAGTGCATTCGGAAAGTATTCAGACCCCTTGACTTTTTCCACATTTTGTTACGTTACAGCCTTATTCTAAAATTGATTAAATTGTTCTACAATCTACACACAATACCCCATAATGACAAAGCAAAAACAGGTTTTTAGAAATTTTATCAAATGTATTTTTAAAAAACTACTGAAATATCCAGTGGCGACCCGTCATTACCCACCTGTTTTGAGCTTACCTGTTTGCATGTTATTTTGGCATTAATAAGTGTCACATATCAGTTTGCAAACAATGTAAAAATAAATAAAATCATTAAGTTAATAAAGCTGCATACAAACATGGTCTCTTTTTAGCTTTCTTGAGTAAGGCAGCTCCAAAATGCAGGTGTTTCAGCCTAGGTCAGTGCATTCTGTGGTGGTGGGGCAGCTAGCGGAAAATACGGAGCGTAGGTATTGGTAATGTTCTCTAGTTGCGCCATGATTAGCTCAGTGTTCTGTCACTCGTCAGGACAGTACTTCACAGCCAAGTCTAAGGGTAGACCTTGAAAATTCAAGCCCCTTGGGTGCTGCCATAGAGTTACATTAGAAGTGTCCATCCAAGGCTCAAGGTCATTGGCCACAGATAAAATTACGTCAAATCACGTTATATCTACAGTAGCTTTGATTGGACTGTCAACATCATACTTTCAAAATCTTAGTTAGCAGTCATCATCATGAATCAAGTCGACAATCTACTGGCAAATCCTTTTTAATCCTTATCATTTGAAGAGAAATAATGACGAGAAATTATAGATAAAACGTATCGGTGCTCATCAGCCACTGGACATAAACATTACACAACAAGCTGGAAATCGCAAATTCAACAATGAGTGGTTTGGAAGGAATCAGTGACAGTGGCTAACTGCAAGCATTGCAAAACCATCACTAGCCTGCTATTCAGTGGAGTGGCTGTATGGTCCCAAATCTGGGATTGTCTCTTTTCCAAGTTTAAAATGATAAACATTCAACATTGGCCATGCTGACAATGAAGCATGATTTGTGCCATGCTCAAAACAACTGTTAACTTGACTTCAGTGAGTTCAAGATAACTAGGAATTCCGGAATGGTCATCTAAATAAGAATTGTAAGTCGGGAACTCGGGCCTCTTTCTAGAGCTACGACTTGAAGATCAATGACGTACGTCATCATGATTCGATCTTGTTTTTTTCCCGAGTTCCCAGTTGTCTTGAAGCACTATAAATCCAGAGAATGCCAGACTGATGGCCACGAAGGACCGACTCACATCAAGGTGAGATGTTGCTGCATAAATTATGTAATATGCCAGGGAGATATGTATACTGTAGCTAAGAAAGTAATACTAAGTGTATGTTGTGTAGTAAGCTGTTAGTAGCCCATGTGCCTCACCCTAATAATTTGGTCTATTTAGCCCTCTTCATTTTGCCTACTGTTCTGACTTGGTGGTGCACATGTAGCCTATGTAGTTTTAGAGAAATGTAATCATAAAATTTTGTAAGAGCTTTCATTGCCTGCTTATATGCCCTGTTTATTTATCCTGCGGTTCTGACTTGGTGTACAGCGAGAACACTGTAAGAACAGCCCATGTTCTGATTTCTATCGCTGAACATTTCAAAAGTTCTAAACAAATAGTTATATTGACTACGTCCATCCTAGCTCGCTCATTAATGTCTTAATCGAAATTACAGATTGCCTCTTAACAGCTTGTCGTGCCATTATGCAATATTTTCCACATATTAATTGTCAGTCGAAGCCACATTTGTTTTAGCAAGTCAGCCATATCAGCTATGTTTTTTCAAAAGGCAGTAAATGAGGCTGAATGAACTGTTTCGCTGCTAGACGCCAGACAAGGCTCCGCTGATAGCCAGGTGTAGCAGTGGTAAGATGTTGGGACTGCTTTATGTAGGCCCTAACAGTTTGTGGGCACCGTTTGTCGCCGTTATAGTGCAATTCATGTATTGTTTAATGTTGTGTTGTGTACAGGCTTTGCTGGCGTGCATCCCACTTTCTTTAAAAAAAATTCCCCACCGAGATTTACATGCTAACATCGACACTGGAAATATCACATTTACGTAAGCATTCAGACCCTTCATGCAATACTTTCTTGAAGCACCTTTGGCAGCGATTACAGTCTCATGTCTTCTTGAATAGGACGCTACAAGCGTGGCACACGTGTATTTGGGGAGTTGGATGGGGAGCATCGCTGCTCAGCTATTTTCAGGTCTCTCCAAAGGTGTTTGATCAGGTTTAAGTCCGGGCTCTGGCTGGGCAACTGAAGGACATTCAGATGTATACACCATTCTGTATACATCTGGCCCTTCTTTGAACACTGTGCTAACAAACCTCCAAACAAGATTCAACGCCATACAACACTCCTTCCGTGGCCTCCAACTGCTTTTAAATGCTAGTAAAACTAAGTGCATGCTCTTCAACCGATTGCTGCCCGCACCCTCAGGCCAAAGAGTTCAATCTTGGTTACATCAGACCATAGAATCTTGTTTCTCATGGTCTGAGTCCTTTAGGTGCCTTTTGGCAAACTCCAAGTGGGCTGTCATGTGCATTTTACTGAACTCTGGAGCTCTGTCAGAGTGATCATCGGGTTCTTGGTCACCTCCTGACCAAGGCCTTTCTCCCCTGATTGCTCAGCCAGCTCTAGAAAGAGTCTTGGTGGTTCCAAACTTCTTCCATTTAAGAATGATGGAGGCCACTGTGTTCTTGGGGACCTTCAATGCTGCAGAAATGTTTTGGTACCCTTCGCCAGATCTGCGCCTCGACACAATCCCGTCTCGGAGCTCTACGGACAATAACTCTACCTACATGTACATATTACCTCAATGTGCCCCCGCACATTGACTCTAACGGTATCCCCTGTACATAGCCCCGTTATTGTTATTTACTGCTACTGTTTAATTATTTGTTATTCTTATCTCTTACTTTTTTGTTGTTGTATTTTCTTAAAACTGCGTTGTTGGTTAAGGGCTTGTAAGTAAGCATTTCACTATAAGGTCTACTACACCTGTTGTATTTGGAGCATGTGACAAATACAATTTGATTTGAATTCCTTCGACCTCATGGCTTGGTTTTTGCTCTGACATGCACTGCCAACTGTGGGACTTTATATAGACAGGTGTGTGCCTTTCCAAATCATGTCCAATCAATTGAATTTACCACCGGTGGACTCCAATTTGTAGAAACATGTCAAGGATGATCAAAGGAAACAGGATACACCTGAGCTCAATTTCGAGTCTCATAGAAAAGGGTCTGAATACTTAAGTAAATAAGGTATCTGTTTTTTATTTGTAATACATTTGCAAAAAATAGAAAATCAACTCTTTTCGCTTTGTCATTATGGGGTATTGTGTGTAGATTGCAAAAAAATCTATATATTTAATACATTTTTAAATAAAGCTCTAACTTAACAAAATGTGGAAAAAGTCAAGGGGTCAGAAAACTTTCCGAAGGCACTATATTTCAAGCTACAAGTATCACAGATCAGATCACAGGAGGTTGATGGCACCTTATTTGGGGAGAGCGGTCTTGTGGTAAGGACTGGAGCGGAATTTGTGGAATGGTATCAAATGCATTAAAACACATGGTTTCCAGATGTTTGAATCCATTTTCTCCGTTCTGGACATTATTATGAGCCGTTCTCCCCTCAGCAGCCTCCACTGGATTAGATGTCTGATTTAAATAGATAGAAATTCAAGTGTTGCACGTGGCGGTCATATAATGTCTAGAAGAGACATATACAGTATGCTGAATGAAAAATAGCCTGTATCTATTTCACCGAATAACACTGGAGTGCTCCCCTTTGCATGGATTAGCAACTCTAAATCTACTATTGGTTATCACTGGCCAGATCACTAACCTAAGCCCATGCATTAGACACTGCTGCTCACTCCTGAAAGAAATCCGATTGATGGGATGGCTTTGGCGGATGTTCTTCGAAATCATCGGAATGAAATGGGGGGATGCAAAAACCATAATGCAAATTTGATTAATCTGTGTAATGCAAATGTGATTAAGCCATGAATGGTCTATATACTTCTCAGGTGGGTTTTATACCCGGTGGAAGATTATTATATATATTTTTTAATACTTCCATTTATAGGTGAACACAGCAAAGTTAAACTTGATGTATCGTATGACAAATATGAGATTCACTACAACAGAAAAATCTTTGTCTCAATATCCTAACATTGTTTAGATGGTGGATTCTAAACCAGAAACCAACCAGAAACTTCCAACGATCTGCAAAATGGAATATTCCTGGTGATTTTATGCAGACAACTTGCATGGATATAAAAGTGAATCTTCTTTTGTCTGCTATTTATAAAAGTTGAAATGGTTATTGAGCAGCGGGGGTGCTTCCCTACAATCTTAACCTGAAACACATGGGAGTAGCTCTAACCTTTATGCTGGGGATATTTGAAGGCTTATCCCCATAAAGGCCTTCCCACCTGCAGAGCACTGTATGCATAATGTAAAATCTCACACACTCGTTGTCTCTGAAAAAACATCCACAGAAACTACATTTGCACAGTCCTAATTCTAACCAAACAATTAACTTTTCTCTCTCTGTGAAACTGCCTGTTCTTTGTGATAACAATGTTACACAAAGCTGTTTATTATGAGCAATGGGACAATGCAATTGCTCCTTCACAGTGGGATTTCTCCACCCCAGTGTGGAGAGAAACCCCCTGCTGGCATGTCACAGCGTCACACAGTCAGATAACATTCCTCCAGCGAGTGGGAAGCAGTAGTGTAAGAGGCTTTCATTAGCAACACTGTACGGCCACTTCCTTTTGAAGCTAGGGAAGAAAACACAGCTACCACTACACATCACCCACCCAAATTAATACCGTTTTTACAGACGTCACGATGCTTACACAAGTCAGCTTTTCAAAATGTATGAGACAGACTTTTAGAATCTCCCAAAGTGCTCTCTTCCAGGACACAAGGCTGTGTGTCCCACTCACAGACATCATTTTCTTTTAATGTAGGACCCGGGAAATATTTGAATTTGAAACACGCTATATTGCTGAATGGGGCTGAATGGCACCAAAAAAAATCGCTAAAGATCATGGTGAAAGCAATACATTTTTTAAACTAACCTACTGTTCTATCTGTGGTGAAAATGGCTGTAACTAGCATAGGATCATGGTCGATGTAGCCGTTTTCATCCTGCCTGAAAGAGTCAACCAGAGTCTCCTCGTAGCCTGCCGGTCTGTGATTGGTCTGTGTCAGCACGTGGTCCGGTGTGAGGATAAATGGAGTAGTCAGAATGGGTCACTATTTAATTAAATATCTCGATTCATAGAAAACTTGAAAAATAATTCACAGTGGGGATCGAACTTGATCATAATGAACACATTTTAAAGCCCAGAACAGGCGACTACATTCTTTTGGTTTGGCCGTTCTGGCTATTGCAATTTACATAGGCTTTCTAGGGCAGACCAGGGCTTTTGGCACAGCTAGGTTGCTACGCAGTAGTCACCCAGCAGAGCTTGTGAATGACTTCACGCTCCAGACCAGACACTGGGGTCATGTTATTGATATGAAAAGACTACTAATGAACATCGATATCCTTTTCTTTGTTTGACATCCTTCAGAACTAAACTGGTGCATGGTAAACTGAAACTTCTGTACTTTTTTGATACTAGAACATGAAAAATGGTTCAGTACTAGACTTTTTGTTACTTTCGGTACTTCTGTCAAATGTGTCTCACGGATCAATCATGTGCCTGCTCCACGCTCCACTTATTCATTGCTAGCCTGCACTTGGAGTCTGGGCTGCTCCCCACTCCTGCTGAACAGAAGTTAACACACTTGAATAATGCGACACGGCATGCAGAAATGTTGAAACTGTTAATTACTGTTCGCAAAACAATGTCCATACAGGCTAGAACACCTTTACAATGCAATAATATACTGGTAGCTTCCAGCTTTGGGCACATCAGTTCAAAGTCTAGTTTTGATTTACATTTGGTTTGAGTTGTCAACTAACGTGACTTCAACGTGAAATCAACAACAAAAAATTACCATGTCTTTGGATTTATGTTAAAAGTTGAAAAAGTGAAGTGTCCTGTTGATGACTTTCTGCTAATCCAATCACTTTCCCACGTTTATTCAACATCATTACGTAGATGTTTTGTGGTTGAAATTATGTGGAAACAATGTTGATTCAACCAGTTTTTGCCCAGTAGGAACATTCCTTGCTAGCTGATCCTGGCAGTTAATTGATCCATTAATGCCACTAATTGATTGTTCAGAGAGACTAGAAACATCTGATTGCCCAAGGAGAACAAACATGGAAACACTGCTGTGGCCCTGGAGGAACAGTTTTGCACCCCTGATTTGACCAGTGATATCAGTGCCCCTTCGCCAGGCCTAATACCTCTAGAGCTGAGATGGGCAACTTTGTTGGGGGTGGGGGCCACAAAAAATCTGAACTCATCATGAGAGGCCGGAGTGGCTCGCGGGTCTGCGTACCCACATCTCTAACCACACATGCAGTCAGAGCCTGCCCTAGCCTTTTGGAGGACTTAAGCGAAATTGTATTGGCCCCCCCAGTCCCACCTTGTGAGGTTGATCCTACAAAAGGGGGGGCACAGACGGACCGCCAGTTGCCCAAACCTGCTCTAGAGGGCACTGAAGTCGACTTTAGTGACATCAGCCAATTAGTTTAGATCTATGTCCTTACCTGCAAAGGCTGGTCTCATGGTAAAATCATGGTCATCAACTCGCAGCAGGTGGTCTGTCTTCACCTTGTGAGATTTGGTGTTATCAACTATCTTTTTTCCAGTCAGTGGACTACAAAAGAAAACAGCAATCAATACTTCTGAAAAGATTGGCAGATAACAGTGTAAATTTTCCATTTACTCCTTACAGAGAACCATACAACCACCTTTAAAATGACCCTCAAACCACAACAGGGAGATTATGAAAGGCACAGAACGATTAGGAGTAAGAACACAGACTTTACAACATATGTGTTTGTGTGTGTGTGTGTGTGTGTATTGCATGCCCTCAAATAATCAAGAGAAACCTACTATGCTTTGCTGTCAAGGTGGTCTTATCTAACCCATTTGTGTTATGTTTGTTAGTTGAGGATAACATGGGTCGAAGTTCGTTCCGATATTCTGTATTTATTATGTTCCTTGGTTATAAAGCTCAGTGAAGAGAGGGAAAACTCTGTTCCAAATAGACCCCCATCCGACTCAATTTACGCGTTTACGCGTCCCAAAATAGAGGGGGTGACAATTATTGAACGCGTGGAGGCTGGCTAATTAAACCACCAGACAACCACTTTTACCGGCATCGGCAGGCACGCTTGGTGTGATTGTGATTTTGCGCAATTAATAGTGAAACGCACGGTTCATGTTAGTGGTCGATTCGGAATTGTAATCCTATACTTTGTAATGGACAAAAACGTATCATGTTATAACTCAATATGCAAGAATAACAGACATTGGGGGGCTACTTGTAATACAGCAAGGGAGCCTGAGAACCGTCTGGAGAACCCAGTTCATCCTTTGTCACCATGGGACTGTTAAATCTCGCAGATTACATTAACATGTTCTGCCCTTACTGTATTTCAAGTGCATTTGACAGCGTTGTGTCATTGAACAGCCTCACATGTGGATCGCCTCTCATTTCACAGATAAGATTATTAATAATGACGGAACACATCATGGGTCATCTGAAGCAGAGCATAGCCCAACCGACAGTGAAGTGTGATGCAGAATAATGATGCAAGGTTCAAATTAATTGTATGGATGATGAAACTTGCAGATAGGGATGATTCATGACATCTCTGCGTAGACAGGGTCCACCCATTACATCCTTCCCATCAATGCGCACTGCGCTCTGGATCATCTTTACGCACCGGCATGGTTTACCCGTTGCGCAATCCCCATCGAGTCCAGACCACCCCTAGGCTAATATTTACATAGTCTGTGTCAAGAACTATAACTGGTTTTGCATTACTGACACGAGCCATCAATGATTGGAACGTGACAAATTGAATCGAATTCAAATCAAACGGAACGCAAGGGTCCGTCTACAAGTGCAGCATTTAACCAAAGAAAGAGGGTCATGTCATGATGACCCCCTGTTGCTTTAAATTGCAAATTAAAGAGTGAACGTGCAAATGAAACAAGAAAATCATGGGGAGATGGGAAGAAAGTAACATGTGGCGAATGTAACACGCCCATTTTCTCCTATTTGGATGAACTGTCAAGAAAGGTAAGGATCCAGGTACTTACGCGCCATGCTTGTGAGATTCTACCGCCCCGGACCACCTCCTTTTCCTACTTTTGTGCTTTCGGCATTCTCCGATAAGTATCAAGCAAAAAATTAAAAACAGGAACTTAATATAATAAGGCATTATGTGTGAAAACTCAAAAGTCGTCGAGTGAAGAAATCCCTTTAATCGACGTCCGCAATGGTTTGAGCATTGTAGCGTATTCTGATCTAAAGCAGAACATGTGTGGTAACATGCATTGTAGTGAGGCAGTGTGTCGGTTGATTAAGTAACAACGACAGATATGTTTACGACTCCAAGCGGCTTGTCCCGCTTATTGCTCCCTGATTGGTCCACAGCGGTTGGTTTCAACACACTCCAAACCAAGGCACCGCGCGCGCAGCTTCAGCAGCAGCACTGTTTTAGCTACAGTATAATGACATGACCACATTCCAGGGCATCCTCGATCAATTGACGTAACATACTCAGAATTCGCACAGCTTTCTGGGCACTTTCGAAAAACCAAAAAGTGTATATATATATATATATATATATATATATATATATATATATATATATATATATGGATCCTGTGCTTAATAAACGTCTCTGCAACAACTGGGAAAGCTCTTTGCATATACCGATAATGTAAAAGACCTTGGAATCAAGTCTCATATCAGCAAGTGCATATCCTAAGAATACAGATTTGAGAGAACACATACTGGATGGTGTAACCTGACCTTTCTGTATGCACATATCAAATGTGTTCTAAAATCTTCAGATTACTTAATGGTGTGTGTGTGGTGATGGATAACTGTGTTACTTTGTCATCCACCAAGACCTAGAAAATAAATAAATAACATTTCAGAATCTGTAAACTGTGACACATGAACATTTATTTTTTTATTCAAGGAATTTATTTTCTGATACAATGTTCATATGTAGCATTCAAATACAGTCTGAAATGATAGATAGATGTGTGAATGCCATCTTAAGACATGAAGTTGTCTGCAATGGATTCAGTATTCACATGAACAAAGCTGTTATATATGGCTCAAATATCATGAGAACACAACTTAGAGAGAGGACTTACTCTGGACATTTTATTTTCCTTGAAGTACAATGTAACCACAATATTTAAATTGCTTTGCATTAGTCCCCAATCCATTTCTTGTGAGGCCTTCAAAAAGGTAGTCATACAGCCTCTTTCTTGTTTAATCTCCCTTTCTGAAGCGCCTGTGTTGACAATGGTTTATTGCCTCATCCCTGTCTCACTATCTTTGGACCCAATCAGTGATAACGCCAGGTTCCTACATTATGAACAGCATGAAATTGGCAAGAGAGCAGAAACAAACTGACACTCTGTTATGGGATTTTTATGAATAATGACTAAATTATTGACTTAGAATTATAACTAAACAGAATAGTACTATGTTACTGTATGGATGTATGAATCTTATTATAATCATAATGCTGAATATAATGTGTGTAATTTTAATCAAGTATTAAAACAAGGACTGTCTGTTCCTTGTTAGAAACGAATGGAGTTATCATCAGACAGGCTGGAATGATGTGTTCATTACAGGACATTCTGCCTCTACCGAGGGAGAGAGAGACCTTGGGCTGGTTGTAGATTGTTTAACAGGTGGCAGACAATGTAAGAAGGCTTGTAAACTGTACTGCCGTTGTATCCGAGAGGAGGAAGGACATTTTAAAACCTATGACGTCATTTTTATTATATAACCTGATGTAAATTATACTATGGTCAGTACTCTCGAGAATAAACGCTATTGATTGATTGATTTTGAGACTGGTTTCTGTCCATTTTATGCAAATAAGTATCTTACAAATTCTTATGAATGGGCAGAGTGTTTTAATTGAACTGGTTGATGAACATATAGGAATGAAATTCCTTTAACACACTCAGGCTAAGATTGACAGACGTATGTGTATAGAAGGCTGCACTGTATCTGCTGCCGCTAAAGTAGAAACCACCGGAGAATTGGCTAACCAATAATAAATGTCAATGGCGTAACATTTGAGCAGAAATAATTAGCATCTTATCTGTATACAATTTATTATGCATATTGATTCCCTGTGCACAATTAATTATTTGAGACAAACAAATCAATGTAATAGTCTTCATTGTTTACAAGTCATATGATACAGCATTAACTTGTTTAAATGAGAGCAAGCAGCCGTCCATGATTAACAGCTTCCGGACAAAATAAAAAGTTGAGATACAGGCCGTATTCATAAAGCACCTCAGAAGTGCGGATCTATATTTATTTTAGATCATAATGAATTAGATTATATGGACATGGGGGACCTGATCCTAGATCAGCACTCCTACTCAGACATTTTGTGAATACAGCCCACAGTGTCTGTGTTCTATAAAGGTTTGGACCTTTCTTTAAAATGTGGTACAGTTTAGAGTCAATTCAAAGTAATAAAAGACAACTTGGAGGTGGACCGCAAGCCCTCTTTACTTAGTGGGAGAAACAGTCACCAAGGCTATGCCTAACCCTCTATGAACAGAATGTTTTCCAGGGCTCTAGGCTGACAATGTAAAGAGATAAAGTCAGCTTGTTGCCAGCTAGGGTGTCATGGTCAGGTGGTCTGGGGAAGTTCAGGTCAGTGTCATCACAGCTCGTAGTCAAACTTGTACTCGTTGGTCAGGTAGATCCTACGGAAGATGAGGGCAGCCAGGAGCAGGGAGAGCACCATGATGAGCACCACAGAGCCTGTGTGGCTGGCGTCCTGAGGGGGGTGGGGGGCGGCGGTGTGGGGGAAGGCAGGGAAGGTGGGCCTGCTGGGGGGTTCTCTCTGGTGCTGCTGGGCCCGGCGCTGGCGGGGGCTGAGAGAACGGCTGCTTGAGGCTGTGGGACATGGCTCGTCCTCACTGGCAGCTGGAGCCGCCTCGGCCTGCTGGGAGCACAGCATAGCATACACAGGATCAGACTGTGGTACAACACACACACACACACACACACACACACACACACACACACACACACACACACACACACACACACACACACACACACACACACACACACACACACACACACAGTACGAATAAACACACACATTTCGTTCGACATGGTGCACACGTGCATGCAGACACACACCCACAATACAAGAACCCACACACGTGCATACAACAGTTACACACACACACTTTATGAATACACAGACACAACCATGCTTAGGGCTTTAGTGCATTCAGAAAATATTCGGACCCCTTGACTTTCCACATTTTGTTACGTTACAGCCTTATTAAAAAATAGCTTAAATTGTTTTCCCCCCTAATCAATCTATGTTTTTCAGCGGTAGGGACTGGGAGACTAGTCAGGATCTAGGCAAAGATGAACAAAACAAAGTACAGAGAGATTCTTGAGGAAAAACTGCTCCAGAGTGCTCTGGACTTCAGACTGGGTCAAAGGTTCATCTTCCAACAGGACAACGACCCTAAGCACGCAGCCAAGACAACTCGGGAGTGGTTTCGGGACAAGTCTTTGAATGTCCTTGAGTGGCCCAGCCAGAGCCAGGACTTGAACCTGATCGAGCATCTCTGGAGAGACCTTAAAATTGCTGTGCAGTGACACTCCCCATGCAACCTGACAGAGCTTGAGAAGATCTGCAGGGAAGAACTGAAGAAACTCCCCAAATACAGGTGTGCCAAGCTTGTAGCGTCATACCCAAGAAGACTCGAGGTTGTAATCACTGCCAAAGGTGCTTCAACAAAGTACTGAGTAAAGGGTAATAATACATACGTAAATGTGATATTTCCGTTTTTTATTTTTAATACATTTGTTAATGACAAAGCAAAAACAAGTTTAGATTTTTTATGTGGTAATATGTGTGGACTGAGGAGGGAACACAATTGAATCCATTTTAGAATAAGGCTGTAACGTAACAAAATGTGTAAAAAGTCAAGAGGTCTGAATACTTTCCGAAGGCACTGTATACACTATGAATCTGCTTGGGACTAACTGTCCTTGCAGTGCAGTCAAACCAACGCAGTTGAATTTAACAAAAATGCTACAGTCGGTTGTTTTAAGGGGGAACTCTTTAAAGCAGCTTTAAGCATGATGACTAAACAGTGAGCAATAGGGTACAGCTCAGGTTTTACACCGAGAGAGAAAGCTGAATCTTACTCATAATTAGGGCATGGCTGCAGGACAGGGAGGGCTGACATGCAGAGAGAGACATTGGGACAGAGCAGGGAGCTGTAATCCTGTCTACATCACTCTGTTCAGTTTGATATAGGAAGAGCAAGACAGGCAGTGACAATGCAGTTAATGGGTGGGATAATCACAGAACCAGAATGATCTATTCTATTTCTATAGGGGTGAAGTTGGTCGGTCCCTCTCCCGGCCAGAGGTTATATCGGTCGTTTATTACTGCGTCCAGCAGCAGATGGCAAGTACATTTTTTTGACTGTCTCGCTCTCTCAGATCAGTTCAGACAGATTTCATCTCAATTTACATAGACCCTTTCTATTATGAAGAGAAATACTCACACTCATCTTTACCATGATTGGAAATGGTCATGTTTTCCTGTCATATTTTCAATTGTTATTATAAAAATTAAGTTGCACACTAATTATGCTCCCAAACATTTAATGGGTCTAGCAACCAACGTTTTGGCACACAGAAGAAGGCACTGCATGCTGAAACGTTGGTTGCTAGACACATTCAATGTCTTGGAGCATAATTAGCAACCTTTTTTCTTTTTACAGTTTACTCTCGGTTAGTCAGCACCTAAATCAAATGTTTATTATCTCATGCGCCGAATACAACAGGTGTAGGTAGACTTTACAGTGTAATGCTTACAAGCTCTTATCCAACAATGCAGTAAAAAAAATATATATATATATATATTTAAAAATACGGGGATTACGGTACAGAGTCAATGTGCGCGGGCACCGGTTAGTCAAGGTAATTGAGGTATATGTACATTTAGGTAGAGGTAAAATGACTGCATAGACAATACACAGAGAGTAGTAGCAGTGTAAAAATGGGGGGGACAATGCAAATAGTCCGGGTAGCCATTTTATTAATTGTTCAAGAGTCTTATGGCTTGGGGGTAGAAGCTTTTTTGACCTAGACTTGGCGCTCCGGTATCGCTTGCCGTGCAGTAGCAGAGAGAACAGTATATGACTAGCTTAGCTGGAGTCCTTGGCAATTTTTTGGGCCTTCCTCTGACACCGCCTGGTATAGAGGTCGCGGATGGCAGGAAGCTTGGCCCCAGTGATGTACTGGGCCGTACGCACTACCCTCTGTAGTACCTTGCGGTCGGAGGGCGTGCAGTTTCACCGCATACCAGGCGGTGATGCAATCAGTCAAGATGCTCTTGATGGTGCAGCTGTTGAACTTTTTAAGGATCTGAGGACCCATGCCAAATCTTTTCAGTCTCCTGAGGGGAAATGGGCATTGTCGTGCCCTCTTCACAACTGTCTTGGTGTGTTTGGACCATGATAGTTTGTTGGTGATGTGGACACCAAGGAACTTGAAGCTCTCAACCTGCTCCACTGCAGCCCTGTCGATGAGAATGGGGGTGTGCTCGGTCCTCCTTTTTCTGTAGTCCACAATCATCTCCATTGTCTTGATTACATTGAGGGAGAGGTTCTAATCCTGGCACCACACTGCCAGGTCTCTGACCTCCTCCCTATAGGCTGTCTCATCGTTGTCATTGATCAGGCCTACCACTGTTTTGTTGCCGGCAAACTTAATGATGGTGTTGGAGTCGTGCTTGGCCATTCAGTCATGGATGAACAGGGAGTACAGCTCTACACAACATTTTAGGGCGTGAGTCAGCTTATGCCTTTTACTAAAATAATACATTATAACGATGATATCCAGCTATAATCGGTTTATAAGAAAACACCTATCACAGTTATCTTTAATGTTATCATAGGTGACTGCTAGACAGTGGCATCATGCCTCATTGACACAGAGTTGGAGAACCCTGGAGAAGCTGTAGGGCCAGAGAGCAGAGTGTCGCCTGCACCGTCATCATACAATATTACCCACCGAGCCATTAAACACAGTGATTTAAAAAGGGATGTTCACTGAGTGAGTGACAGTGGCTGATGTAGCACAGCGGAGCCACAACATTACATAAAGCACTATGAGAGATGAGGGATGATTTACGGGATAACAACATTGCCATATTCTCCCTTTTATCCTCTGTTCTGGAGCCTAGGGACCCCCCGCCGCGCCTTTTTCTATGCCTCTCATAATTCACTTTTTTTATTTAATGGTTCGTGAATAATACAGATCCCGGAGAAAATAGACTTTGGGACGTCTTCTGCGACAAGGCACAATAATCGTGTGCAACCATGCCAACCTCATCTATGGCAAATAAATGAATAATCCCCCAACATAGCAAATATCTTCAGTATATAGTTATTTCTCTACCCATGTACACTACCTTAAAGTTTGGGGTCACTTAGAAATGTCCTTGTTTTTGAAAGAAAAGCACATTTTTTGTGCAGTAAAATAACATCAAAATGATCAGAAATACAGTGTAGACATTACAATTTATTGTAGCTGGAAACGACAGATTTTTTATGGAATATCTACATAGGCCCATTATCAGCAACCATCACTCCTGTGTTCCAATGGCACGTTGTGTTAGTTAATCCAAGTTTATAATTTTAAAAGGCTAATTGATCATTAGAAATCCCTTTTGCAATTATGTTAGCACAGCTGAAAACTGTTGTCCTGATTTAAAGAAGCAATAAAACTGTCCTTCTTTAGACTAGTTGAGTATCTGGAGCATCAGCATTTGTGGGTTCGATTACAGGCTCAAAATGGACAGAAACAAAGAAGTTTCTTCTGAAACTCGTCAGTCTATTCTTGTTCTGAGAAATTAAGGCTATTCCATGCGAGAAATTGCCAAGAAACTGAAGATATTGTACAACGCTGTGTACTACTCCCTTCACAGAACAGCACAAACTGTCTCCAACCAGAATAGAAAGAGGAGTGGGAGGCCCCGGTGCACAATTGAGCAAGAGGACAAGTATATTAGAGTGTCTAGTTTGAGAAACAGATGCCTCGCAAGTCCTCAACTGGCAGCTTCATTAAATAGTACCCGCAAAACACCAGTCTCAACGTCAACAGGGAAGAGGCGACTCCGGGATGCTGGCCTTCTACTCCAGCTGGATCTCTCAGTCCATCACAATCTAGCAAGCAGAACCCTGGTGGTGTTCGTCTCACCTGCTCAGCGTGGGCCTCTTCCTCCTCCTGTCCCCCCGAGGTGGACGTCTCTCCCCGGGGGTCTGTGGGGGGCCCGCTCTCTGCCCCTGTGCTCTCACTGGCCTGCCTGGCTTCTGCCTGCAGGAAGCAACACACAGGAAATGGCTGCTGTCACCCACAATGTATTCAAATCAAATCAAATTGTATTGGTCACATACACATGTTACGGGTGTAGCGAAATGCTTGTGTTTCTAGCTCCAACAGTGCAGTAATATCTAACAAGTAATATTTAACAATTTCACAACAATACACACATCTAAAGTGAAGGAATGGAATTAAGAATATGTAAATATTTGGATGAGCAATGTCGGAGAATACAGTATACTGGCCACAGGCCCGAGACAATATTCCTCGGGTGAAAAGCCCATTGTCTTTTCTGTCTGTGACTGCTTGAAGCACGAATGGGTAAAGACATGGAAACACAATTCATCCAATTCTGACAACTGTTAACACTTCTGAAGTCACTGGACTAGAATGTAAATAAACAACAATACGTGGATGGGATTGGACTGTGGCTGGCAGCGGCAAGCACACCTTGAAGTTGATCTGCTGGGCGAGCTCTTGGTCCTCTTGGTCATCTGGACTGGGGTTAGTGGGGGAGGGACCTAGGAGGGCAGAGCGCAAGGAGCAGCCACACGTCTCACAGCAGAAGTCCTGGGATCTGTCAGTGGGTCGGCAGGGAGGGAGCGTTAGGGAAGTTAGGGGCAGAAAGGGTTTCCATTGACTTTTCCAGGAGCCCAATGGATTCATCTGATGAGAAGGGTAAAGAATAGATTAGATGACTCAATAAAACCAGTATACAAACGAGGGGAAATCATTCACCCCTAGCAGCCCCCTAAGGAAAAGAGGGCCTGGATTAGTGTACGTTTTGGAGGCATTAAGTGATACAAGTCAAAGCCGTTTCCTAGTCCTATACAGCTGAATTAAAGTTGATCCAGGTAGGAGACCTGAGGGGTTTCCAGAGTCTAGGTGTCTGCCGCAAATGGCACCCTATTTCCTATATAGTGCACTACTTTTGACCTGTAGTGCACTTTATAGGACATAGGGTATAATTTGGGACACAACCCTTGGCTTACTGAGCCAATCTGGGCCTATATCCTCTATGACAGAAACCCTGTTGAGATATGTTGGCTGATGCTCTCTGATCACAAGGCTGTTTACTTTGAGTCAGACAGGAGCTCCCATCACAACACACAAAAAACGTAGAGAAACGTACAAACTTCTTAGAGATTTGGTTTGTCAAAAATGACTCGTGTGGGTAGGTAGATGGCAATTTGACGGATGGATTGAAACTCATTATGTGAAGACAACATTCAACTGTGAATATTGACAGCTAGACCAATATAAATATAAAATACAATTCCATCAATGAAGTCAAGCATCACCTCCCAAGAGTTGCTATTCTTCCAAGGTGCTTTCCCGCTCAACCAATATCATTATTTTTATAGGCAGAAAAGACAACCATCTGAAAATGTTCCTCCTCTAACTTCTGCATTATTAACGCTCGTCATTACAGCAGCCTGCCAGCCAGCAAAACTTCTCCAGCAGTTTACTTTTCTGTCAGGAAACAGAGCCAACTCTGAAAACTCCGAATTCTTCTTCTGTGCTGCTGTTTATCTGCTTCCTGCTAGGGGCCCCTGGCCCTGGTGTTGACTGACAGCTCTCACAATTACCATAGGGTACGGAGACAACCAAGAAGGAATTTTTGAATCAAAGCAAAGTTTCTGTCTCAACCGCAGCCACGACAGCCCTTTGTGAAACATGGGCCTTTCTTTCATCAGGAAGATAAACAGGCAGGCAGTGTACTGTATGTATTTATAGACAAGGATATGTTCCCGTGTCACATCTCATCTTCATGTGTTAATGAAACAGCCAGTCGCTAAAGACCCCCTGTCTGTATGTGTTAATAGAACAGACAGTCATCTGGGATGCGTCACAAATGGCACCCTATTCCCTTTATTGTATATTTTTGAACCAGAGCCCTGGTCAAAAGGAATACACTATAAAGGCAATAGGGTGCCATTTGGGACACAGCTCTTGGACCCCCCACACATTTTTTATCCTTCTCCAACAGAGCTTTTGCATGTTTCTTCAAAGGGAGAGACCCATGACAATAAGAGGAGAAGAATGAGCAACAACATGCCCAGACATGCCTTTGTTTCCCTGGCAATGACCATAGCTATTTGTAGAATGCAAATCCACTGTGGCCCAGGTGTTAATTACATGACATGCTTGCATAAGCATCACTTTATTCTCAACTTTGTTAAATAAACACCTGTCTATCACTATATGTTCTCACTTTACCCCTACCTACATGTACAAATTACTTTGACTAACCTGTATCCCCACACATTGACTCGGTACCAGTACCCCCTGTATATAGCCTCATTATTGTTATTGTATTACTTTTATTTAAATGTTTTTACGTTTGTTTATTTAGTAAATATTTTCTTAACTATTTTTCTTAACTGCATTGTTGGTTAAGGGCTTAAGGGCTTGTAAGTAAGCATTTCACGGTAAGGTCTGTTGTATTTGGCACATGTGATAAATACAATTCAATTTGATGTATATCCAGTTAGTCCATCTAATTGTATGTAAAGCTAGTGCTTGATACAAGTATCCACCATACATGTAATGATGCGTTTAAGGATTACACATTGAAACAAACAGCAAACAGACATTTCACCCCAGACTGTTGTGTTGTTGTGTTGCTCCCCTCCCAGTCATTGTTATCGCCACCATTCATCCATCCCTCCCTCAGTGCAGACACTCAACTGATTTAATGAGCCATTCGCAGTTTCACTGTACCTACCAGCCGTGTGTACTTAGACTTGCATGGCTTAATCTTTGCATTGGAAAGAGAGTAAAGTGGAAACAGTGGAGGGTTTAATCTGTGTAATCTTACTTTTTGGCCAGGCCTCTCCTCTCCTCTGGATTATAATCAAGGGATCCGATTGCACCCTCCCCTTTGGTTGGCATGAATCCGATTATAGCTATTAGTGCCGTTCTGACTGAAAGGGAGAAACAGAAAAATTATGAGAGACAAAACCCCCCAAAACTGTCTGTCGTCTCGTAACAGCAGTGGATAAAGGGAGTCGCTAAATCACATGAAATACCACAGCACATTCTGTCAAGTTCGCCACCCATGTTATGTAATGCGTTGCGGGAGTAATGCTTTGTTTTCTACTGCGTAAGCCTGGATTTAGAAAGTATTTCTGAGGACATTCGCCACAGCAACTCCTCAAATAGCATTCTCCAGCTGACATGGGACACTTTTCACAAAATGTTGGGAGAGCTTCTGTCATGTCAATGGTTGCTTCAGGGCTTTCTAACAACTCAAAACCAATGGATGATTTGAATAAAGACATTTGTAAAATGGCTAGAATGTACATTATAAACACCTATGAAATCAGTTAGCAGGCTGACTGGAGGCAAAGAATGGACAGCAGGTGAGAAAACAACTACAGGGAAACGAGAAGAGAGAATTTAAAACCTCTTATGGCTGCGATCCCCGTACAGGGATCAATATCCGGGGAAATTTCAGAGTGACTAAATAAAAATACAACGTCGTAACATTAAACATTCTTGAAAATGCAAGTGTCTTACATCCTTCAAAAGATTAGAATCTTGGTAATCAAACTACGTTTTCTGATTTAAAATAGCTATTACAGAGAACAAATGCCATGCTTTTGTTTGAGAAGAGCGATCAACATTAACAAACATTTTCCGCCATGACAGTTTTGACACATTCACATCTGAAGGTAAAATTATGACTTACATTCTGATATCCTGCTTTTATTTCTCTTCCTGAGGGTCCCAGTGATCAAATGAAGTGCGGTTTTCTTTGATAAAATCCATTTTTATAGCCTAAAACGAAACATTTTGTAAACCGTTTGTGTCGTGAATTCCATCTTTATCAACTTTTTACGGAGCATTCGACGTAATTACACACACTAAACAACCGTTTATCTAGTCATAGTTGGTTTCATTGCAATCCTCTGGATGTTTGCAACACAGCCAAACTTGATTGTTTTTTTTGCGGGGAGTATTGACCGAAGTGAACTGATTTGAAGACAACGAGCAATGACTTCATTGCGCACCAATAATATTAGCGAAGCTTCGTTGATTGACTGTATTTCTGCCCAATGACCACTGATCTTTTTGAAATCTAGCTGGGTAGATAGCCAATGAGCTGAGGTAAACGCCAGTATGTGATGGTTATGGGTTGGACCACCATCCCTTGTTTGTAAACGCACGCGTAACAAACTTCATTCTCGCCATTGACCATCAGACTAGTTGCAGTCACGCTTGCTACGCACAGCAGTGTTTTGGAAAGTAGTATTTTGGAAGCAGTATTTTGGAAAGTGTTTTTTCAACGATTTCATTGAAGACATCATGGCGAATAAATCAGGAAAAGCGAAGTCCAAGTCTATGTATACAGATTTTCACCAGATTATAGAAGAGATTGATCGGGAAAGTGAGACAGATTTTTGAGGAGCTGTTTCTGCAAGGACAGGACGTACTTCTGGACTGGTAAGTGCTAATGCCGTTTTATGAAATATAAATATATATAAAAATAAAAAATTTTGCGATGAAATGTGCAAAGTACACATTGGCTATAGTGTGTGTGTCAAATCAAATCAAATCAAATTTTATTAGTCACATACACATGGTTAGCAGATGTTAATGCGAGTGTAGCGAAATGCTTGTGCTTCTAGTTCCGACAATGCAGTAATAACAACAAGTAATCTAACCTAACAATTCCGCAACTACTACCTTATACACGCAAGTGTAAAGGGATAAAGAATATGTACATAGAGATATATGAATGAGTGATGGTACAGAACGGCACGGTGTGTGTGTGTGTATGTATGTGTACGACCCATAACCTGTGTGTGTGTGTGTGTTGTTTGTTTGTTGGTTTGTTTGGGTGTGTGTGTGTGTTTGTTTGTTTGTTTGGGTGTGTGTGTGTGTGTGTGTGTGTGTGTGTGTGTGTGTGTGTGTGTGTGTGTGTGTGTGTGTGTGTGTGTGTGTGTGTGTGTGTGTGTGTGTGTGTGTGTGTGTGTGTGTGTGTGTGTGTGTGTGTGTGTGTGTGTGTGTATGTATGTATATATATATATATATATATATATATATATATATATATATTCCATGTCAGATATATATATTTTCAATTTTTTATTCAAATGGAATGGAGTAGAACAGCAAACCCACACATGGCCACTGCGCCTGCTACTCCTCTCCATTTCCATATGAAATAGCCATTGGGTGCTGTTGGGGGGAGGGCAGGCCCACAACAATGGCCGGAGTTGAATGGAACAGCACTTCACCTTAGTGACTGTTCCCTCTGCTCTATACAACACATATCTGTTTATTTTATGTGATGATAAAAGGCTCATAGAATACAAATATTTTTTTAATGTTTTCTTTCACAGTGATAGCGACTCCGACTGGGAGACCCCGGTGCCAAGGTGCCCATCCCCCACTGAAGCGGGTTCATCCAAGACATTGTTTTACCATTTCATTGACATTGCTGTGGTGAATTCCTTCATCCTGCAGAAGGAAATGGCGAAGAGCTGTGGACAGCCCCCCATCTCCCAGCTACCCTTCAGGGAGCTGCTCATCCGGGAGCTTGCTGGCTATAGAAAAAAGTCCACTGCATCACATTCTGCCCCCTCTACCTCTGCCACTCTACTCCTGCCTCCAGTGGTGTTCATATGCCACAGTTCATTACTGCAGGCATGACAATGCCTCAGGGCCAAAAGGGCAAAGCATGGAGGCGTCGTTGTGTTCTGTGTCGCATGAAGTCCCCCATCACCTGCACCACTTGTTCAGTTTGCCTCTGATTTACATCAGAAAGTGACTGCTATGGGACATGGCACAGGCAGCAAAATATTGTGTAGAGGACTTCCAAAGGGTCTACCCCTGTTTGTTTTATATATTTTTTCTAATATTTTTTAAAACATTTTTATATATTTTTGTGTGTGTTAGAATTGCTTTTTGATATGTTGTATATAGTTATTTGCACTGTTGTATATAGTTATAGGTAATTTCACCAATTCGGCCACTTGGGTACATTTGGGCAACTTGTGTGGGACACCTGGGTGACTTCATGCTAAATGTCATGTAGCTCACCCATTCCTGAAGTTATCAGTCTGAAACTTTGCACACCTACAGTTGCCCTCTTGTGTTACCCATCAAAATGATCTCCAGCATCCTATCTGACTGTGTGGCTATTCTAGTACATGTGAAAGATGATGCTACAACAATAAAAAACAGAAAACGTATGCTCTTTCTTTCTCTTTTCTTCCACCAGATCTACTGTGTTATATCCTCCTACATTCAATTAACATTTCCACAAACTTCAGAATGTTTCCATTCAAATGATACCAAGAATATGCATATACATGCCTCTGGGGCTGAGCTACAGGCAGTTAGATTAGGGTATGTCTTCAGGCGGAAATTGAGAACGAGGGATGCAGCCATAAGGCCTGCAACACAGTGAAAGTCTGTTTCAACAGATAATGATTTGGTTGAAGAATGCTCTCAAGGTGATATTAGTCTGAAATCTCTCTCCACAAATTATTACAACTGTGGGCTCATGGTACTGCACATGGTACTCCAGAACAAACATAAGCTAGGAACCAATGCAGCTGCCCCCCTGGAGTGAACCTGTAGTGGAAAGCTGAGACACCAAAAACCCAGTGGGGGATTTTCAATCTCTGGGTCATGGACTCATTGGCTTTAAAAAATATATCTATTTCACCTTTATTTAACCAGGTAGGCCAGTTAAGAACAAGTTCTCATTTACAACTGCGACCTGGCCAAGATAAAGCAAAGCAGTGCACATAAACAAACGTACAATCAATAACACAATAGAAAACAATTCTATATAAAGTGTGTGCAAATGAGGTAAGATAAGGGAGGTAAGGCAATAAATGGGCCATAGTGGCGAAATAATTACAATTTAGCAATTAAACACTGGAGTGATAGATGTGCAGAAGATGAATGTGCAAGTAGAGATACTGGGGTGGAAAGAAGAAAAACAAAACAAAAAAACAGTATGGGGATGAGGTAGTTGGATGGGCTATTTAATTTACAGATGGGCTATGTACAGGCACAGTGATCTGTGAGCTGCTCTGACAGCTGGTGCTTAAAGTTAGCGAGGGAGATATGAGTCTCCAGCTTCAGTGATTTTTGCAATTCGTTCCAGTCATTGGCAACAGAGAACTGGAAGGAAAGGCAGCCAAATGAGGAATTGGCTTTGGGGGTGACCAATGAAATATACCTGCTGGAGCGTGTGCTATGGGTGGGTGCTGCTATGGTGACCAGTGAGCTGAGATAAGGTGGGGCTTTAATTAGCAAAGACTTATAGATGACCTGGAGCCAGTGGGTTTGGTGACAAATATGAAGCCAGGGCCAGCCAACGAGAGCATACAGGTCGCAGTGGTGGGTGGTATATGGGGCTTTGGTGACAAAAAAGACGGCACTGTGATAGACTGCGTCCAATTTGCTGAGTAAAGTGTTGGAGGTTATTTTGTAAATAACACCGCCGAAGTCAAGGATCGGTAGGATAGTCAGTTTTACGAGGGTATGTTTGACTGCATGAGTGAAGGAGGCTTTGTTGCAAAATAGTAAGCCGATTCTAGATTTAATTTTTGATTGGAGATGCTTAATGTGAGATTTGTAGATGCCCACATATTCTAAGTCAGAACCGTTCAGAGTAGTGATGCTGGACGGGCGGGCAGGTGCTGGTAGCTTTCGGTTAGGGTTAGGGTTAACCCTAAGAGCAGTTGGAGGCCACGGAAGGAGAGTTGTATGGTGTTGAAGCTCGTCTTCAGGTTAGTTAACACAGTGTCCAAAGAAGGGCCAAAAGTATACAGAATGGTATCGTCTGCGTAGAGGTGGATCAGAGAATCACCAGCGGAAGAGTGACATCATTGATGTATACAGAGAAGAGAGTCGGCCTGAGAATTGAACACTGTGGCACCCCCATAGAGACCGCCAGAGGTCCGGACAACAGGCCCTCCTCCGATTTGACACACTGAAACCTGTCTGAGAAGTAGTTGGTGAACCAGGCGAGGCAGTCATTTGAGAAACCAAGGCTGTTGAGTCTGCCGATAAGAATGTGGTGATTGACAGAGTCGAAAGCCTTGGCCAGGTCTATGAATACAGCTGCACAGTATTGTCTCTTATCGATGGAGGTTATGATATCGTTTAGGACCTTGAGCGTGGCTTGCCATGTGACCCAAGAGGACAAAAGCGGGAGTTATTTTAGATTAGCTTTTTTATGCTCATTAAAATACCCTGAAAGTAATATAAAGAAAAGCAGTGCGGGATTCTCCCATTGAATCTGATTACATTTCCATGCTTTTGGTACGGAGAATAACATGAGAGGAATACTCAGAAATAGGATGGCTTAACGGTGGTAAATGAAATCATGCCAGAAAATAATGGAAATATCAGACTTAATGTAGGAAATAGTGTGCTGCCTGCTGCCAATACGGGGCTTTGTGAGCGAATAAGACGTGCGTGCCAAATATGCATTTCCAGTGACACACTTTCTTCTTATTTACTTTGTTCTGAAATGAAGTCTTCTTTTCAGCCCCTTCCAGTTTCCACTCTTTAAATTGTGGGGAAAAAGCTCAATGATAGAACAAAAATGCCTGAGCAAAAAAACATTTGCATATCTGCCTTCATTTAAATTCAAATTAAAAGTCTTAATCCGTCGTTTGTTCCTGTTGGTCCCTGGCAGGCAGAGAGCGAGTGAGTGGGGATGCTAGGCTAAGTTTAGTGCAGCAGCTGGATGAGTAGGACTGGAAGAGGGAACAAGGACTTTGTGGTTAGCCGGGTGTGTGTGTCTCCAGGCTGGAGGAGACAAGCCATTTACTTGATTTTGCTTACACAGAAAATGTATCAAGATAATTTGCCTTTTCTAACTTGCTTCAAGACCTTTTTTTGGTTAAAGTAATCAAAACTATCTGCCAGGCTGCTATCTTTTCAATAGCGGTGGTGGTTCACGAGGCAGAAGATCTGAGATCGAGTACCAGTGCGGGCTCATAAAGAAGGTATCTATACTGATAAGCAAGTGACACCAGTTACAAAGGGATACCTACTGCTCCAAGATGGCTGCCATGTCTCCGGGTGATGGCCAGAGATGCTCAGACATATCTTCTTTCCCACCTCGAATCTTCCATTGGGCTGAAAGAGAAGCATATCTATAGAATTACATATAGAATACATGTATAATAAAGATAAGTGATTTATAGGATTTCGATGATAGGATCTCTATTACCATATCACGGTCTATGACAACCAGGTTGAACAAGCAATAGGGAGAGTGAGACAGGCCGAGGTGAGGTGGGGGCTGGGGGGTGGTTGAAGGGAGGGATATTAAGAGAAAGAGAGTGAGCCTTCAAAGACCAAGCAAAACCTGCCAACCTGGGCTAAGAGAGAGAGAAAAAAGAGACTCTGGACATAAAAAAGACTGTCACAACTTGTCTGATCCACTGGCTTTCATCAGCCTGTCATTGATTCTTCAGGTTATTATTGGTGCATGAAAAAAACACATTACCGCTTCTTTCCCACAGAACCATTCACGTCCTCTGTGACAGTGCAGTGACAGGCATGGCTTTGTTCTGACAATAGTGTCTCGGTGTGTCATATGATGTGGCTCCGGGTTAAGAAAAGACATCTATAGCTGTCTATCATCCAGCCTTTGATAATTTGATTGGTTGCTTTTCATTGTTACTTCAATTCACACATAATTGGCTGTGATTGTTCGAAACAGGGGAATATCTTCATAAGTGTGTGTGTGCATGTGTGTGTTGGGGGTCTTACTGTGAGTAGGATGATGCTGGGGGGCTTCATGGGGTACTCCGGGGGCAGCACGATCCTGCCGTGGTAAACCCCACCGTCAAAATCTGAGTCTGGGGGCCCGCGGACAGAGAAGTGCCACTCAAACAGATTATCCTGCGGGTACCCAACAAGCCAGTCACAAACACATATGTGACTCGTTTCAGGAAACTAGGCGTATGTTGCACATCACTACTACACAGGAGAGGCATTTGAACGTAAACATTTTTTTTTTTTTATTAAAATGCCTTCTGGAACATGTGAACTTTCATGTGCCTTAATAACAAACTTGTATTCCATCCATAAATACGAATACAATTGTTAAATTACAAGCCTAGTTGATTTAGCCACTGAAAAAGACAGGAACCTTCCCACCAACCATGATTGGCTGAGATAATGGAAGGGCTGGACATGCTGGGAGATGAGTTTGGATTGGTCTGCTATGTATCATGCTTCAGTTTGTAATGTGAGCTTTTCAGTATGTGTTGATAGTCCTTTCTAACGCGCCGTTTTTTGAAAGATATAACGTTAGCCATCGAGAACAACAAAAGTTTTGCTACTTTTCTCAACAACATTGATGCCTTGAATTTAGCAGGCGCTATCGACAGATCAGTTGGAAAAAAGTGATGGGCTACTTTCTGCACATGCCACGGTCAATGTGAACCGGAGTGACTTGACACAATGCTGGCCAAACAAGATGTAGCTACAAACGGAGTTAAATGGTTCCAGCCTGCCATGAAGCATTCATCCATGTTATACAGGTAAGAGTCTAGCTACATTTTCTGATATAAGTTTTTAATTTAGTCAGAAAATATTTTTTTATTGCAAGTTCAATTGTACTGTTAGTTAGGGAACATTAGCTTGCTGGCTCGCTAGCTAAAGTTACGTGTATGATCTGTGTAGTAATATTATTAGAATCAGAAAGCCATTTGCATTGCTAGTTATAGCCTAATGTTAGCTAGCTAACATTGAACCTAGTTTGTTAGCTTTAGCTACCTGCAAATTTATACTACAGCTATGACAATGTTTGTATTGGTTAGTTTTATGAGTTGGGATTATGCCGTTTCATTGTTTAGCTTGCTAGCTACCTACTAGCTAGCTACATGTCTAAACAAAAGACTCCACTTCGGCCAGATTATTACATGACCCATCAAATTAGCCAGGTATGTTTGGGGGTGATTACGGCCATTTATTGTATTTCATGAACGTGCACATGTCTAGACAATAGTGACCCATCCACTTAGCTAGATGTGACTGGGGGTGGTTATAGCATTTCCTTCACATGAACCATCAATATAGACAAGTGTGTCAGGTAAGCGTCATCTGATGATGAGCCTGAGTGAGTTTGGGTGGCCCCAGGTATGACTGACCTCCAGTGGCTGGGAGTGGTAGTGCTCTGTGGGGTCCCTCAGTTCAGCTGCCTCCTTCATCAGCCTCTTCACAGCTAGCACCCACCCGGGGAAGAGAACAAACAAAACATCACGGTTAGCGCCAGGTAAAGCTGACATCCACTCATTCTTTATCCCAGCTGACACCAAGCTTGCAGTTTACTTCCACTAGCATGTGGTGTTCCAGGCATCTTCTCCACCGGTAGGTCTACATCCCCATATCCACAGACAGATATAGGGCCCTATAAAATCTGCGTTGTGGAAAACGCGGACAGAATCACAGGATTCAGACATTAAAACAGAATTCAACAATATTCAAAATTCTATTGAACTTACTAGAAAAAGCATTAAACGATTTTGGGGGAAAACGAAATGAAATCAGTCAAAAAATAATAGATTCTATAGAGCCCTACAGACACGGCAGTAGGCTAGACTCCTGATAGAGCCCTACAGACATGACAAAAAGGCTAGACTCCTGATAGAGCCCTACAGACATGACAGAAAGGCTAGACTCCTGAAGTACACAGCGCTCATAGCTGCGGGAAGTATGGGTGCTGAGGGTGCTGCAGCAGCCCCTGATAAATCGAAAACAAATTTTAAATTGAAAAAAATTGTCAGCGCGCAAGGTCATGGAGTTCTCTATGATTGTTCAGTTATTGAGTTGTTACGCTTACCCACTGACCTGTTGAAAAGGAGGCGAGATGTAACCGAAATTGGAAAATAATTGGAAAAGGAAAGTGGAACTAAGGGGTATTCAGATGAACGGAATTGGTTTGGAATCCTTTAGAAGAAGTGAGCCTGTGAAATGAGCTCAGGAGTGGGAGTGGGGACCATCAGTTGGAAAGAAACTCTGGCTGGCCTGGCTATGTTTGAAAACATTACCAGCAATCAAATCCTTGCTTCCTGCATCCTAGTTTCCTACATTTCTCTTAAAGCACATTGGAGGAGGATCCAAGGTCCCTCCCTTGAATCTGCTTTGAGAGGAATTGAGAAAAACAAGGACAGAAGAAACAAGGATTTGACAGCTAGTAAGGTTTTCAGACACATCCCCTGTATGACTACAGGGCGAAGAGCAGGGGAGGAAGGCAGTTCAAGGCAGTGGAACAGAGAGGCTCTGACACCACACGCCTCCCAGGGCACGTGTTCCAGGTCTAATCTCGCCTCGGGCCAGACCCTCTAAAGATCTATCTGTACTATTCTGTAATCCCACACTGAAAAGAGAAGGAAAAGAAAAGGAAGTCGGTGTGTGAAACTAGAATGCGCTGAGTAAACTCTTCCGCCTCCACCCCCCTGTTCACTCACAGATGGTAAGATCAATTTTATCTTTCTGGGGAAAAAACTGTTTGCATAAACTAAAGATGAGGTTATGACTACGGCTGTTGCGGTGACTGTATTACCGCCACACACTGGCGGTTACGAGTCATGAAGGCAGTCAAATTCCACATGGCCGTTTAGTCAAGGTAATTAGGCTTCTCCAAGCTCTGATGCTGCTGATGGTCATTAGTAGCCTACCAAACTTGTTAACTTCTTTATGATGGGGGCAGCATTTTGACTTTTGGATGAATTGCGTGCCCATAGTGAACTGCCTCCTACTCTGTCCCAGATGGTAATATATGCATATTATTATTACTATTGGATATAAAACACTCTGAAGTTTCTAAAACTGTTTGAATGATGTCTGTGAGTATAACAGAACTCATATGGCAGGCAGAAACCTGAGAAATATTCCAAACAGGAAGTGAGAATTCTGAGGCTGGTCGATGTTCAACTCATCGCCTTTTCAATTCCCTGTAAGATATGGATCTGTTTGCACTTCCTACGCCTTCCACTAGATGTCAACAGTCTGTAGAACGTGGGATGAAGCCTCTGCTGTGATGTTGAGCCGGATGGGAGGTGTTTCAGTCAGTGGTCTGGCAGAATGCCAGTTCCTGGTCACGCGCATTACACATGATATCGCCTTGCGTTCCATTTCTTCTAGAGACACGAAGGAATTCTCCGGTTGGAACGCTATTGGATAGTTATGATAACAACATCCTGAAGATTGATTTTCTACTTAGTTTGACCAGTTTATTCGACCTGTTATATAACTTTTTGAAGTTTTCGTCCGAGTTCGCCTGCAGCTGCGCGAGCGTTTGGACATGTGCACTAAACATGCTAGCAAAAGTAGCTACTTAGACATAAGTAATGGACATTATCGAACAAAACAACGATTTATTGTGGAACTAGGATTCCTGGGATTGCTTTCTGATGAAGATCATAAAAGGTAAGGGAATATTTATGATGTAATTTCGTATTTCTGTTGACATGGCGGAAAAATGTTGTTTTTATCTGAGCGCCGTCTCAGATTATTGCATGGTGTGCTTTTTACGTAAAGTTTTTTTGAAATCTGACACAGCGGTTGCATTAAGAACAAGTGTATCTTTAATTCTATGTAAAATATGTGTCTTTCATCAAAGTTTATGATGAGTATTTATGTTATTTGACGTGGCTCTCTGCAATTTCTCCGGATATTTTGGAGGCATTTCTGAACATGGCGCCAATGTAAACCGAGATTTGTGGATATAAATATGCACATTATCGAACAAAACATAAAATGTATTGTGTAACATGATGTCCTATGAGTGTCATCTTTAAAGTTTAGTGATTCATTTTATCTCTATTTCTGCTTTTTGTGACTACTATCTTTTGCTGGGAAAATGGCTGTGTTTTTCTGTGGCTATGTACTGAGCTAACATAATTGTTTGGT
Organism: Salvelinus fontinalis; assembly: GCF_029448725.1. Classification (NCBI taxonomy): domain Eukaryota; kingdom Metazoa; phylum Chordata; class Actinopteri; order Salmoniformes; family Salmonidae; genus Salvelinus; species Salvelinus fontinalis. The sequence continues at coordinate 25,707,819 of NC_074684.1, read as the reverse complement.
GTGCTTCCCCTGTAAATCCTTTTTGAAATCAGACATGTTGGCTGGATTCACAACATGTGTAGTTTAGTGTCTTTCATGTGTGATTTCATGATAGATAGATATTTATAGTAATATATTTGAATTTGGCGCGCTACATTTGTTCTGGCTTTTGGCCAAGTGGGACGCTGCCGTCCCACATATCCCAGAGAAGTTAACTGCCTGGTACTCAGCACTCTATGGTCCCTCTAAATCACTTTGACATAAATGCAAATCTATTAGAAATATAATCTAATCATTTAGATAAGAGCCCATGAGCTCATGTTGTGCAACATTTCTATAGGCTATACAATTCCGCGAGAAAACAATGATGACCTCTATTAAAAAGAGGAGGATCCCATCAGCTTTCTATAGGCTAGGCTTACTATATTTATTTCTCAACTTTCCTAATATTAAGCACATTGCTTAACTTGACAATAGGAGTATAGTCTACCTGGCTGGCATGAAAATGAACCCCGGGAAAGCGTTTTCCACTGCCCCTGTTTCGAGACAGGTGCATGATAATGGTTCATTCTAAATCAAAACAAATTTCACGCATTATTTAGTATATGTAAAGACAAAATTAAATCAAGAATAGTCTGATGGTTGACAATATTAGCTTGTGAATGATGCCCAGCTTAAGGCAAGAAACAAAGCCTTTTTTTGCAACTTCTTTGAATAATAGTCAAGCACCTCATGTAGCCTAGCCCATAGGCCTATATGTTTTCTTTAAATTTATTTATTTAGTACTTTTTAGCCCTTTTTCTTCCCAATTTTGTGATATCCAATTGGTAGTTACAGTCTGGTCCCATCGCTGCACCTCCCGTACAGACTCGGGAGAGGTGAAGGTCGAGAACCATGCGTCCTCCAAAACAGGAAGGTGTCCAAATAACTTCTTAAAATGATGCACATTAATCCACTTTACAAGAGGTGTAGAGCCTAGCAGTGTGTGAGTTTCCAGTTTGTGGAAGATCATTTACCATAAACATGCACCTTTTATAATAAATGCATCACATGCATAATCGCATTTCCGGTCACTTTTGATAATGTTCTCCCACTAATGGAACATTGGCCCTTATAGCCTACTGTTGTGTGTGCACTGCTGCACTTATGTGAAGCAATAGCCTAATAGTTTATCAACATTTTAAGCTAAACGTTCAGATCTGTTGCGTCAGCCACATAGCGTAAAAAAAGTGGGTTTGATGCTAGTGGTTGTATTCATTTGAGATCTATAGCATCCCACAACTGTCCCAGACTATGTTTGGAATATTTGTTTCTCGCACAGAATAGAATAGGTAAACTTCTATACTATGGGGGATAGTAGATTGACATAGGCTAGTGCTTTTGCTGTTCGTTAGAATTACTCATCTTGTTGGCTGACAAAAAGTAAATGTGGACAGTTCTTGCAATATTTTAAATATGCACCTCGGAATTGGATAAGGACGCAGTTGCGTCCCCGGTGTGTCTATCTTCACTTGTAGCCTGTGAGAAAGACCCGATCACGTGATGGAGAGCCATGTGAGAGGTGCTTCAGAGCCCGCAGCACTCAGGGAGAAGGGCACACACAACGCAGCACACTGGGCCAAGGGCACCATGGCCACTGGCCGCAAAAGGCATGGATTTTTTTAGGGTGCATTACGGCCACACAAAGGGGATGCCACTGTGAAATTTGAGGCATTATCAAGTGCTTGTCAAATTTTGAATGAGAGTGATGAAGTGTGTACAGCCTGCGCAAAAAACATAGCAGAGCTCATGCCTTTCAAGACACTTTTTTTCAAATCATCATTAGAGTCGCATCATGCAGCTTTACAATGTATTAAAAATAAAAACATAAACCCAATGTTTGTAGAACAACTAAAGATACATTAATAACTCTAAATTAAGCATATAGGAGTACCTATTTATTTAACCACACTCCCCCAAATCGTTCGGAGATAATATCCTTTCTATTATATTCAGCTTTGTTTAATTGTATTCATACTATGAAATAATATATAAATAATGCCACGGAATTCTAAGCAAATCTTGTCTACTAAATGAACTAGTGTAGCCCACAGCAATATGGCATAGCCAGATCAGGTCCTAACATAAGGACAATGCTATTCTGTTTTTCTGAAATAGACAACATTATCTTCAAATCATGTTTCTTTAGACCTGTCTACATTTTTTATTTATTTATTGTGAAGGTGTAGGCTATACTACATGGATTTATTAGACATTAAAAAAAATGTAGACGTTCCAAAGGTATCCGTGACTTGTAGGCTATGTGTAGAAGCCAGGAGATGCTAACATTTAGCATCTCTTGACCGTTAAGTTTGTTACTTAACGGTCAATTACCGTGAGACCAACAGTTATTTGCTTGACAATCGAAGTTTCATGACCGCCACAGCCCTAGTTATGACTTGCTAATAATTATCAATAAGCCCCTTTCGAAGAGCGAATGACATGCAGGTCAAACAGTGTGACCAAAGCAATGGGGGAATAATATTTTACTGTCTGAGAAATTTCTTTTCACATCCTGACTTGTTAAATTAGTGAAGCGAGTAGTTTCTATTGTGGCTTTAAAAGGTGTATCGTAATTTCATAAAATACTTCTGGTGCCAATAGTGGAATGATAGTGTTACTAAATTGATAATTTCAGTTTATGTGAGAAAACAAGCACTGAATAGTGTAGGGAATCATTGTAACATCTAAATGATTGTACCATCTAAAATCGCTGTGAAATATACACTGCTCAAAAAAATAAAGGGAACACTTAAACAACACAATGTAACTCCAAGTCAATCACACTTCTGTGAAATCAAACTGTCCACTTAGGAAGCAACACTGATTGACAATACATTTCACATGCTGTTGTGTAAATGGAATAGACAACAGGTGGAAATTATAGGCAATTAGCAAGACACCCCCAATAAAGGAGTGGTTCTGCAGGTGGTGACCACAGACCACTTCTCAGTTCCTATGCACCCTGGCTGATGTTTTGGTCACTTTTGAATGCTGGCGGTGCTCTCACTCTAGTGGTAGCATGAGACGGAGTCTACAACCCACACAAGTGGCTCAGGTAGTGCACCTCATGCAGGATGGCACATCAATGCGAACTGTGGCAAGAAGGTTTGCTGTGTCTGTCAGCGTAGTGTCCAGAGCATGGAGGCGCTACCAGGAGACAGGCCAGTACATCAGGAGATGTGGAGGAGGCCGTAGGAGGGCAACAACCCAGCAGCAGGACCACTACCTCCGCCTTTGTGCAAGAAGGAGCAGAAGGAGCACTGCCAGGGCCCTGCAATATTACCTCCAGCAGGCCACAAATGTGCATGTGTCTGCTCAAACGGTCAGAAACAGACTCCATGAGGGTGGTATGAGGGCCCGACGTCCACAGGTGGGGGTTGTGCTTACAGCCCAACACCGTGCAGGACGTTTGGCATTTGCCAGAGAACACCAAGATTGGCAAATTCGCCACTGGCGCCCTGTGCTTTTCACAGATGAAAGCAGGTTCACACTGAGCACGTGACAGACGTGACAGTCTGGAGACGCCGTGGAGAACGTTCTGCTGCCTGCAACATCCTCCAGCATGACCGGTTTGGCGATGGGTCAGTCATGGTGTGGGGTGGCATTTCTTTGGGGGGCCGCACAGCCCTCCATGGGCTCGCCAGACGTAGCCTGACTGCCATTAGTTACCGAGATGAGATCCTCAGACCCCTTGTGAGACCATATGCTGGTGCGGTTGGCCCTGGGTTCCTCCTAATGCAAGACAATGCTAGACCTCATGTGGCTGGAGTGTGTCAGCAGTTCCTGCAAGAGGAAGGCATTGATGCTATGGACTGGCCCGCCCGTTCCCCAGACCTGAATCCAATTGAGCACATCTGGGACATCATGTCTCGCTCCATCCACCAACGCCACGTTGCACCACAGACTGTCCAGGAGTTGGCGGATGCTTTAGTCCAGGTCTGGGAGGAGATCCCTCATGAGACCATCCGTCACCTCATCAGGAGCATGCCCAGGCGTTGTAGGGAGGTCTTACAGGCACGTGGAGGCCACACACACTACTGAGCCTCATTTTGACTTGTTTTAAGGACATTACATCAAAGTTGGATCAGCCTGTAGTGTGGTTTTCCACTTTAATTTTGAGTGTGACTCCAAATCCAGACCTCCATGGGTTGATAAATTTGATTTCCATTGATAATTTTTGTGTGATTTTGTTGTCAGCACATTCAACTATGTAAAGAAAAAAGTATTTAATAAGAATAGTTCATTTATTCAGATCTAGGATGTGTTATTTTAGTGTTCCCTTTATTATTTTGAGCAGTGTATTTTCCATAATAAAAAATATCAACCAGCTTCAAACAGCGGTTTGAGTCCACCAGCTTCAAATAGCTGTAAAAACGATATTTTGTGTAATTGAAAATATATTTCACAGCGATTTTAGATGGTAGAATCATTCCTTACACTATTCAGTGCTTGTTTTCTCACATAAACTGAAATTGAGTGAACAGTGTAGAATTGCAGCAACCAGGAAATTAGCAAATCCACTTGATAACACAGCCAAAGTCAGAACAGCTTTCCCAGTATAATTTTTCCCAATAGATGACGCTCCGGCAGGAGAAATACAAATATCACAGCCAATCATAACACTGGCGGGTAAGTAATACTGTAAAACACTATCATTTCACTATTAGCGACAGATATATTTTGGACATTTGCTGATGAATTTTTTTAATAAATCCTGTGTAGGACCTTTAAATCAAGCTTAGACATTATGTTGTAGGAGCCAGACACCGACAGATGCATTTCTGTTTATAATCAATAGCAGAGAAACAATCCCGATTCCCAAATATTGAAGTATAGCTTGGAAATCCGTTACAAATAGATGCTAAGCTTCAACAGGAAGTGGCACAATACAACAAAGCTGCAATGTATGTAAGCACTCAAGCTAGTCACAACTTCAACCACATTACAAAGGAAATATTAATCATTTTCTGTGGAATTGTGCAATAGGTTGTTTTAAGTTGTACCCTGTTTGTTGACACCGACCAGGGCATCAATTCAAATGTTGCATTCTAATACAATTTGATCAATTGACAGAGTGCTTAATATTATATATATTAATTTGCAGTGCTTAACATTTGCAGTGCTTAAAATAATATTCTTCCAGAACAAAATAAGGAATATAACTGCCTAGTTTAGTATGAAGAAAGAACAGTGGATAGAGCTTAAGGACCTTGTATAGTATGAATGAATAGCACAGTAAATATTGAACAAAGACTGTAGGGAGTCAAGAGGTCATGGCAGAAGATATACAGTGCATTCGTAATGTTTTCAGACCCCTTGACTTTTTCCATATTTTGTTACATTACAGCTCTATTCTAAAATTGATTAAATAAAACATTATCATCAATCTACACACAATGCCCCACAATGACAAAGCGAAAACAGGTTTTTTGAAATGTTTGCAAATGTATAAAAAATAAAAAACAGATACCTTATTTACATAAGTATTTAGACCCTTTGCTATGAGACTTAAAATTGAGCTTAGGTGCATCCTGTTTCCATTGATCAACCTTGATCATCCTTTCTACAACTTGATTGGAGTCCACCTGTGGTAGATTCAATTGATTGGACATGATTTAGAAAGGCACACACCTGTCTATAAGTTCCCACAGTTGACAGTGCATGTCAGAGCAAAAAAGCAATTGTCCGCTGAGCTCCGAGACAGGACTATGTCGAAGCACAGATCTGGGGAAGGGTAGCAAAATATGTCTGCAGTATTGAAGGTCCCCAATAACACACTGGCCTCAATCATTCTTAAAATGGAAGAAGTTTGGAACCACCAAGACTCTCCTAGAGCTGGCCGCCCGGCCAAACTGACCAATCGGAGGAGAAGGGCCTTGGTCAGGGAGGTGACCAAGAACCCAATGGTCACCTGACAGAGCTCCAGAGTTCCACTGTGGAGATGGGAGAACCTTCCAGAAGGACAACCATCTCTGCAGCACTCCACCAATCAGGCCTTTATGGTAGAGTGGCCAGACGGAAGCCACTCCTCAGAAAAAGGCACATGACAGCCCGCTTGGAGTTTGCCAAATGGCACCTAAAAGACTCCCGAGACCATGAGAAACAAGACTCTTTGGCCTGAATGCCAAGCATCACATCTGGAGGAAACTTGCCACCATCCCTAAGGTAACGCATGGTGATGGCAGCATCATGCTGTGGGGATGTTTTTCAGCAACAGGGTCTGGGAGACTAGTCAGGATTGAGGGAAAGATGAACGGAGCAAAGTACAGATCCTTGATGAAAACCTGCTCCAGAATGCTAAGACTGGGGCGAAGGTTCACCTTCCAACAGGGCAACGACCCTAAGCACACAGCCAAGACAACACAGGAGTGGCTTCGGGACAAGTCTCTGAATGTCCTTGAGTGGCCCGGCCAGAGCCCGGACTTGAACCCGATTGGATATCTCTGGAGAGACCTGATTGCTGTGCAACGACGCTCCCCATCCAACCTGACAGAGCTTGAGAAGAGCTTGAGAGGATCTGCAGAGAAGAATGGAAGAAACTCCCCAAATAGAAGTGTGCCAAGCTTGTAGCGTCATACCCAAGACTTGATTCTGTAATCACTGCCAAAGGTGCTTCAACAAAGTATTGAGTAAAGGGTCTGAATACTTATGTAAATGCATATTTTTTTATTTTGTAGAAATTTGCAAAAAATTCTAAAAACCTGTTTTTGCTTTGTCATTATGGGTTATTGTGTGTAGATTGATGGGGGGGAAACAATTTAACCCATTTTAGAATGTCTAGAAAAAGTCAAGGGAACTGAATACTTTCCGAATGCAGTGTGTGTGTGTGTGTGTGTGTGTGTGTGTGTGTGTGTGTGTGTGTGTGTGTGTGTGTGTGTGTGTGTGTGTGTGTGCGCTACAGCCTCTGCCCTAATGCATTGGGCCCACAGAAACCCTGGACCGGAGGAGACGGCAAGGGCAATAAATTACAGTGACAGCCACTGTGAGTTAGAACTGTCCAAACTAGGGCACAACTCTCCAGCAGGTTGACACAACAAGCCTGCAAAGCAGAGCGAGCAATCCTCTCTCGCACTCCCCAGCAGCAACAGATGATGTATTCACACAAAGGAGCAGCTATTGTGGAGGAGGACCGTGTGTGATTATGAGCAGAAAAGTGTTTTCTGGTCTAAAAAAACTACAGTATATAGTGCCCTCCGTAATTTTTATTATTATTTTTTCTTCTTTTGGCTCTGTACTCCAGCACTTTGGATCTGAAATGATACAATGACTACAAGGTTAAAGTGCAGAATGTCAGCTTTAATTTGAGGGTATTTTCATCCATATGAAATTACAGCACTTTTTGTACATAGTCCACCGCATGCCCCCATTTTAGGGGACCAAAAGTATTGAGACAAATTCACTTATGTGTATTAAAGTAGTCAAATGTTTAGTATTTGGTTCCCTATTCCTAGCACACAATGATTACATCAAGCTTGTGACTCTACAAACTTGTTGGATGCATTTGCTATTTGTTTTGGTTGTGTTCCATTTTATTTTGTGCCCAATAGAAATTAATGGTAAATAATGTATTGTAGCATTTTGGAGTTACTTTTATTGTAAATAAGAATAGAATATATTTCTAAACACTTCTACATTAATGTAGATGCTACCATGATTATGGATAGAACTGAATGAATCGTGAATAATGATGAGTGATTAAGTTAGACGCACAAATATCATACACCCACAAAAATGATAACCTCCCGTTATTGTAATGGCGTCTTGGGGGTATGATATTTGTGTGTCTTCTCACTGTCCCAATAATTACAGAGGACACTGTATGTGGACGTGTGGATACAGATTTTCACAGCAATTTTTAAGTTGATACCTCCCCTCTATCTCTACTGCTGTGGGGTGGCAGACAAAATCTTCCACTTGGGACTTCTTTACGGTTCAGCGATGGGGAAATTATTGTGACGGAGGTGAGATACGGTATCAGAGGCGGGCATGCCAGGCTTGCTATGTTGAGGGCCACTTGGAGTGTCTCAGCTCCATTTCTCATTCAGCCTGATTACGGTGATGACTGGGTGTCTGTCAGCACCAGGCTTTGATGGCATGGCCAATGGCGACTCAGACACTGCCTGTGCCACTAAGCTCTCCAGTCATGGGCCTGATCCCCGGGCCATGGCAGCTGTCAACAGTTTGTCCGGAAACTCATTGGGTAATATGTGGGTCCCCCTCCAACTTTGGCATGGTGGTTGTCTCTCTCAGCAGCTGGCTGACTAATATTCTGAGATTTCACAGAAAACACCCACTATTGGACTAACCAGGTTTAATACAGTAGGCTGGTGGGATGAAGAGCAAAATATTGTATACTGAGTGGTTTCAATTGGGATTTGATTTGACAGGTCTGTGGAGGGTTGATTCCCAGATAACACTAGCACAGTGTGGTTGGCTTGTGCACACCACCCCCGCTGTGACGATTATCCGGAAGAGACAGCTGCCATGACAGTGAACATACAGTATAGGGCTACATAGCTTACACTTCACTTCCAATTCCTATTGTGCATTTAGCCTACCTACCTTGTCATAAAGTTGCAATTGCCCATTTGTTACTAGGCAAATAGGCTTAATGTAAACTTCTAACTCTGAATCTGGGGAGTTCAATGCATAGCCTAATTGTTCAAGGGCTATATTATAATGAGTGTAAGGTTAAATAAAAATGTGTGTTATGGCCATGTGAGCACTCCGTTCTTCTGAGCTGAATCTATCCTGGAGCGCCACTAAGCACTCTAAGAACCACCCGGCCTCAAGTCCAATTCATTTGGTTTGGGGATTAAGCACTGGCTCCCACTACTGAAAGAGATGCAGCTGCCTTAAAAAAAACACTTGGCACTCTGGTTGTGGCAGGGAGAGAGAAAAAAAGCCTGAAGAGAATAAAAAGCCTAGTTATTTTTTTTTCTTCGCATGTGGGTGGTCAAATCGGCATGGTCTTGGAGCAGTCTGATATAGCTTAGTCTGCACTCGTGTTTCCCGGGGGGATAGAAAGGTGAGATGCAGTTTTTAGACCCCTCCTCCGACAGCGAACATGCCCCCTTGTATAGGCTAAACTACTCAGCCGTCCCTCATTAAAGCCACTGTGGGATCAGGGGCTTTTTAAAGTGAGAGTCAGGCTATCGGTTAAGCATGGTGAGTTATCGTAAAAATTCACAAGTTAGGGCACAGAGCTAAAATAATAAGAAAAAAATCCTTGACAACAGTATTGCATAATTTTGTCAGTAGGAATCCAGCTGTTCAAAATCATATAATAAACCAGATCAGGACAACAGCAACGTCAAGCTTTACACGACAGTGCTCTTACCAAGGCTCACAGACTTTTCATCAATACTGATACTCACTGCTGATACATAGGGACCAGATGTTGCAGACAGACAGTGACGTTTTTTTCTTCACTGGATCAGTTGATTGCTCTGCTGAATACAATCAAAGTTCCTCACGCCTCATTACTTGGAGACTTGGTGAGCATCGGAGTGGAACTCATGTTCTCAACTAGCCTACTTGGTTAAATAAAGGTGAAATAAAAACTCTACACATGTGAAGCACTTGTCTCCCTATGGAAGTAGTCAATGCTGTGACTGTTCCTAAAAAGGAACAGACAGACTAGGGCTGAGCCCGTTGGTCCTCCTCAAACACCTGGATGCACTTTGACAGAAGCCCAAAACCCTCATTGCTTTTCTATGGCTGCATCCCGAACACATCCCGAACCCAGCAGCGTTGCAGTTCTTGACACTCAAACCAGTGCGCCTGAGACATACTATCATACCTCTTTTAAAAGGCACTTAAAAGTGCGCAGAAGACGTGGATGTCGATAAAGGCAGCTCCCCGCACGTTAACCTGTCCATTCCCCTTCATCTGGATTTAATAGGTGACATCAATAAGGGATCATAGCTTCCACCTGGATTCACCTGTTCAGTCTGTCATGGAAAGAGCAGGTGTTCCAAATGTTTTGTACACTCAGCGCACTACTTTTGACCAGAGCCCTGGGAATAGGGTGCCATTTGGGACACATTTTATGTGGAGTCCTTTTTTAGCCATGTCTCGAAATAACAATGAGTGGGAGTGAAAGAAGAAAAGCCTCTGCTGCCACATGGGCCTCCTGACTCCAGTGGTGAGAAGGGTTTCGGTCAACGGCCCTGGGAGATAGGATTATAATCCTGTACACAAAATCGTTTTACGTAACGCATTTTAGTGTTTGCAGCTGGGGGCGATTCAGGCAGGGTTTGTCCTGCGAGCAGGGAGACACCGTTATGTAACCACTTTTAACCAAACTCTTAAGAAGACACGATAGGGTTTAGAGACATAGGTGATGATAGAAAACGTGGAGCTCACTACTGACCACTCCCCTTTCCAAACGTAGAAAAGGGCTACGTCCCAAATGGCACTCATTTTTATTTCTCGTGTATTTTTCTTCTACCATATGTAATTTTTTTAGTACTACATTGATATTGATCACTGAATTGTTAGGTTTAGAGCTTGCAAGAACGACATTTCACAGCACTTGTGCACAAGGCATTAAAACTTGAAACTATTACCTATATAGTGCACTACTTTTGACCAGAGCCCTATGAGTTGTGCACTACATAGGGAATAGGGTGCCATTTGGGACAAGAACAATGTTTTGGTTGTGGGTTTCTAATGCTGTTTGTTCACATCTGCTCTCCAAACTGGGAGGTAATGCCAGGTCTAAACATAGGATCTTCATTTGCTTTTCCACACAGAGGGCAAACTGTAATTGCATTATTTTACAATGTGAAAAATTCCTCTAGTTCCCCATAATATAATTGAACTACTACAAAGTGTTGCAGCCTTATCCTTCTTTTGACCCCATTTCAAAACTGGAACCAAGTTTTTTTTATTTGATCATTTCTCTAACTCAACTATTGCCTCAGACTTATTTCTCAAAATCCAAACTCTAGCTAACCCATGCCTTATTGTAAGCCCTTACCTTAAATCCAGCTCACTTGCCAACCAACACCAAGTGTGCAAGGACAAGACAGCTTTGATCAATATTCTGATCAGAGAGAATTCTACCTCTATACCTGATCTAGTGTGACAGAAGCAACAGGCAAAAAAATGCTTCATGCTAAAACAAGGTTTCGGTACATTTCGATTATCTTGACACAGCCCAAGGCAAATGCCACAGAAGGCAGAAAATGAAATCTAGAAACCATCTCTAATTTGATTGAGTGTCAAACCACAGAACCTGCGAACAAATGGAGCTTAGTGCAACTGATTGGAACTGGTTGAAAGTGGCATGTTCTTCCTGCCCACTCACTAACAAGTTAACTACTGACTTTCAGCATGCATATAGAGAAGGACACTCAACTTGTACTACACTGACTCTGATGACTGATGATTGTTAAAGGAAATTGATAATAAGATTAAGGCTGTCCCTGACAAAACATTTCTGGAGTCGACTGAAAGTCGTCTGTTCTTTTGACCAATCGATTAGTCCAAATTTTTAAACATGTATTTTTACAAGAGACACCCTATGTGTCATACCCAGATGTGTTCAATGGGATTGAGATCCGGGCTCTTCGCTGGCCATGGCAGAACACTGACATTCCTGTCTTGCAGGAAATCACGCACAGAATGAGCAGTATGGCTGGTGGCATTGTCATGCTGGAGGGTCATGTCAGTATGAGCCTGCAGGAAGGGTACCACATGAGGGCGGAGGATGTCTTCCCTGTAACACACAGCGTTGAGATTACCTGCAATGACAACAAGCTCAGTCCGATGATGCTGTGACACACCGCCCCAGACCATGACAGACTCTCCACCTCCAAATCGATCCCGCTCCAGAGTACAGGCCTCAGTGTAACGCTCATTCCTTCGACGATAAACGCGAATCTGACCATCACCACTGGTGAGACAAAACTGCGACCCGTCAGTGAGGAGCACTTTTTGCCAGTCATGTCTGGTCCAGCGACGGTGGGTTTGTGCCCATAGGCAACATGGTTGCCGGTGATGTCTGGTGAGGACCTGCCTTTCAACAGGCCTACAAGCCCTCAGTCCAGCCTCTCTCAGCCTATTGCGGCCAGTCTGAGCACTGATGGAAGGATTGTGTGTTCCTGGTGTAACTCGGGCAGTTGTTGTTGCCATCTTGTACCTGTCCCGCAGGTGTGATGTTCGGAAGTACCGATCCTGTGCAGGTGTTGTTACACGTGGTCTGCCACTGCGAGAACGGTCAGCTGTCTGTCCTGTCTCCCTGTAGTGCTGTCTTAGGCGTCTCACAGTACGGACATTGCAATTTATTGCCCTGGCCACATCTGCAATCCTCAGGTCTTCTTGCAGCATGCCTAAGGCACGTTCACGCAGATGAGAAGGCACCCTGGGCATCTTTCTTTTGGTGTTTTTCAGTCAGTAGAAAGGCCTCTTTAGTGTCCTAAGTTTTCATAACTGTGACCTTAATTGCCTACCGTCTGTAAGCTGTTAGTGTCTTAACGACCGTTCCACAGGTGCATGTTCATTAATTGTTTATGGTTCATTGAACAAGCATGGGAAACCGTGTTTAAACCGTTTACAATGAAGATCTGTGAAAGACAAGGTCCTGAAAAAGGGACGTTTCTTTTTTGAGTTTATGCATTGAGCTTGTCTGAAGCTTTCAGCTTATCGTTTGATGAAATAAGACAAATGCCCCAAGAGTGCGCCATAGATCTATATCACCAGAAGAAAAAAACCTTAACCTGACGCAACTATTCTCCTCCCTCTCCTGCTGGCTTTCACAGATTCTGCCATTACTCTCCTGAAGTTGTCGGTAATAGGCGACACGAGGAGTTGGCAACCTTTCTCATGTGGAATGCCAATTTATCTTACCAATGCCAGTTATGGTTTATATATGCACATTTTCATGAAACAGTTTCATTTCATTTATAACAATTTCTTCATATCTCAAAATCATTGTTATGTGGTTAATCAACATTCATTCGAAATCTAAATGAAAATGATACAAACCTAAAAAATAACAATGACATTGCCAACGATGTAAAAAATAGCCTACATAAAGCCAACAAATAAAAACATTGCAGCCTGCAGGTAGAAAATATCCTGATAAAAATAAATATCCTATAAATCACATTGGCTACACATGGCCTGTCTGCAACGAACTTGAAACATTTTCTCAACTATTAACTTGGGTCCAGCCCCAAGCTTGCACTAGCAACATTGTATAAAATATTCAGGGCCCTCAGTTTCCTGCACCAGTGAGCTCGGGACAGACAATGCTGTAGGGTATTTGCGTAAGGGATAAGAAGCAGCGCTTGACTATGGCAGGGTATCACCGGAGCTGACTACCAGCACCTCAAATGTTCTACTGCTTGAGCTCCTGTTCCTCCTATAGAATATTAGTTCAAAAGTATTGTGGAGCTCCTGCACCTAAAAATAAACAGTATCAGCACCCAAAATGAGCACCGGAACCTATTTCAGTCCAAGTCAAGCACTGATAAGAAGTAATCAAGTAGGCCTATTTTATGACCTTTCCACTGGGTCAGAGCATGACATTTTTCAGTTTCACGCTGAGTGGTTATCGAAAGGGAGAGAGCTGGAGAGATTTTTCAAATATACCGAGGAACTATTGTAATTCTCAATGGATGTTGAAACAGACTTTGTTTGCTTGCAATGAGAACGGGAAGACTGGAATAATAATATTGAATGCATTCAAATAAATGACCGAAACCAAAGTAACACACATTGTAGATTAGAAATTATAGGAATTAACGGTAAATGTACTACTGGCGATATAAAGTACCAGTCAAAAGTTTGGACACTCCTACTCATTCCAGGGTTTTTCTTAATTTTTTGTATTTTCTACATTGTAGAATAATAGGAGACATCAAAACTATGAAATAACACATACGGAATCATGTGTAACCAAAAAAAGTGTTAAACAAATCAAAATATATTTTATATTTGAGATTCTTCAAAGTAGCCACCCTTTGCCTTGATAAAAAAAAAAAATGAGTAGGTGTGTCAACTTTTGACTGGTACTGTATGTAATGGGGAAGTGATATACACTAACAATCAAACACAAACAATTCACACAATGACGTTATGAAACAATGAATGTGCACAGATTAGTGGGAGAGAACACAGAGAGAGGAGTACATTGTGCATCTGGGCGTATGGTCAATCCAACATATGCATTTACGGTGATTTGGCCTCAGCAGAAGACAGGGCATTCACACTTATTGTGCTTTGCAGAGCAGTGCAGAGCTGTTGTCAAAGAAGTGAGTTTTGTGTTTAAACAGGATGTATAATGTTAACCAATCATGTCAATGCAGAGCTATACAGAGCCCTCCACATTGTTACAAAATTTGGTAGGCGCATGGCGATGCGGTACGGAGCTCGATTTGGCCTCTGCATGTCTCTGGAAGCTCCGCAATTACGTCACAGCCTCCATATGAAGCCTCCGACCATAAATTGGCTTTTAGTCTAGGCCTCCGCAATGTTCACTTAGAAGTTTGGGGTCACTTAGAAATGTACTTGTTGTTGAAAGAAAAGCAATTTTTTTGTCCGTTAAAATAACATCAGAATAGATTGACGAGTTTCAGAAGAAAGGTCTTTGTTTCTAGCCATTTTGAGCCTGTAATCGAACCCACAAATGCTGATGCTCCAAATACTCAACTAGTCTAAAGAAGGCCAGTTGTATTACTTATTTAATCAGAACAACAGTTTTCAGCTGTGCTAACATAATTAAAATAGGGTTTTCTAATGATCAATTAGCCTTTTAAAATGATAAACTTGGATTAGCTAACACAACGTGCCATTGGAACAAAGGAATTATGGTTGCTGATAATGGGCCTCCGTACGCCTACGTAGATATCCCATTAAAAATCAGCCGTTTCCAGCTACAATAATCATTTACAACATTAACAATGTCTACACTGTATTTCTGATCAATTTTATGTTATTTTAAAAATGAACAAAAAAGTGCTTTTCTTTTAAAAACAAGGACATTTCTAAATGACCCCAAACTTTTCTATGGTAGTGTATATTTGTTACTGTTCGACTAAAACAATATCGGGCGACAAACAGCCTAACGACCAAACAATCGACTAGTCGACTAATTGAGGTCAGCCCCAAATAAGATGATAGTTGGAGCTGTACTGTTAGATTTCGGCGCAGCCTTTGATGTTATTGATCATAAATTGTTATTGAAAAAAACTTGCTATGACTTTACATCACCTGCCATCACATGATTGAAGAGTTACTTATTCAATGGAACCCAGAGAGTGTTCTTCAATGGAAGCTTCTCTAACGTCAGATATGTTTATCTGTTTATCCTCTTGGTCTCATTCAAATTATTCACAAAAAATCAAACCTTTAATTTAAGTAAAATGATTGGGAAAAAATTAATTTGAAGTAAATGAAATACATATTTTTGTTCAAAACATGTGTGCCACAATTATTGGCACCCCTAGAAATTCTTAAGTAAAATCTAACTGAAGTATTTCCCATGCATATTTTACGTTTTTAAGTTCACCTGAGTGATTAGGAATACTTAAGTGGTAAGCTATGACTTCCTGTTTCACTGGGGTATACATACGAGGTGACATACAGGCCAAGTTCCCATAGTCATCCATCACTGTGGGAAAGACTCGAGAATACAGTAATGATGTGCGACAAAAGGCTGTTGAGCTGCACAAATCAGGAAATGACTGTGAGAAAATAGCTCAATGATTGAAAATGTCCATTTCCACTATCAGGGCAATAATAAAGTTTAGTCTGATTATTAAATTATCACTGGGCACGAAGTTGGATAAACATACAGGAACAAGCTAGCTAACATGGTGGTAAAGTGAAAGGGATGTCATGTCTTAGGTAGCTAGTGTTAGGGTTGATAGATAAATAAATTAATAGAATGCGGGTGTCATCACTCCATCATTATGGGAAACCCAATGCGGAAGTAAATAAAGCCTAATCATTTCTGCCAGGCTAGCTAGCATTAGTTTAGCGAGCCAGGATAGCACCGTCGCTCTGTTTTTTGCTCGGTCGAGATATTGAAAGGAGTAAAAACTGTTTTATTTAAACTTACCTGGGCTTTTCAGGTTGTATTTGTTCTCCATTTTAACAAGTCAACTGGACTGAAAATGTAGCTAGTGTATTTTTATGAGAGACAGCTGACTTTACTAGCTAGCTAGGAGCTAGCTAACACTGACTTTTGCTTCGTCTGAAACGTCCAAAACATTCAAACAGTGTATTCGGTAAAGCTCAGCAACAGCTAAAAGTCGTATGCAGTTAGTTTGCTACAACGTAAATCCTGACGTGGCACAAGTTTGTTGTTCCACTAATTTGGTGGGACGGTGACCTGTTCGAAGAAAAATGTTAGTCGTGTGATGTCACTGGAAAAAACGTAAACAGGAAGTAGAAAAGTCAAGTTTTGAACAATAAAACTTTATTAAAATACATTTTATTATTAAAATCAATTTTATTTCATTCGTTCTCTCCTTCTCTCCTCTCTCTGTCTGTCTGTGTGTGTGTGTGTGTGTGTGTGTGTGTGTGTGTGAGAGAGCATTCATACTTGAGCCAATGCAGAATATTTTCCCATTTATCCAGAAACACTTTTAATGGGATTGCAGTGGCCTTTCATAGCTCCATGGTGAAACAGGATTAAAGGGAGGGCTTTACGGCTGTGGTTAATGTAATCTCTGCAGTACCCCAGGACCCTCCCCTTTTACATCTTTACCCTCCAGTCGACTCTGTCTCTGTACTGCCAGCCAGCTGTCCCCCACCTCAGCCTGCCAACTTGCATCAAGGGGAATACGAGTACAGGACACAGGATTATATGTAATTAATCTTCATTTGATTAAATCCACCTCAAATGATTCACAAAATATGATGTAATATTTTCAAACATTATAACATTTTCGAATTATGTTATTTTGTGTGAGACTCACACTCACCAATGACTGCCCAGCAGGCAATTGCTAGCTATGTGTACATTACTAATGTAGCCCGACCACGCAATGACTGCCTTCCATATATAACATCATTATAAAAGACAGAATATAACAACTCTTGAGATATTTTTTACCATAGATGTAACTAACCCTGGCTCCACCAAAAAGTCAGCCCTTATTTGGATGACACAATGGCCATGCATGGTGCTTGTTGATCATGTTTGATTATAATTCAATTTGAACCACTCAAGGATGTGATTTTTTTCACCATGAATAAAGGGAATTGGACTTCTCTAAACCTAGGAGGATGCATCACCAGGCTCATGGACAATAGACTTACTAAAAATTAGCCCTTTCGTGTGTAAACCCGAACATTTACACATCCTGGGCAACTTAATTGAGGAGGACGGGCCCCCCCCCCCCCCCCCCCCCAACAACTTAATGTGTTATCTCTGTGCTTCATCTAATAGCACAAACAAATTACCTCGATTGTAGTTGAGATTACATTAAAAGTACACAGTTAAGTGATCAGTGCTGCGAAATTCGGAACATATATTTATATTGTGAAGATCTCCACAGACCTGCGACCTTTGCATGCTATCTTAACATGCCCGTTTCTATGATTACATAATAATAATTTTGTGTTACAGTAACCTCAATGTGGCCAGTGGTGATTAACTAATTTTAAGGTTGAATAAAAACTGTTACATTAGTTTGTAAGATAGCCTTAACTTTAGGCCATTTACTGTATTACAAAGTCATATTGAATTGTGTTAGGTTGACAAAGCAACCAAATATCAACATTTAAAGGAGATGTATCTAATGCTTGGATAGTTTCATCTGAGCCACTGGCTTAATCCTATTCTTTAACTTTTATATTTGGTTTAGTTGGAGACGTGAATCCAACAGATCATTTGTTAACTAGTTGAAAAAAATCTAAGTTAAAGAATAGGACTAAATCAAATCAAACTTTAAATGCACTTTAAATACAGTTTGATTTGATTTTACCCTATTATTTAACTTTGATTTTTGAAATGAAGATGTACATCTAAAATATGAATTATTAACTTAAGATCACATTTGACATCAACCAAAGCATGAAACCCTAGGCCTATATATATTGTCCATTTTGGTCATTTTTGTTGAACCCTGGGTTGAATTGAAACAATAGCTGTTGATGACTTTACAAATGCTTTATAGGCCTAAATAATATCATTGATGATATGAGTGATAAAGTATGGTTCCATTTCATTTTCTCTGTTAAACCTACCCTTTTGGAATGACTTGGATAGCAACAGTGAAATCTTTTAGTTATTAAGAGATCTCTCAATAATAATTCTCCCAATAGCACTTTGGTAGTAGTCCGTGACAAAAATCAAAGCTGAGCAGGGCTGTACTTCGTTAAACCGGTAGCTGTAGATTGATCAAATCTCCAGTAGGAGGTGCTGCTCGGCCTATTGTTAATTTTTTTCTGAAAGTGGATATAACGTTGAAGATCTGACATTGTTTCGAAGGCACAAATTCAACACATTTTATACAATGTTTGTCAAAGTTGAAAATTGGTTACCATGATAATATAATTCTGTGGTTGAAATCTCATATGCTTATAACTAAATAAAACATATTGAAGTGTCTGGGCAGGATAAGCCAGTGTTTTTCAGGTGGAGGATATAATCAAATTGTAGCAGCACTTGTAGAAAAATCGAAGAGAACTTCAATACTTCTCTGAGAAACTGGGTCAGAAAATATGGTGAGAAAAAACCTATCCCTATAAGACAATTAGCCATGCCTAGTTACATGCCATGCCTTTACTTTAATGGCAGATTAAAGTCCCCAACATCTTGAAACAGAATATGTGCAGAATCAATCAATCAATCAATGAAATGAAATGACCACTCACTGCTGAATGTACACTAGTTGGATCTCACTATTTGGTTTGTCTCTATTTTCGTATTTACAGTATCATCACCCAGAGACACTTTGAATCGGAATCATTTAATTCGCCAAGTACAGTAAAAGTACACATACCTGGAATTTTACTTAGTGAACAGGTGCTGCCAGCAATAGACAAATGTGCAGACAGAATACAGACAGAGGGATTTACACAAAGTCAACATACAGAATGTACAATATAAATACAGTAAACACAAAACAGTGTTTTAGAGAAACACTGCAGTAGCATACAGTCCATTGCCCTGTATTTACATTCGAGACAGTACTTTAGCAGTCATATTCTATTGCAAAGGAGACCACAGATTTTTTTTGTAAATGTTTTTTTAAATATTTAACTTGAGTGGTGTGTCAAGGTCAATTTCTTGATAAGAAAGCAAAAACCCGGGCAGTGTTTGGATAATGGTATCTTTCCATATCAATTTGCATAGCACTATAAAGGGGATGGCCCTTGAGTAACTCTTGTTTTCCATATGAATTCACATTGCAAGTGTTTGTTATTTTGCTTCCCGTACATTCTCTCCTTCACGCCAATATCATTAGTCATGTATGGGCGCAGAGGGCATTATGAAGTACGTTGCACCAAGTCATGCTTCAGTAGAGTCAATGCAGCACAGAGCCGAGTCATGCTTCAGTAGAGTCAATGCAGCACAGAGCCGAGTCATGCTTCAGTAGAGTCAATGCAGCACAGAGCCAAGTCATGTTTCAGTAGAGTCAATGCAGCACAGAGCCGTTGTCCTCTAACAGCTGGTTTCATACCCTGCTGCTATGATGTTTCTTTGCATTCTGCTGACACCTACTGGTCAATGTATTAATAGTTTTGCCCTAAATCTGCAAAATAATGCTGTGATTTTAATCGCATTTTACAGGTCAAATGCCCAGTGCAGTCAAAAACGTGATTTGCCTGTGTTATGGCCTTGAGATAGAAGCTATTTTTCAGTCTCTCCGTCCCAGCTTTGATGCACCTGTACTGACCTCGCCTTCTAGATGATGGAAGGGTGAACAGGGTGAACAGGCAGTGGCTCGGGTGGTGGTTGTCCTTGATGATCTTTTTGGCCTTCCTGTGATATCGGGTGTTGTAGGTGTCCTGGAGGACGTATTCGCATAAACATCTGTCACCAATTGGATGGAAACCTAGCTTATAAGAGAGCTTTTTTTCAGTTTTCCCCTACCCAGTCATACCACTCCCAGACAGAAGCTATTTTTGTCTTTGTTTTCAATTAAAATGGTCAAAATCACAGTTAGATACTTAATTGTTACCCAGAAATATAGCTGTTTTCATACCCAGATAAAAATGTCTGCATTGGACCTTTAAGCCAACGTCATAGAGAAACCTTTAAAACAGTCTGCACTCCGCAAATTCATTGTTTGGACATTCCAAATTGATGCATTGAAACTGGAGAATTGTCAATGGTGAGAGGAATAGGGGCATTCTCAAAAGTAATAGGAGAAATTTAAGCATTCTGTGTGAAATTTTAATAAGAATCTATAATGGGAAACATTGGTCACCAAACATCAGACACCCCATCAGTCCTAGAACACTGTCAGTGAGGGATATTCCACTGTACAGAATCCATTTTAGGACATCCTCAGTCTTCAACCTATGCAGCTTCACTTCTCACTTCTCACCTCAACAAGTGTGCTTTTCCAACTTTCAAGTCAGGGGCCTCATTTATCAATCACGAGTAGGCACACATCTGTGCTTAAACCATGCGTGGGATCATTTCCAAGCAAAATGTGAGATTTATAAATATGAACGCTTGCTTGAGAATGTGCATAAATTTGAAAACAGCCATGACCATGTGCGCACACAGTGCAAAGTTGTGGAATAATGGCCCGATCACACCGATAGCGACCTTGCACAAAATGTGACCAGCTTTATCTGGATACCTGTGCTATAAAAGTTCAACATTCAACTTCTGCTACCGTTTCTGTTATGCCGTCTACGCATACAGTTTGACACATACTTTCGATAAATCCATCATCTACACCACACAGAACACACTGCAACTGCCTCTGCAACGCAATGCTGCAAGGCAAACACAGCGTTCCATTGCAAATAAATGTACTTCTGGTGTCCCAAAATGCATTAAAGCTGTCAGTGTGATCGAGACGGCAAAATGGTTTTGCAGCATCATCTGGAAATGTGTGCAACAAAAGTTCAACATTCACCTTCTGCTACCATTTCTATTAAGCCCTCCCCAGCGCGAACCACCGCATTTAAACATGGACAGGTGACTGGGAATAGTACAAACAGTGTAGTTGTTCCCTCCGCAAGGCAATCAAACAAGCGAAATGTCAGTATAGAGACAAAGTGGAGTCGCAATTCAACGGCTCAAACACGAGACGTATGTGGCAGGGTCTACAGACAATCACGGACCATAAAAGGAAAACCAACCACGTTACAGACACCGACGTCTTGCTTCCAGACAAACTAAACCCATTTTTTGCCCGCTTTGAGGATAGTACACTGCCACCGACGCGGCCGCTACCAAGGACTGTGGGCTCTCCTTCTCCGTGGCTGACATGAGAAATGCATTTAAACGTGTTTACACTCGCAAGGCTGCCAGCCCAGACGGCATCCCTATGGATGCCACCATTGTTCCTGTACCCAAGAAGGCAAAGATAACTGAACTAAATGACTATCGCCGCGTAGCACTCACCTCTGTCATCATGAATTGCTTTGAGGGACTAGTCAAGGATCATATCACCTCCACCTTACCTGTCAACCTAGACCCACTTCAATTTGCTTATCGCCCAAATAGGTCCACAGATGATGCAATCGCAATCACACTGCACACTGCCCTATCCCATCTGGACAAGAAGAATACCTATGTAAGAATGCTGTTTATCGACTATAGCTCAGCATTCAAAACCATAGTGCCCTCCAAGCTCATCATTTAGTTTGAGGCACTGGGTCTCAACCACGCCCTGTGCAATTGGGTTCTGGACTTCCTGACGGGCTGACCCCAGGTGGTGAAGGTAGGAAACAACATCTCCACTTCACTGATCCTCAACACTGGGGCCCCACAAGGGTGCGTGCTCAGCTCCCTCCTGTACTCCCTGTTCACCCATGAATGCGTGGCCATGCACGCCTCCAGCTCAATCATCAAGTTTGCAGACGACACAACAGTAGTAGCCTTGATTACCAACAACGACGAGACAGCCTACAGGGAGGAGGTGAGGGCACTCAGAGTGTGGTGTCAAGAAAACAACCTCTCACTCAACGCTACCACCCAGAAGGTGAGGTCAGTACAGGTGCATCAAAGCTGGGACCAAGAGACTGAAAAACAGCTTCTATCTCAAGGCCATCAGACTGTTAAACAGCCATCACTAACACAGAGAGGCTGCTGCCTACATACAGACTTGAAATGGATCACTAGTCACTATAATAATGCCACTTTCATAATGTTTACATATTTTGCATTATTTATTTATTTTATTTTTTATTTTTTATTTCGCCTTTATTTAACCAGGTAAGCTAGTTGAGAACAAGTTCTCATTTACAACTGCGACCTGGCCAAGATAAAGCAAAGCAGTGCGGCACAAACAACAACACAGTTACACATGGAATAAACAAACATACAGTCAATAATACAATAGAAAAAAAAGAAAGTCTATATACAGTGTGTGCAAATGGCGTGAGGAGGTAGGGCAATAAATAGGCCATAGTAGCGAAGTAATTACAATTTAGCAAATTAACACTGGAGTGATAGATGTGCAGATGGTGATGTACAAGTAGAAGTACTGGTGTACAAAAGAGCAGAAAGGTAAATAAAAAAAATATGGGGATGAGGTAGGTAGATTGGGTGGGATATTTACAGATGGGCTATGTACAGCTGCGTCGATCGTTTAGCTGCTCAGATAGCTGATGTTTAAAGTTAGTGAGGGAAATATAAGTCTCCAGTTTAAGCGATTTTTGCAATTCGTTCCAGTCACTGGCAGCAGAGCACTTGAAGGAAAGTCGGCCAAAAGAGGTGTTGGCTTTGGGGATGACCAGTGAGATATACCTGCTGGAGCGCGTGCTACGGGTGGGTGTTGTTATCGTGACCAGTGAGCTGAGATAAGGCGGAGCTTTACTTAGCACAGACTTATAGATGACCTGGAGCTAGTGGGTCTGGCGACAAATATGGAGCGAGGGCCAGCTGACTAGAGCATACAGGTCGCAGTGTTGGGTGGTATAAGGGGCTTTGGTGACAAAACGGATGGCACTGTGATAGACTGCATCCAGTTTGCTGAGTAGAGTATTGGAAGCTATTTTGTAAATGGCATCGCCAAAGTCAAGGATTGGTAGGATAGTCAGTTTTACGAGGGTATGTTTGGCAGCGTGATTGAAGGAGGCTTTGTTGCAGAATAGGAAGCCGATTCTAGATTTAATTTTGGATTGGAGATGTTTAATATGAGTCTGGAAGGAGAGTTTACAGTCTAGCCAGACACCTAGGTATTTGTAGTTGTCCGCATATTCTAAGTCAGAACCATCCAGAGTAGTGATGCTAGTCGGGCGGATGGGTGCGGGCAGTGAACGTTTGAAAAGCATGCATTTGGTTTTACTAGCGTTTAAGAGCAGTTGGAGGCCATGGAAGGAGTGTTGTATGGCATTGAAGCTCATTTGGAGGTTAGTTAACACAGTGTCCAAAGAAGGGCCAGATGTATACAGAATGGTGTCGTCTGCGTAGAGGTGGATCAGGGAATCACCCGCTGTAACGGCTGTCTTCGTCCTCCTCTGAGGAGGAGTAAGAAATGTCAGACCAATGCGCAGCGTGGTATGTGTCCATAATATATTTTTTAAAAGGCTACCTAAGTATGATTCTCAATCAGAGACAACTAACGACACCTGCCTCTGCTTGAGAATCATACCAGGCCAAACGAAAAAACGAACATAGAAAAACGAACATATATAACCCACCCAACTCACGCCCTGACCATACTAAAACAAAGAAATAACAAAAAAACTAAGGTCAGAGCGTGACACCCGCAGCAAGAGCGACATCGAGAGAGAGAGACGTCATCAGAGTGCGCAACAGGACACTGTTCTGTCTACACTCAGTTTGTTGTTTACATTAAAACCTTTTCATTAAATCGATTTTAATCCGAACTAAAGTTTTGTTACTAAGGATTCCACAAGGCGGTTAGCCTTTAAGGCTGGAACTGCATGTTTGTGTTCCTCTCCATTGAGGTAGAGGCTAGTGCTCTGGCTGGAATCCAGGCAACAATGGTAAAGTTGTGTGAGGAGGTAGCAGGGCTGAGGGGGAGTTTGGAGTTCAGCCAGAGTGAAATTCTCAAGCTCCAAAGAGAAAACAAGACACTCACAGCCAAGGTAAAAATACACGATTCCAACATGGATTGTCTACTCAGGGAAAACAGGGTGATGAAGGAGACGCTACTAGACATACAAAGTCGTAGCATGCGTGAAAATCTATTTTTTTCTGGTATTCCTGAAGACGCGCCCAATAATCCAGAGGGCGCGATCAGAGAATTCATGAAATCCACATTGAAACTTCCTATAGAGACTGTAAACAAGGTGGCTTTCCACCGAGTACAACGACTTGGAGCTCGGAGCGACAAGACCAAGGGTCCCCGACCAATCATTGCAAAATTTGAACACTACCAACAAAAGGAGCTGATCAAAAGCAGAGGAAGGGAGCTTAAAGGGACCAAATTGGGTCTCAATGACCAATTTCCAAAGGAGATAAACAAACGTTGTAAGGGACTGTATCCGGTACAGAGACAACAAAGGATGGATGGTAGGCATGCCTTTATCATTGTGGACAAACTCTTTATAGATGAACAGCTATTCCGAGGCAGCTCCATAACACCGGGGCTGTACTAAAATTCTACAGGGACTTCAAGTTACGAAAAAAAAGAAGGTATGGGAACTGTTTAAAATATCTGAACATTATGAAGTGGATTTGATCACACGTACTCAACTACATGCTTGCTTACACATACGGACTTATACATACACACACACACCTGATCTCGCTCTCT
This sequence comes from Salvelinus fontinalis, assembly GCF_029448725.1. Taxonomy (NCBI): domain Eukaryota; kingdom Metazoa; phylum Chordata; class Actinopteri; order Salmoniformes; family Salmonidae; genus Salvelinus; species Salvelinus fontinalis. Next base: position 25,682,923 of record NC_074684.1, on the reverse strand, counting down.
TCTCTCACTCTCTCTTTCTCTTCTCTCCCTCTCTCTCTATTGTCGAGAACTGTTTTATAATTTAATGTGTTTATTGTTTGTCTACATTTTTTATGTATTTGTCTACAAGTTTATATATGTTTAGAACTGTGGCCGGAAGCTCTGGACTGGGAACTGTCGCCAGAAGCTCTGGACTGGGAACTGTCGCTGGAAGTTCTGGACTGGGAACTGTCGCCGGAAGCTCTGGACCGTGGAGACGCACTGGAGGCTTGATGCGTGGGACCGGTACCGGTGGCACTGGGCTGATGACCCGCACCTCAGGACGAGTGCGGAGAGGAGGCACAGGACGTACTGGACTGTGGAGGCGTACTGGAGGTCTAGAGCGCAGAGCTGGCACCACTCGTCCTGGCTGGATACCCACTTTGGCCCGGCAACTGCAGGGCGTTGTCACAGGATGCCCTGGGCTGTGAAAGTGCACCGGAGACACTGTGCGTAGGGCCGGCGCAGGATATACTGGGCCGAGGAGGCGCACTGGAGGTCTCAAGCGTAGAGCTGGCACAACCCGTCCTGGCTGGATGGTTAATTTCGCCCGGCAAATGCGGGGCGCTAGCACAGGCCACACTGGGCTGTGCAGGCGCACCGGAGACAGTGCGCAGAGCCGGCGCAGGATATCCTTGGCCGTAGAGACGCACTGGAGGCCAGATGCGCTGAGCCGGCACAATCTGTCCTGGCTGGATGCCCACTCTAGCCCGGCCGATGCGGGGAGCTGGAATATAGCGCACCGAGCTATGAGTGCGCATCACTGCATAACACGGTGCAGGACCAGTCACACGCTCCCCACTGTAAGCACGGGGAGTTGGCTCAGGTCTCCAACCTGACTCCAAATCTCCTCGTGTGCCCCCCCCCCCCCCCCACAAAATTTTTGGGGGCTTTCTCTCGTGCCTGCTCCGCTGTGCCAACTCCTCGTACTGTCGCTGCACTGCTTTCGCCGCCTCTATCTCCTCCCTTGGACACCGATACTCTCCAGCCTTTGCCCAGGAGCCCTTGCCTTCCAAGATCTCCTCCCATGTCCATTCCTCCAGAAAATGCTGCTCCTCCCGGCCACGCCCCTTTGGTCCGTTTGTGGTGGGTAGTTCTGTCACGAACGTCGTCAGGGAAAAGACCGGACCAAGGTGCAGCGTGGTGAGCGTACATTTGACTTTATTATAAATGTCGCCAACAAAACAAGAAACAACAAAAACAAACGTGAAGCTTACTAGGGCTGTACAGGCCACTAACAAAGACAACAACCCACAACTAAGGTGGCAAAACAGGCTGCCTAAGTATGATTCCCAATCAGAGACAACAATAGACAGCTGCCTCTGATTGGGAACCACACTCGGCCAAACACACAGAAATACAAAACATAGAATGCCCACCCCACATCACACCCTGACCTAACCAAATAGAGAAATAAAACGGCTCTCTAAGGTCAGAGCGTGACAGGGGTGGTGAAATAATTTTCTGTCATGGACAAAGGAACTCAAAGGGTGTGATGATATTAATTAACAAAAATTTCGATCTGAATGTGCAAATAATCAGGAATTATTCGCAAGGAAGGTGGATCCTTTTGAATATGAAAGTGGACAAAAAAGAGATTTGGCTCATTAATCTATATGGTCCAAATCAGGATGATCCACACTTCTTCAAAAACATTTATACCAATTTATTGAACTTACAGGCAACAAATGATCTAATCATTATGGTAAGAGACTATAACACAGTGTTAAGTACCTCAATGGACCGTAAAGGTAATCACTCTACAAACTATCATCACAAATATGAGGAAATCACAAATATTATGGACACATTAGAAATAGTGGATATTTGGAGACTAAAAAACCCTGACCTAGTGAGATATACACGGAGGAGACTAAATCAAGCTAGTCATCTTGACTACTTTCTTGTCTCTTTCTCTCTTGCATCAAAGGTTCAAAAAGTTTTAATAGGAGACAGAATGCGATCGGATCATCATCTAATTGGCATTCATATAACTCTTATAGATTTTCCACGTGAACGGGGATATTGGACATTTAATCAAAGATTACTGGAGGACAACTTATTTTTAACTAAGACAAAATAATTTCTAACTTATTTTTTCCAGTATAATATAGGTTCAGCAAATCCCCTTATTGTTTGGGATACCTTTAAATGTACCTTCAGGGGTCATTCAATTCAATATTCATCAATAATTATAAAGCAGTTTCTGGCTAAAGAAACAAGACTAACAAGGGAAATCCATGAACTAATAGTACAGGTAGATAGTAATAAAAACGATACTACAGAGATACAAAATAAGTTAGAGGAAAAACAAAAAGAACTTGAGGAACTTATTCAAGAACGATCTAATGTAATCTATTACAAAATAATGCAAACTGGATGGAATATGGAGAAAAATGCACAAAATTCTTCCTGAATCTCCAATACAGGAACACTGACAAAAAGAATTTGCAGAAACTCATTACTGAAGACGGAGTCATCTATGATTCTCCAAATTATATTTTAAAAGAGGAAGCTAATTATCTTAGGCAGATGTTCTCTCTTCCGTCTCATCTTCTCCCACTGAATGAAGATTACGTTAAGGAATTCTTTCCAAATAATATAAAAAATGGATAATTAACAAATGTACAGAAAGATCAGTGCGAAGGCCAAATTACAGAGGAAGAACTTTTTGAGGCTATTAAATCGTTTCAGTCTGGAAAAACCCCAGGGCTTGATGGCATACCGGTAGAGGTATATCAAATATTTTTTGATATACTAAAAGCTCCATTTGTCACGCCCTGACCATAGTTTGTTTCTCTATGGTGTAGTAGGTCAGGGCGTGACCAGGGGTATTCTAGTATATTATTTCTATGTTGTGTTCTAGTTTATTTTTTCTATGTTGGTGTTTTGTATGATTCCCAATTAGAGGCAGCTGGTAATCGTTGTCTCTAATTGGGGATCATATTTAAATACATGTAAATTTATGGAAAAATTGCCCTGATTAACTCCTTAGTCATATCTCAGTTTACTCACTTACTTATGGCGCTGCCTACTCCTGATGATTTGTTTTGCAAATCATATGAGCAAAAAATGTTTCGCTTTATCTGGGATGCTAACCAGAAAAAATAAAACAAGCCTATCTATATAATGAATATGAATTGGGTGGGTTGAGATTATTAAATATAAAAGCACTAAACCTCTCTCTAAAAGCTTCACTCATTCAAAAGTTTTACTTGAACCCTAAATGGTTCTCAAGTATATTAATAAGAAAAGCTCATCCATTGTTTAAAAATTGCCTTTTTGCCTTTGTGCAGATTGCCATGTCTCATTTTCGATTAATTGAAAATGCTACTTTTTTCAAAGTATCTGTCTTTTTCAAACAAGCATGGCAGAGCTGGCTACAATTTCAATTTCATTCCCATGAAAAGATAGAACAAATATTACAACAAATATTACGGCTGAACTCAAATGTACTGGTTGATAAAATACTTGTATTTATGGGAAAGATGTTTAAAAGGGTATTTTGTACTTAAATGACATTGTAAATTGTAATGGTAGAGTTGTGTCCTTAATGGAGTTAAGGACATTGTACGGGAAGGTCTGCTCAATCCAAGAGTACAACCAATTGATTACAGCATTGCCTCAAAAATGGAGGAGGCGGGTGGCTGCGGGAGGAGGTAGGGAACTGGTCTGTCTGCCCAATATAAAGGATCAAAACTGGCGGAGGAATAAAAATAGCATAAATAGGAAAGTAAACCAGTTTAATTTGAGGACCAGGATGTTGACAACTGTGCCATACAGATTGCAAAATAGTTGGGAAGAGATTTTTGATGTACCGATTCTATGGTACAGGGTGGGTTCGGGTTTCAATAAGATTGTGATCATGAAAAAGGAAACTATGACATATATTTTATATCACTATCATGCACACGCACCCTCACACATAAGGATGGCTCTGTTGCGGAAAGACTGATACATGTTTGATAGTGTCTTGATGCTGTATTGTTCGTCCTTCTTGTTCTAATACTATAATGTTACCCCTTCCTTGTGTTTTTTGTAATAAATATACATTTTTTTAAAGAGCGACATCGTTGATTTATACAGAGAAAAGAGTCGACCCGAGAATTGAACCCTGTGGTTCCCCATAGAGACTGCCAGAGGTCCGGACAACAGGCCCTCCGATTTGACACACTGAACTCTGAGAAGTAGTTGGTGAACCAGGCGAGCCAGTCATTTGAGAAACCAAGGCTTACACATCTCATATGTATATACTGCATTTTATACCATCTATTGCATCTTGCCTATGCCAGTCTGTCATTGCTGATCCATATATTTACATGAAAACTCAGCAAAAAAAGAAACGTCCTCTCACTGTCAAATGCGTTGATTTTCAGCAAACTTAACTTTTTATGGCTGCAGGGGCAGTATTGAGTAGCTCTGATTAAAGGTGCCCATTTCAAACGGCCTCGTACTCAATTCTTGCTCGTACAATATGCACATTATTATTACTATTGGATAGAAAACACTCTCTAGTTTCTAAAACCGTTTGAATTATATCTGTGAGTCAAACAGAACTCATTTGGCACAAACTTCCTGACCAGGAAGTGGAAAGTCTGAAATCGATGCTCTGTTCTACTTCCTGCCTATACATGGGCATGATACGTATTAGTATACGTGCACTTCATACACCTTCCCCTGGATGTCAAGAGGCGGTGAGAGAAGAAATTTCGTGTTTATCTTGGTCTGAAGTGGAATACAAGCTCTTTGTATGACGTGTCCGCCCATTTCCTGTTTTCTGGAGAGAGCGAAAGGGGACATGGATTTGCCTTCTGTTTAGCTGCCGTTATAGGCGACTAATATCTCCGGCTTTGATTTTATTTGATACATGTGACCATATCATCGTAAAGTATGTTTTTTCAATATAGTTTCATCAGATTATTGAAAATTTTTCGGGAGTTTTGCCGTGTTCCGTTCTCTTCCGTTTGTTGACATGGAGAGCTTTGTGCCACTTGGCAAGTGCGCTTGCTAATTCAAGAGGGAAAATGAACGTTCTAAATCCAAACAACGATTGTTCTTGACAAAGGACACCTTGTCCAACATTCTGATGGAAGATCACCAAAAGTAAGAAACATTTTATGATGCTATTTCATATATCTGTCGTGCATGTGAACTAGTCGCCGGCGCCCAACTTTGGGGTACTCAGCTATACCGAAGCTGGATGTTGTAATGAAGTTATTTTTTAGAATTCTAACACTGCGATTTCATTAAGAACTAATGGATCTAACATTTCCTATACAACATGCATTTTTTTGTTATGTTTATGAATAGCTGTTTGGTCAGAATATGTGTGTCAGAAAACGTGTCCGAAAAATATCGTTGCTGTTTAGACGTTGTGGAAAAAGTAGCTAAGTTAGCACAATGTGTAACCACTGATTTCAGCTCTAAATATGCACGTTTTCGAACAAAACATAAGTGTATGTATAACCTGATGTTATAGGACTGTCATCTGATGAAGAATATCAAGGTTAGTCAAAAAATATATATATTTTACTGGTTTGTTACGATCGCTAACTTTTGCTACTGGGAAATGGCTTGTCTTTCTGGCTATTGTGGTAAGCTAATATAACGCTATATTGTGTTTTCGCTGTAAAACACTTAATAAATCGGAAATATTGGCTGGAATCACAAGATGCCTGTCTTTCATTTGCTGTACACTATGTATTTTTCAGAAATGTTTTATGATGAGTAATTAGGTATTTGACGTTGGTGTCTGTAATTATTCTGTCTGCTTTCGGTGCAATTTCTGATTGTAGCTGCAATGTAAACTATGATTTATGCCTGAAATATGCACATTTTTCGAAGAAAACATAGATTTATTGTATAACATGTTATAAGACTGTCATCTGATGAAGTTGTTTGTTGGTTCGTTTGGTTGGTTCTTGGTTAGTTAGGTTGGCTTTGTGCATGCTACCTGTGCTGTGAAAAATGTCTGTCCTTTTTTTGTATTTGGTGGTGAGCGAACATAAATATACGCGCTGTTTTCGCTGTAAAACATTTTAAAAATCGGACATGTTGGCTGGATTCACAAGATGTGTACCTTTCATTTGCTGTATTGGACTTGTTAATGTGTGAAAGTTAAATATTTTTTTTAAATATATTTTGAATTTCGCGCCCTGCACTTGAGCTGGCTGTTGTCATAAGTGTACCGACGTCGGGCTTGCAGCCATAAGAAGTTTTAACGTGTAAATATTTGTAACACAACAAGATTCAACAACTGAAACATGAACTGAACGAGTTCCACAGACATGTGACTAACAGAAATTGAATAATGTGTCCCTGAACAAAGGGGGGGGGGGGTGAAAATCAAAAGTAACAGTCAGTATCTGGTGTGGCCACCAGCTGCATTAAGTACTGCAGTGCATCTCCTCCTCATGGACTGCACCAGATTTGCCAGTTCTTGCTGTGAGATGTTACCCCACTCTTCCACCAAGGCACCTGCAACTTCCCAGACATTTTCCGGGGGGATAGCCCTATCCCTCACCCTCCGATCCAGCAGGTCCCAGACGTGCTCAATGGGATTGAGATCCGGGCGCTTCGCTGGCCATGGCAGAGCACTAACATTCCTGTCTTGCAGGAAATCACGCACAGAACAAGCAGTATGGCTAGTGGCATTGTCATGCTGGAGGGTCATGTCAGGATGAGCTTGCAGGAAGGGTACCACATGAGGGAGGAGGATGTCTTCCCTGTAACGAGATTGCCTGCAATTACAACAAGCTCAGGCCGATGATGCTGTGACACACCGCCCCAGACCATGACGGACTCTCCACCTCCATATCGATCCCGCTCCAGAGTACAGGCCTCGGTGTAACGCTCATTCCTTCAATGATAAACGCGAATCCGACCATCCCCTCTGGTGAGACAAAACCGCGACTCGTCAGTGAAGAGTACTTTTTGCCAGTCATGTCTGGTCCAGCAACAGTGGGTTTGTGCCCATAGGCGACGTTGTTGCCGGTGATGTCTGGTGAGGACCTGCCTTACAACAGGCCTACAAGCCCTCAGTCCAGCCTCTCTCAGCCTATTGCGGACAGTCTGAGCACTGATGGAGGGATTGTGCGTTCCTGGTGAAACTCGGGCAGTTGTTGTTACCATCCTGTACCTGTCCCGCAGGTGTGATGTTCAGATGTACCGATCCTGTGCAGGTGTTGTTACACGTGGTCTGCCACTGCGAGGACGATCAGTTGGCCGTCCTGTCTCCCTGTAGCGCTGTCTTAGGTGTCTCACAGTACATTGCAATTTATTGCCCTGGCCACATCTGCAGTCATCATGCCTCCTTGCAGCATGCCTAAGACATGTTCACGCAGATGAGCAGGGACCCTGGGCATCTTTCTTTTGGTGTTTTTCAGAGTCAGTAGAAAGGCCTCTTTAGTGTCCTAAGTTTTCATAACTGTGACCTTAATTGCCTACCGTCTGTAAGCTGTTAGTGTCTTAACGTCCGTTTCACAGGTGCATGTTCATTAATTGTTTATGGTTCATTGAACAAGCATGGGAAATAGTGTTTAAACCCTTTACAATGAAGATGTGTGAAGTTATTTGGATTTTTACAAATTATCTTTGAAAGACAGGGTCCTGAAAAAGGGACATTTCTTTTTTTGCTGAGTTTGTGTTCTTATTCCATTCCTTTACTAGATTTGTGTGTATTCTGTAGTTGTTGTGGAATTGTAAGATTACATGTTAGATATTGCTGCAATGTCGTAACTAGAAGCACAAGCATTTCACTACACTCACATTAACATCTGCTAACTATATGTATGTGACCAATAACATTTGATTTGATTTTGTCTACGCATACAGTTTGACAAATAAATTCGATAAATCCAAGGTATGCACCACACTGCAACTGCCTCTGCCATGCAATGCTGGGAGGCAAACGCAGCGTTCCATTGGAACTAAATGTACTTGTAGTGTAACGGCGTTCCTCCTCCTCTTCATACGAAGAGGAGGAGTAGTGATTCGACCAAAATGCAGCGTGGTTATGTGACATAATGATTTATTAAACAAGACGAAGACGAAACGAAATACACTTATTCCACCTCCCCGTACTGGGCGGGCGACCGGGAGCATTCAACCAGGTAAGGTTGGGCAGGCTCAATGCTCAAGAGAGCCAGTACGCCTGCACGGTCCGGTATTTCCGGCGCCACCTCCCCGCCCCAGCCTAGTACCTACAGTGCCTATATTACGCACTAGGCTACCAGTGCATTTCCAGAGCCCTGTTCCTCCTCCACGCACTCTCCCTATAGTGCGTGTATCCAGTTCAGTGCCTCCAGTTCCGGCCCCACGCACTAAGCCACCTGTGCGTCTCCTAAGTCCTGTACACACTGTCACTTCTCCCCGTACTAGTCCTGAGGTGCGTGCCCTCAGCCAGGTGCCACCAGTGCCGGTACCACGCACCAGGTATAGAGTACGCTTTGAGAGTTCAGTGTGCCCTGTCCCTGCTCCACGCACTAGTAGGAGGGTGCTTATCATTAGCCCGGTGCCTCCAGTTCCGGCACCACGCACCAGGTCTACAGTGCGCCGTATCCGGCCAGAGCCATCCGTCTCCCCAGCGCCATCTGAGCCATCCGTCTCCCCAGCGCCATCTGAGCCATCCGTCTCCCCAGCGCCATCTGAGCCATCCGTCTCCCCAGCGCCATCTGAGCCATCCGTCTGCCAGGAGCCTGCAAAGCCGCCCGTCTGCCATGAGCCTGCAAAGCCGCCCGTCTGCCATGAGCCTACAGAGCCGTCAGCCAGACAGGAGCCGCTAGAGCCATCAGCCAGACAGGAGCCGCTAGAGCCGTCAGCCAGACAGGAGCCGCTAGAGCCGTCAGCCAGACAGGATCTGCCAGAGCCGCCAACCAGACAGGATCTGCCAGAGCCGCCAACCAGACAGGATCTGCCAGAGCCGCCAACCAGACAGGATCTGCCAGAGCCGCCAACCAGACAGGATCTGCCAGAGCCGCCAGCGAGCCATGAGCAGCCAGAGCCGCCAGCGAGCCATGAGCAGCCAGAGCCGCCAGAGAGCCATGAGCAGCCAGAGCCGTCAGAGCGCCATGAGCAGCCAGAGCCGTCAGAGCGCCATGAGCGTCGAGAGCCGTCAGAGCGCCATGAGCGTCGTGAGCCGTCAGCCTGCCATGAGCGTCGAGAGCCGTCAGCCTGCCATGAGCGTCGAGAGCCGTCAGCCTGCCATGAGCGTCGAGAGCCGTCAGCCAGCCATGAGCATCGAGAGTCGTCAGTCAGCCATGAGCTGCCCTTCAGCCTGAAAAGGCTGGATACCCAGAACTGCCCATCAGTCCAGAGCTGTCTCTCTGTCCGGAGCTGCCTTTCAGTCCGGAGTTGCCCCTCTATCCTAATCTCCCTCTCTATCTTCATCTATCTCTATAGTCTTATCTATCCCTCTATCTTGATTTATCTCTCTGTCCCGGTGTTATCCTTATTAAATATATTATTAAGAGAATTGTGTGGGGGAAAAAAGAGGGTGGACATTCTTTGTGGGAGGAAGTTAGGATGGATTATGGTGGGGTGGGAACCGCGCCCGGAGCCTGAGCCACCACCGTGGTCAACTGCCCACCCGGACCCTCCCCTGGACTTTGTGCTGGTGCGCCCGGCGTTCGCACCTTGGGGGGGGGGTACTGTAACAGTCCTGACCTATTTATGTTAGTTTTTATGTGTTTATGGTCAGGGCATGTGTTTTGGGTGGGCAGTCTATGTTATCTGTTTCTATGTTGGTTTCGGTTTGCCTGGTATGGCTCTTGATTAGAGGCAGGTGGTTTGCATTTTCCTCTAATCAAGAGTCATATTTAGGTAGGGCATTCTCACTGTTTGTTTGTGGGTGATTGTCTCCTGTGATGTCTTCGTTATGTTCGATGTATTCACTTTTGGAGCTGTTTGGCTGTTCGTTCGTTTTGATGTACGTTCCTGTTCGTGAGTTTACGTTTGTTGATGTGAGTTTATGTTCAGGTTTTCGTTCTACGTCGTTTTGTTATTTTGTAGTTTGTTAAAGTGTTTTGTTTAGTTTTCGTGTTGCCATCTGCATCGTTGTAATTTATAATAAAGATGGCATATTTCCCAGACTCCGCATTTTGGTCAGAAGATCCTTCTCTCCTCACCTCATCTGAGGATGAGGAAAGCGACAGCTATTACACCCAGCCTCTGTTCTGGACCTGGAGAATGTGAAGAGACCTCTGGTTTCATGTCTTGTGTTGTACCGATGAGTGTCCGAACTGTGTGCCAATGGCTTGAACAGACATTTCGGTACCTTCAACACATCAATACCTTGCACAAAGACCAATAGTGATGCAGTCAACTTTGAGCCAGGAGAGACTGACATGCATGTTACTGACACTTTCCCTCCATGCACATCTAAGTGTGATACATGCTGCTTTATTCTGGACCAACTGCAATTTACCTATGTCCTTCTTTGCCGCACATGACCACACACCTGGGCAGTAGTCCAGGTGCTACAAAACTAGGGCCTGTAGGACCTGTCTTGTCGACTGAGATGTCAAGAAGGCAGAGAAATGCCCTATCATGGAAAGACCTCTTCCCATTTTAGCAATCATTGAGTCAACTTGCTCAATAGATCTGAAGAAGGTTTAGCGTTGAGCGAGTGATTTGTCAGAAAAATTATGCTTTTAGTTTTGGAGATATTTAGCACCAGCCTATTGCTAGTTACCCATTCTATAACTGACTAGAGCTCTATGTTAAGTGTCTTAGTTATTTTTTTTACTGTTGCAGCCGACGTGTACACTGTTGAGTCGTCAGCATACATAGACACACAGGCTTTATTCAAGGTATGTGGAAGGTAATTTGTAAAAATATAAAACAATAATGGCCCTAGCTGGCTGCCCTGCAGTACACCACACTCAACTGAACTTACTTGAGAGAGGTTTCCACCTCACAGCCATCGATGAGCCAATGTTTTGGATGCAATCGTCAGCAAAAAAAACAGTAACACATACAATTTCTATACACCATCGCACAACAGGTTGAATTCATTGCCATGATGCCATCAATGAGTTCGCACATAGTTTACAAATGGAGCAATAAATGGCAGCCACATTGCCATAAAATAACCATACCAAAACGTTTTCAACTATGTGAACAGATAAGGTTTCCAGTCTTAATGTGTGGAGGCGTATTGGTAAGTGTTGCCTACTCATTTGAAGTATATTTGTCATTGCTAAATCAACTTGAATTGGGGCCTCCCGGGTGGCGCAGTGGTCTAGGGCACTGCATCGCAGTGCTAACTGCGCCACCAGAGTCTCTGGGTTCGCCCCCAGGCTCTGTCGCAGCCGGCCGCGACCGGGAGGTCCGTGGGGCGACGCACAATTGGGCTAGCGTCGTCCGGGTTAGGGAGGGTTTGGCCCGTAGGGATTTCCTTGTCTCATCGCGCTCCAGCGACTCCTGTGGCAGGCTGGGCGCAGTGCGCGCTAACCAAGGGGGCCAGGTGCACGGTGTTTCCTCCGAGACATTGGTGCGGCTGGCTTCCGGGTTGGAGGCGCGCTGTGTTAAAGAAGCAGTGCGGCTTGGTTGGGTTGTGCCTCGGGGGACGCATGGCTTTCGACCTTTGTCTCTCCCGAGCCCGTACGGGAGTTGTAGCGATGAGACAAGATAGTAATTACTAGCGATTGGATACCACGAAAATTGGGGAGAAAAGGGGTTATTTTTTTTTATTTTTTATTTTTAAATACAGAAAAAAAATACAGAAAAAAAAAAAAAATCAGCTTGAATTGTCCTAATGGTGTGTCCTAATAGCTGTGTTTTTATTTTTACTGGTCAAGCCACAACTGAGCGAGACCGATTTTTTTTTTTAAAGCTTTTTTTTGTTGCACCATTGTATTACATGGTACTGTAAGAACAGCTAAAATAACCATAGAGAAATGACAGTACATCATTACTTTAAGACATGAAGGTCAGTCAATACGGAACATTTCAAGAACTTTGTCTTCAAGTGCAGTCGCAAAAACCATCAATCGCTATGATGAAACGCCACAGGAATGTAAGACCCAGAGTTACCTCTGCTGCAGAGGATAAGTTCATTACAGTTACCAGCCTCAGAAATTGCAGCCTAAATAAATGCTTCACAGAGTTCAAGTAACAGACACATCTCAACATCAACTGTTCAGAGGAGACTGTGTGAATCAGGCCTTCATGGTCGAATTGCTGCAAAGAAACCACTACTAAAGGACACCAATAATAAGAAGAGAATTGCTTGGGCCAAGAAACACGAGCAATGGACATTAGACCGGTGGACATTTGTCCTTTGGTCTGATGAGTCCAAATTGGAGATTTTTGGTTCCAACCACCGTGTCTTTGTGAGATGCAGAGTAGGTGAACGGAGGATCTCCGCATGTGTATTTCCCACCGCAAAGCATGGAGGAGGAGGTGTTGTGGTGTGGGGTTGCTTTGCTGGTGATACTGTCTGTGATTTTTTTTAATTCAAGGCACCCTTAACCAGCATGGCTACCACAGCATTCTGTAGCAATACGCCATCCCATCTGGTTTGGGATTAGTGGGACTATTGTTTGAATAGGTATAAAGCCACGGTTGGCGATTTACTGCCACTTGCAGTTCTAGAATGTTTGCTCATGATTAGAATTCATTGGCTGATCCCTCCTGATGACCTAATTTTAAAAAAACTGATAAAAATACATGGAACAGTAGGGACTGTGAAGAGACACAAGCACAGGCATAGACACACACGATAACATTCACACTACACACATACGCACTGTACACATGTATTTTGTGTTGTACATGTATTTTGTGTTGGGTTTATGACTTTGTCGGTGTAGAAACAGAGCTGTAGAAAGTGAAGCTCACTTTCTTGGAGCTCGTAGAAAGAGAGGAAGATTTTGACTGTAGCACAGCAGCTAGCAAGCAGTGACGGCGAGGGGAGTGCTGATGAGAACAAGGCGGCAGATCAAAGTCCCGCGGAGCCGAAGGTAAAGAGATTGGCTAGCATTGGGAAAATAGATGTTTTTGATGACATGCAAGAAAACCAAGCAACTTACATTGAACGCCTGGAACAGTACTCCATTGCAAAATGACATTACTGATAACAAGAGAGTACCAGGGTTGTTGAGTTTAATTGGCCCAAAAACGTACAGTTTGCTCAGAGATCTGACTGCCCCTCTAAAGCCTTCCATTAAAACATTCACGGAGATTGTGGATATATTGCGAAATCACATATCACCTAAACCACTGTCGTGTCTTTGGCTATGCCGGATTAAGTGATATGACATGCTGTTCTATAAAATCCTTTCTCTGTAATTAATATCACCTGATTGAGCTAATCATGTAAATGTAATTAATTAGAAAGTCACGAACCCTGGCTAACTAGTTGAATCAGCAATACAAAATTGGGTTTAATTATTTATTTACTAAATACCTAACTAATCACACAGAATTACATATACACAGAATGAGTCATACCTTGATTACAAATTATGTCATAAAGGAAAACATCCCTAGCGGACGGAACAGATATGACAGCTGGTTACACAAAGAAAAGGGGGCTGGGTTTGAGTGAAAGGACGGGAAGACTGAAGAACAAAGGGAGAAGCGATGTCTTTATTGGGCCGTAGGCAGCTACTCTATCGTAAATACAGAATGTTATGCATTCTAAATTACCGCCCATTTGGAAAAGAAAAATGTAATCAATATTTACTCTGAGCTGCGCTTCGGTAGGTTGGTCGTAGATGCTGGTCGTGTTGGCCAACAGAGATCTTCCTGTCCTCGGAAGAATGTCTTTGGTGGTAAATTGGCTACGTTGTAGCAACGTCGTTGTGTGGTAGATGGGATACTCTGTCTGTTCTTTCCTAGCCCATGTTTGCAGCTGCTGTTGCTAACTCAACGGCTAGGAGGTATCACTTCTGTAGCGAATAAGAGTTCAAAGTTCATACCATTCGCAACCAAAGCTCACGCTGAGGTTGGCTTCATTCTGTAGTTATTGTCTGAACCCTTCTGACATCGGATCGTCATCCTAATGTACCCGGGAACAGGAAGTTATATTGTCGTCAAGGCTTTATATAGGAAGGGAGAGGAGGGCGTGCTTCATAGTTTATAACCAATGTCTCTTCACGTGGGCGGGCCACTGAGTCGGGCCTAATTCACTCATGAAAACCCAATTCTCACATTTTAGAAGCTAAAATCACATTTCACCCCCTCACAAATAATTTCATATTCAAACATTTAAATTGCACAACAAGTCCATGTGAATCTGATAACTATAATGTGTAGACTTTCCACTGTACCATTTATGTCATCCTATCATTGATGAGAATGTCTCAGATTACAACCGAACTGACATCATATTCATTAAGTACCAACGCATATGTTCAACTGGTTGGATTACCAAAATATGGTTCATTTCCCCCACCTTCTGATGTTCCCAGAATCTCTATGTTAACCAAGGGATTTTCAATAGTCACATCAGTAGGGTAGAGAGAGGAAAAAAGGGGGGGAAGAGGTATTTATGACTGTCATAAACCTACCCCCAGGCCAGCGTCATGACACCACTCCTCATCGCAGAACATATTTGTTTCCACAAGAGAGACCAGAACAAGGGGGAGGGTGTTAGTACATGTGTAACAGAGTTGAAGAAACTGTCTGAGAATTGGTATTTTGGAGAGAACTTAAATGCCACTTTAAGGGATAGATTAGTTTGTAGGATGAAACATGAACACATTCAGAAACGTTTGCTCACAGAATCAGATCTCACTTTTGCTAAGGCTGTTGAAATTGCTGTAGCTATGGAAATTTCGACCTAAAAGGCTCTCCATGGCCAGTCTGACGTCTGCAGTGGCCGTACAGCATTTACTGTGATGCAGCCTCCGTCAGAGTATTCATACTTCTTGCGCTTCGCAGAGCTGTTGTGAAGGAAGTGAGTTTGTGTTTATACAGGACCCCCCCATTGTTAAAAAATTAGGGAGATGCATGGCGATGCGGTACAGAGTTCGATTTGGCCTCCAGAAGCTCCACAATTGCGTCACACTCAGAATCGCATTGCGGAGCAAGCATAAATTGGCTGTTAATTGCAAAGCAAAATCAATACTGACCTCCTCTAACAACTTCCCTTCAAGTTTTTACGCAGACGACAGCGGCCGAGAAATGCAGCAGTTGTGACAGAGATGGTTACAAAGCAGAGGACTGCCATTTCAAAGACATCATTTGTCACAAATGCAATAGAAGGGGGACATTCAAAGAGCATCCAGAGCAAAATAGTCACAACAGAAAAACTGAGAAAATGAAATGGTTTGTGAATGCACTAGTAGAGAACAATGGCAGTGATTCAGAAGAACAATTCATTGGTACTGTAACGTATTTCGTCTGAGGAGGAGTAGCAAGGATCGGACCAATGTGCAGCGTGGTAAGTGTCCATAATAGATTTTTAATAAATCAAAATGAACACAGAACAAAAATAACAAAACACGAACAAACAACCAAAACAGTCCCGTATGGTGCAAACACTGAAACAGGAAACAACCACCCACAAAACACAATAGAAAACAGGCTACCTAAATATGGCTCCCAATCAGAGACAACGACTGACACCTGCCTCTGATTGAGAACCATACTAGGCCAAACACATAGAAATATAACAACAGAACAAAACATAGAAAAACAACATAGAATGCCCACCCCAACTCACGCCCTGACCAACTAAAATAAAGACATAAAAAAGGAACTAAGGTCAGAACGTGACAGGTACAATTCATTCTCCCAGTAGTAGCATAATATGGGTGACATCAGAAATTAAAGGCATACCCCTCAAAATGGAGCTGGATACAAGATCTGCAGTCTATAATTTCCACGGCTGTCTACATTGAGCACTTCAAGGCTATCAAACTGAAGAAAACAAATGTGTTGCTGAAGACATTCTCAGGAGAGAGTTTGAGCCCAATGGGGGCGTAGCAGGTCAGAGTGAGTTATGGGGAGCAGACACGGCAGTTACAACTGTATGTGGTGCCTGGAACTGGTTCATCATTATTTGGCAGGGGATGGCTGTCCAAAAATAAAGCTGAATTGGTGTGGAAAACTGGAAAATTCTTCACACGTCTCAGCCTAAAGAGAAAGGCACAAACCAAACACTGGAACCCTTGCTGAAGAAATACGACACAGTTTTCAATGGTCAGATGGGAACAGTAAAAGGCTTCACAGCCAAACTCGTACTGAGAGATGATGCAACCCCAAAATTCAGCAAAGCCAGATCTGTTCCATACTCCCTGAGACCAAAGGTAGAAGCGGGAATCAGGGATCCTGATGAAAGTGGACAGAAGCAAATGGGCCACACCCATTGTCCTATTGTAAAGAAGGACTGGTCTGTTAGAATGTGTGGGGACTTCAAGGTCACTGTGAATTCAATGCTGCATGTGGACCAATAACCCCTGCCCTGTCTGGATGACATCTTTTCTACACTAGCTGGTGGGAAACATTTCAGTAAAGTCGACTTGAAACAGGCTTACCTGCAGCTACAGGTTGAAAAGATCTACAAACATGTACCTGACAATAAGCACAAAGAAAGGTCTATGCAGGTATAACCGCCTGGTTTTTGTCATTGCATCGGCCCCAGCCCTTTGGCAACGACCCATTGCCCATATTTTGCAAGGAATCCAAAGAACCCAGTGTATCCTGGATGACATGATCATAACAGGGCACACAGTCAAAGAGCACCTAGCTAACCTGGAAGAGGTCCTGAGAAGACAAAGAGTATGGACTACAGGCAAACTTACAGAAGTGTGAGTTATTTTAAAGACAGGATTGAATTCTGTGGACATGAAATCGACCGCAATGGATTGCACAAAACACAGGACAAAATCGATGCAGTGGTCAGGCACCATGACCGCAAAATGTGACACAAGTTAGATCTTTCACTGGACTGATCAATTACTACAGAAGATTCTGGAAAATAATATGAAACAGCAGTGGACAGCACAGTGTGAAAATTGACAGAACAGGTCCTGATGCATTACGACCCTGAACTGCCAATGAAGTTGGCTTGTGATGCGTCCCCTTATGGCCTTTGCGTCGCAAACTTTGAATGATGCAGAGAAGAACTACTCACAAATCGACAAAGAAGCACCGGTGCTAGTGTGGAGCGTCAAGAAATTCCACACACACCTTTCCCGCTGGTTACCGATCATCAGCCGTTGCTTTACATTTTCAGTCCAAAGAAGGGCATTCTAGCCATGACAGTGACCAGGTTACAGCGCTATGCCTTGTTTCTTGCTGGTGATATATATGACATTGAGTTTAAGTCAACATCCCTCCACACAAATGCAGATGGATTGTCCAGACTGCCCTGTACAAGAGAAAGACAAAGGAGTGTGGATGCAGTGGATATTTTCCATACCTTACAGCTCGAGGCACTACCTGTCACAAACACAGGTATCAAATGGGAGACAAGGAAAGATGGGACATTGTATAAAGTATACACCTACATCAAGTCAGGAGGGCAAGCTATGGGCAGAAAGGACCTGGCACCGTATTTCCAGCAGAGAAATGAAAACTCACAAAGGATGTTTGATGGGGAATGATAGTCATGATACCCCAGAAACATCAGGTTTTGCAGCAAATAAATGAAATTGTCAAAATTAAAATATTCTGTTGGCCCGGTCTGGGTCAACAAATAGAAAACAATGAAGCTGCTGGCCAGGAGCCACGTCTGGTGGCCCGGTCTGGTTCAACAGATAGAAAACAATGAAGCTGCTGGCCAGGAGCAACTTCTGGTGGCCCAGTCTGGGTCAACAGATAGAAAACATGGTGAAGAACTGTAGCGGATGTTTGGAAACCCTTCACATGCCTGCTCCTGACCCAGTCCACCCATGGCAGAGAATTCATGTGGACTATGCTGGCCCCTTTGAAAAGCAGTTATTTCTGGTCATAGTTGATGCCCATTCTAAATGGCCAGAGGTGTTTGGCACTGACTCCTCCACCTCAGCTCAGACTATAGAGTGTCTCAGAACAACGTTTGCATGCTTCGGATTGCCTCTGCAGCTGATAAGCGACAATGCGCTAGCTTTCGTAAGTGACTACTTTACAAGATTCATGTCAGTGAACAAAATCAAATACTCAACCTCAGTTCCATACCACCCTGCCACCAATGGGCTGGCAGAACGCTTTGTGGAAACCCTAAAGCAAGGATTTTGTGCAGCAAAGTGAGACAAAGGGACTTTGCAAACTAAATTCTGACCAAATCACCCCACATGCCACGACAAATGAAAGCCCAGCAGCACTGATGATCTGGTGGCCTCTCCGCACACAGCTGTACATCATGAAGCCAAACAGGCACAATGAAATGCTGAACAAACAAGCAAAGATGCTCTCCGGCAGCCGGGAGTGCCATATCCGAACAGGACAGGAAGTGATGGTGCGGGACTAGCGTAAGCTATAATGGAGCAATCACACACTGAGGGTGTGCAATCAAAGGCGCTACCCGGAATTACAGCACCGTCCACCAGACAAACTGGACATATAAACAAACAAACAGACAAAAAACTAAGACTGTTCAAGTTCAAATCAAAGAAGCAAAATGACTACAACAAGTTCTGTGAAATGTGTTGGGTTGTACTGCTCTCCTGACTGGTCTACTCAAGAAAGCCATTGGTCAACTGCAAAACATACAGAATGCTGCAGAATGGGTACTGACCAAGACCAGACGGAGAGCACACATTACACCGGTTTTAAGGTCTCTGCAATAGCTGCCTGAGAGATTTAGAATTCATTTTAAGATTCTTCTATTGGTTTTTAAATCAATCCATGACTGTGCACCCCAATACATGTCAGACATCCTCCCCTCCAGCGTTGGACATCGCCGGTATACTAACCACCAGTCCTGGGATCCATCATTACGCACACCTGGCATCAATCATTACGCGCACCTGCACGTCATCATGAGGCACACCTGGACTCCATTACCTCCCCTATATCTGGCACTCCCTTAGGTTCTTTCTCCAGTCAGTATTGTTCCGGTGTTTATGCATAGGCACTACTGTTATGTTGTCTCGTTCCATGTTTGTTGTTTTATTAAACGTTTCACCTGCACCTGCTTCTCGACTCTCAGTGTCTCCGTTACCGAATACTGACTCCAACAATGGAAGCAGCAGGAAAACAGAATATCTCCCAGACGGTTGAGGAGCAGGGATACCGTCTACGTCAACACCAAGACCAGCTGGCACAACTGGGGACGGCTATGGAAGAGGTTCTTCGCAGTGTGCAACGTCTCAAATATACCCGGGAGGCATTGCCATCAACTAGCAAAGGATACTCTACAACCAGTCGACCCAGCGAGCCAGCACAACAGCCCATTCAGCAACCCACTCAGGTCAGCAATGCCCGTTTGTCCCTCCCTGATAAATATGACGGCACACCATCTAAATGCAGTGGCTTCCTACTTCAGTACTCCCTCTACTTTATGCACCAGATGGGAGCCCCCACCACCGAGAGATCAAAGGTTGCCGCTGTTATTTCTCTGCTGACAGTGAGGTGTTGGAATGGGCCACGGCCGTCTGGGAGAGAGAAGAGGAGGTAGATTCATATGAGGGTTTCATGGCTCTGTTCAAATGCATCTTCAATCATCCCCCAGAGGGTAGAGAGGGGGGTGAGCACATATTCCAATTACATCAAGGGGACCAGACGGCTACCGAGTACGCGCTCACCTTCCGGACAGTAGCAGCATCCAGCGGATGTAATGAGCCGGAGCTTCGTACGCTATTCATAAGAGGTCTGTGCGAGGAGGTCCGGACGGAACTGGCCCGTCGAGACGACAACCTCTCCTTAGACTCACTCATTGCAATGGCCATACGTCTGGATAACCTACTTCAGGAGCGTTGGTACTCTCATCGCTTCTCTCCCTCCCTCAGTGAAAACTCTGGATCAGAGCCTGAAGCCATGGAGGTAGGGGTCACGCCTCCCCGTGGTGGAGCAATGCAGACAGAAACAGCTGGTGCTCTGTCTGTATTGTGGTCAAGGAGGTCACCAGCTCCAGCGGTGTCCGGTACTTCCTTATTCCGGGATCCACAAGAGCAGAGGGACGGTCACGTGATCTTCCACACTAGTTGATAGTCCCTCGTACTGTGTCTACAGCGTTAGTGGATTCCGGTGCCGCGGGGAACTTTATTGACCAGATCGTTTTCTCCTCTCTTAACATCATCTCATATCCGTTCTCCTCTCCTTTCCCGGTTCAAGCCCTCGATAATCGGCCACTCTGGAACCATCAATCACATCACCCAACCACTCACCCTCACCGTGGAGTCCATTTATACCCTTTATCACCAGTGCATCAGTTCACAAGATCATCCTCGGCCTCCCTTAGCTTCAACGCAATAACCCCACCATCTCATGGTCGAGGATGAGAATCACAGACTGGTCACCCGTATGCCAGAAGATCTGCTTCCCCTTTCCCCTGTCTTCCTCCTCCCACCTGTCTTCCTCCTCATCACCCCTGGGATTGTGTCATAGACCTGCTGGCCTGGGTGCTGGCCAGCACAGAGGTGGCTGAGACCTAGGCCATGGAGGATTACATCCAAGAGGTGCTCCAACAAGGTTTTGTTCGTACATCCACTTCTCCTGCATTGGCTGGTTTCTTCTTTGTGGCCAAGAAGGATGGAGGGTTACTTTCATGTATTGATTACAGAGAATGAAATCACCACGAAGTACCGTTACCTTCTCCTGTTGGTGCCGGCAGCTCCGCGGGACCCGGGTCTTTACCAAACTAGGCATGCGGAGTGCATACAATCTCATCCACAATCTCATCCGCATCCAGGAGGGGGATGAATGGAAGACTGCATTTAGCATGATGTCTGGCCACTACGAGTACTTGGTGATGCCATATGGCTTAGCCAATGCTCCGTCAGTGTTCTAGGCATTTGTTAATGGGGTGTTCAGGGACATGCTCGGACGACAGGTGGTCGTGTAAATCGATGACATCCTGGTCTACTCGGCTATCCTGGAGGATCACATCACTCACATCCGAGCAGTCCTGGAACGCCTCCTGGCTAACCACCTGTTGGTCAAGGCTGAGAAGTGGCAAAAGAAATTGGGCTACCAAATCAGCCCGCCGTTTCATCAGGAACTTTAGCTCCGTCGCTGCCTCTCTCACCTCTCCTCAAGGTGGTCCCTGTAAGTTGGTGTGGAGCCCAGCAGCTGACGAGGCCTTCAGTCTACTCAAGGGTCGTTTCACCTCCGCCCCATTGCTCAAACATCCAGATCCCACGATGGAGGTGGATGCTTCAGAGGCGGGCGTGGGGGCAGTTCTGTCTCTATGACAGGGTAATCCACAGAAATTATATCTGTGTGCATATTACTCTAAGACACTGACTCTCTGCAGAGAGGAATTACAACGTCAGTGATCAAGAGCTCCTGGAGGTGAAGTTGGAGGGCGCCAAGGAACCATTCGTCATCCTCACCGGCCATCGGAACCTGGAGTGCATACAGACAGAGAGAAGGCTGAATCCGCGCCAAGCAAGGTGGGCTCTTTTCTTCACAAGGTTCGACTTCATGCTGACCTATCGACAAGGTTCAAAGAACACCAAGGCCGATGCCCTGTCCCGTCTCTACGACTCGGGAGAGGGTCCTGTCCAGAATGCACCTATAATCCCTTCCTCCCGAGTCGTAGCTCCTGTGGTCTGGGACGTAGATGTGGACATTCTCCAGGCTCTGGAGAGGGAGACCGCACCCACTAACTGTCCTTCCGAGCTCATCTACGTTCCCACAGGGATAAGGGATCGGCTGCTAACCTGGACACACACAGCTGTTGTTGCTGGACATACTGGTGGCCCAGCTTGGCGCAGGATGTCACTCGCTACGTCAACTCCTGCTTCGTACGTGCCCAAACCAAATCCCCTCAGAACGCGCCAGCAGGGAAACTAGTCCCTGGTCCCATCTATCCATTGACTTTGTTACTGATCTCCCCTCTGACGGTTTCATCACCAATTTGGTGGTTGTGGATAGATTTTCAAAATCCTGTTGTTTAATCTCTTTTTTTGGTCTCCTTACTGCTCTCCAGGTCGCTGAGGAACTACTCCAGCAGGTCTTCCGGCATTATGGCCTTCCGGAGGGTTTTCTGGCTCCGTGGACTCCGGGCCAGACCAAAGCTCCTTCAGTTGATGAGTGGTTCAGGCGCACAGAAGAAGTGTGGAGTGATGCTCACGTGAGACTACAGCGCGCCGTCCACAGTCAAAAGGAGCAGGCAGACTGCCACCGCAATGCGACCCCCGTGTGCCACTCTTGGGACCGTGTCTGGCTCTCTACCAGGAACCTCACACTCCACGTGCCCTGCAAAAAGCTGAGCCCCCGGTTTGTTTGGCCGTTCAAGTTTCAGATGTTAGGTTTACACTTTACAAGTTTGGAGGGTCATCTGAAAATGTTCTACCTTGCTCGCTGCTTTGAAATGGTCACCCTTGGGTATTGTGACGTGCATGTCTTAATGACCTGCATCAAATTAAAACCACTGTAAACTCTATGAGAGGTATTGACCGCTATATCATATGTCTCAAAAGAATGCGGTGATTTATACTTTGTAGTAACACACAAAAATCTGACACCGAAGGATAACCTAGGGCGATACTCCAACTTTACCATCAAGTACAGTCAGTTACAATGCTGTATTGCAGAGAATCATCGGCAATTTCACAGTTAAGGAATTACGCAGATTTTTCCATTTAAAATGTATACTTTTATGCTACCTGGGTGATGAGATAATAGAAAAGCACTTCCCTGTATGATTACTTCTCAGGGTATGCTTGCTTTTTAATAACTGTACACATCATAGTTAATGCAGACATGACATGTTTAATACACCTAAGCTGTTACCTTGCCTGATGTGGGCAAACAAAACTTCTGTGCCAACGTAAGCCTTGGCTACAGGTCAACACCTTCACAAGTATCTCTCACAGCGCCCATAAAACCCGGTGGATGACAGCAGCTGGTAGGTCCAGGTTACAACCATATCCACATCTCCAGGGCGTAGAGGATTCACAAAGGGCTCGCTCTCCCACAGGCAGAGATATCTGTGCATGTGCACACTCCTTAACAGTGGCACTTGGGTAGCCTTGGCTCCGAACCCTTAGCTCACATCGTGTAGTTGCAAACCTATGACATAGGCTAGCACTTAGGGTGCCACTCTCCATGACGTGGTTTCTGTGTATGAAACTGTATCCCTTCAGTAAGGGTATGGCACCCAAACTTTTTATCTGGAATGTGAGGATACCCACCACCTCTCAAGGAAGGAGAATTTGTGGTTGCCACATTCTCTCACAGAAGCTGTTGGGCAGTTGATCAAGTTCCAGTAATATTATCCTATTTCCTCCCCTCCTATGACTCTCCAGAGAGCAGTGGTGTTGGACACTTCCTGGTGCCTCACTCCCTCCATGGCTGCTTCCCAAACAAGGTTATTACAGTTTTGTGAAATTCGTTTTTAGTTCTATTACTTTTTGGAATAAAAAGAAATCAGTTTAGTTTGTTAGTTTTCAAACTATATTTACTATATTTTATTTAGTTTCAGTTTGATAAAAACATTTTTATTTCGTTTTTATATTTCGTTTTAGTGTTAGGGACATGCTTCGGAGGCTAGTAGCCATTTATGTGTTGTAGGCCTATAGTTTGTTTTATAGTTGTTTTATGATGCCACTTCTTGAAACTGGGGGGCAGTAATACATAAATTGATGGACCATAGACTTGGATAGACATAACATCTCTGTATCTGTGTCACAATGGCATCTGTGAGAGGCCATCTCCATCTTGAAATAGTCAATATTCTTCTTCACAAGTAAAATTCATTGGCTGATCCCGCCTGATGACCCGGCTGTCACGACTCCAACCGGGTCATCAGGTCATGCCAACCGCGTCATCAGGAGGGATCAGCCAATGAAGTTGATTGTCCCTCCCAGTTAACTAAATCAAAATGGCGAAAGTCCTCAATGGCGGTGCCAATGCTACACAGGCTTTTGGCCACTATAAGACTCCATACAACTCCATGGCCAGGACATAGGTTTGGTTAGGTTTAAATTATAAATCAATCCTAATGTGACTTGGATTTAAAGGGTAAGCGCCTATTTAAAGGGTAAGCGCCTATGTTCTGGGATTCATCCAATAGCATTGAAGAGTTTACAGTCACGAGCTTCATCAATATATCCACAGATGATGCAATCTCAATTGCACTCCACACTGCCCTCTCCCACCTGGACAAGAGGTGAAATAACTATGTGAGAATGCAGTTCATAGACTACAACTCAGCGTTCAACACCATAGTCCCCTCCAAGCTCATCACCAAGCTAGGGACCCTGGGACTGAACCCCTTCCTGCAACTGGATCCTGTACAGCCCCAGGTGGTGAGGGTAGACAACAACACCTACGCTATGCTGACCCTCAACACAGGGGCCCCTCAGGGATTTACTCTTAGTCCCCTCCTGTACTCACTGTACAAATGCACCGCTACTCTATATATGCACACCATACACACACACACACACACTCACTCAAATCAAATTGTATTGGTCACATACACATGGTTAGAAGATGTTATTGCGAGTGTAGCGAAATGCTTGTGTTTCTAGTTCCGACAGTGCAGCAATACCTAACATGTAATCTAACAATTCCACAACAACTACCTAATACATATACATCTAAGTAAAATAATGGAATACATACATATAAATATATGGATGAGCAATGACAGAGCAGCATAGGCAAGATGTCATGTTTTGTCATTGATTATCATGTCTTGTCCCTGTGCTTTCCTTCTATTCGTTTCCCTCTGCTGGTCTTATTTGGTTCTTTCCCTTTTTCTATCCCTCTCTCGCTCTCTCTCTCTATCGTTCCGTTCCTGCTCCCAGCTGTTCCTCATTCTTCTAACTACCTCATTTACTCTTTCACACCTGTCCCCTATTTTGCCCTCTGATTAGAGTCCCTATTTCTCCCTCTGTTTTCCGCTTCTGTCCTTGTCGGATCCTTGTTTGATGTTTGCTGTTCTGTGTCCTTGTTCCGCCCTGTCGTGTTTTTGCCTTCTTCAGATGCTGCGTGTTACCTAAGATATATCCAGGAGTATCGTTTTTGTTTAAGACTGGAATAAAGATTCTGTTTCTGTTAAGTCGCTTTTGGGTCCTCATTCACCAGCACAACAGAAGGATCCGACCAGTAATGGACCCAGCGACTACGGATTCTCGCAACACTGCCATCAAGATCCAGGGAGCAATGCTCGGCAGACACGAGCAGGAATTGTCTGCTGCTCGTCATGCCGTTGAGACCCTGGCCGCTCAGGTCTCCAACCTCTCAGGACAGTTTCAGAGTCTTTGTCTCGTGCCACCTGCTACTTCCTGGTCTTCCGAGTCTTCGGAACCTAGGGTTAATAACCCACCATGTTACTCTGGGCAACCCAATGAGTGCCGCTCCTTTCTCACCCAGTGTGATATTGTGTTTTCTCTCCAGCCCAACACATACTCAAGAGAGAGAGCTCGGATCGCCTACGTCATATCACTCCTTACTGGTCGGGCTCGGGAGTGGGGCACAGCTATCTGGGAGGCAAGGGCTGAGTGTACTAACGATTATCAGAACTTTAAAGAGGAGATGATACGGGTTTTTGATCGTTCAGTTTTTGGGAAGGAGGCTTCCAGGGCCCTGGCTTCCCTATGTCAAGGTGATCGATCCATAACGGATTACTCTATAGAGTTTCGCACTCTTGCTGCCTCCAGTGACTGGAACGAGCCGGCGTTGCTCGCTCGTTTTCTGTAGGGACTCCACGCTGAGGTTAAAGATGAGATTCTCTCTCGGGAGGTTCCTTCCAGCGTGGACTCTTTGATTGCACTCGCCATCCGCATAGAACGACGGGTAGATCTTCGTCACCGAGCTCGTGGAGGAGAGCTCGCGTTAACGGTGTTCCCCCTCTCCGCATCTCAACCATCTCCTCCCACCGGCTCAGAGACTGAGTCCATGCAGCTGGGAGGTATTCGCATCTCGACTAAGGAGAGGGAACGGAGAATCACCAACCGCCTTTGCCTCTATTGCGGTTCTGCTGGACATTTTGTTATTTCATGTCCAGTAAAAGACAGAGCTCATCAGTAAGCGGAGGGCTACTGGTGAGCGCTACTACTCAGGTCTCTCCATCAAGATCCTGTACTACCTTGTTGGTCCATCTACGCTGGTCTGGTTCGGCTGCTTCCTGCAGTGCCTTGATAGACTCTGGGGCTGAGGGTTGTTTTATGGACGAAGCATGGGCTCGGAAGCATGACATTCCTCTCAGACAGTTAGGGAAGCCCACGCCAATGTTCGCCTTAGATGGTAGTCTTCTCCCCAGTATCAGATGTGAGACACTACCTTTAACCCTCACAGTATCTGGTAACCACAGTGAGACCATTTCCTTTTTGATTTTTCGTTCACCTTTTACACCTGTTGTTTTGGGTCATCCCTGGCTAGTATGTCATAATCCTTCTATAAATTGGTCTAGTAATTCTATCCTATCCTGGAACGTTTCTTGTCATGTGAAGTGTTTAATGTCTGCTATCCCCCCTGTTTCTTCTGTCCCCTCTTCTCAGGAGGAACCTGGTGATTTGACAGGAGTGCCGGAGGAATATCATGATCTGCGCACGGTCTTCAGTCGGTCCAGAGCCAACTCCCTTCCTCCTCACCGGTCGTATGATTGTTGTATTGATCTCCTTCCGGGAACCACTCCTCCTCGGGGTAGACTATACTCTCTGTCGGCTCCCGAACGTAAGGCTCTCGAGGATTATCTGTCTGTTTCTCTCGACGCCGGTACCGTGGTGCCTTCTTCCTCTCCCGCCGGAGCGGGGTTTTTTTTTGTTAAGAAGAAGGACGGTACTCTGCGTCCCTGCGTGGATTATCGAGGGCTGAATGACAGAACGGTTAAGAATCGTTATCCGCTTCCCCTTATGTCGTCAGCCTTCGAGATTCTGCAGGGAGCCAGGTTCTTTACTAAGTTGGACCTTCGTAACGCTTACCATCTCGTGCGCATCAGAGAGGGGGACGAGTGGAAAACGGCGTTTAACACTCCGTTAGGGCATTTTGAATACCGGGTTCTGCCGTTCGGTCTCGCTAATGCTCCAGCTGTCTTTCAGGCATTAGTTAATGATGTACTGAGAGACATGCTGAACATCTTTGTTTTCGTTTACCTTGACGATATCCTGATTTTTTTCACCGTCACTCGAGATTCATGTTCAGCACGTTCGACGTGTACTCCAGCGCCTTTTAGAGAATTGTCTCTACGTGAAGGCTGAGAAGTGCGCCTTTCATGTCTCCTCTGTCACATTTCTCGGTTCTGTTATTTCCGCTGAAGGCATTCAGATGGATCCCGCTAAGGTCCAGGCTGTCAGCGATTGGCCCGTTCCTAAGTCACGTGTCGAGTTGCAGCACTTTCTCGGTTTCGCTAATTTCTATCGGCGTTTCATTCGTAATTTCGGTCAAGTGGCTGCTCCTCTCACAGCTCTGACTTCTGTCAAGACGTGCTTTAAGTGGTCCGGTTCCGCCCAGGGAGCTTTTGATCTCCTCAAGAAGCGTTTTACATCCGCTCCTATCCTTGTTACTCCTGACGTCACTAAACAATTTATTGTCGAGGTTGACGCTTCAGAGGTGGGCGTGGGAGCCATTCTGTCCCAGCGCTTCCACTCTGACGACAAGGTCCATCCTTGCGCTTATTTTTCTCATCGCCTGTCGCCATCGGAACGCAACTATGATGTGGGTAACCGCGAACTGCTCGCCATCCGCTTAGCCCTAGGCGAATGGCGACAGTGGTTGGAGGGGGCGACCGTCCCTTTTGTCGTTTGGACTGACCATAAGAACCTTGAGTACATCCGTTCTGCCAAACGACTTAATGCACGTCAAGCTCGTTGGGCGTTGTTTTTCGCTCGTTTCGAGTTCGTGATTTCTTATCGCCCGGGAAATAAGAACACCAAGCCTGATGCCTTATCCCGTCTCTTTGGTTCTTCTGTGGCTTCTACCGACCCCGAGGGGATTCTCCCTGAGGGGCGTGTTGTTGGGTTGACTGTCTGGGGAATTGAGAGACAGGTAAAGCAAGCGCTCACTCACACTGAGTCGCCGCGCGCTTGTCCTAGTAACCTTCTGTTCGTTCCTGTCTCTACTCGTCTGGCTGTTCTTCAGTGGGCTCACTCTGCCAAGTTAGCTGGCCACCCCGGCGTTCGGGGTACGCTTGCTTCTATTCGCCAGCGGTTTTGGTGGCCTACTCAGGAGCGTGACACGCGCCGTTTCGTGGCTGCTTGTTCGGACTGCGCGCAGACTAAGTCAGGTAACTCTCCTCCTGCCGGTCGTCTCAGACCGCTTCCCATTTCTTCTCGACCATGGTCTCACATCGCCTTAGACTTTATTACCGGTCTGCCTTCGTCTGCGGGGAAGACTGTGATTCTTACGGTTGTCGATAGGTTCTCTAAGGCGGCACATTTCATTCCCTCGCTAAGCTTCCTTCCGCTAAGGAGACGGCACAAATCATCATTGAGAATGTGTTTAGAATTCATGGCCTCCCGTTAGACGCCGTTTCAGACAGAGGTCCGCAATTCACGTCACAGTTTTGGAGGGAGTTCTGTCGTTTGATTGGTGCTTCCGTCAGTCTCTCTTCCGGGTTTCATCCCCAGTCTAACGGTCAAGCAGAAAGGGCCAATCAGACGATTGGTCGCATATTACGCAGCCTTTCTTTTCGTAACCCTGCGTCTTGGGCAGAACAGCTCCCCTGGGCAGAATACGCTCACAACTCGCTTCCTTCGTCTGCTACCGGGCTATCTCCGTTTCAGAGTAGTCTTGGGTACCAGCCTCCTCTGTTCTCGTCCCAGCTCGCCGAGTCCAGCGTTCCCTCCGCTCAGGTTTTTGTCCAACGTTGTGAGCGCACCTGGAGGAGGGTCAGGTCTGCACTTTGCCGTTACAGGGCGCAGACTGTGAGAGCCGCCAATAAACGTAGGATTAAGAGTCCTAGGTATTGTCGCGGTCAGAGAGTGTGGCTTTCCACTCGTAACCTTCCCCTTACGACAGCTTCTCGCAAGTTGACTCCGCGGTTCATTGGTCCGTTCCGTGTCTCTCAGGTCGTCAATCCTGTCGCTGTGCGACTGCTTCTTCCGCGACATCTTCGTCGCGTCCACCCTGTCTTCCATGTCTCCTGTGTCAAGCCTTTTCTTCGCGCCCCCGTTCGTCTTCCCTCCCCCCCCCCCCGTCCTTGTCGAGGGCGCACCTATTTACAGGGTACGGAAGATCATGGACATGCGTTCTCAGGGACGTGGTCACCAGTACTTAGTGGATTGGGAGGGTTACGGTCCTGAGGAGAGGAGTTGGGTTCCATCTCGGGACGTGCTGGACCGTTCGTTGATTGATGATTTCCTCCGTTGCCGCCAGGGTTCCTCCTCGAGTGCGCCAGGAGGCGCTCGGTGAGTGGGGGGGTACTGTCATGTTTTGTCATTGATTATCATGTCTTGTCCCTGTGCTTTCCTTCTATTCGTTTCCCTCTGCTGGTCTTATTTGGTTCTTTCCCTTTTTCTATCCCTCTCTCTCCCCCTCCCTCTCTCCCTCTCTCGCTCTCTCTCTCTATCGTTCCGTTCCTGCTCCCAGCTGTTCCTCATTCTCCTAACTACCTCATTTACTCTTTCACACCTGTCCCCTATTTTGCCCTCTGATTAGAGTCCCTATTTCTCCCTCTGTTTTCCGCTTCTGTCCTTGTCGGATCCTTGTTTGCTGTTCTGTGTCCTTGTTCCGCCCTGTCGTGTTTTTGCCTTCTTCAGATGCTGCGTGTTACCTAAGATATATCCAGGAGTATCGTTTTTGTTTAAGACTGGAATAAAGATTCTGTTTCTGTTAAGTCGCTTTTGGGTCCTCATTCACCAGCATAACACAAGACGCAATAGATGGTATAAAATACAGTATTTACATATGAGATGAGTAATGCAAGCTATGTAAACATTATCAATGTGGCATTATTAAAGTGACTAGTGATCCATTTATTAAAGTGGCCAATGATTTCAAGTCTGTATGTAGGCAACAGCCTCTCTGTGTTAGTGATGGCTGTTTAACAGTCTGATGGCCTTGAGATAGAAGCTGTTTTTCAGTCTCTCGGTCCCAGCTTTGATGCATCTGTACTGACCTCGCCTTCTGGATGGTAGCGGGGTGAACAGGCAGTGGCTCGGGTGGTTGTGGTCCTTGATGATATTTTTGGCTGTCCTGTGACATCGGGTGCTGTAGGTGTCCTGGAGGGCAGGTAGTTTGCCCCTTATTATGAGTTGTGCAGACCGCACCATTCTCTGGAGAGCCTTGCGGTTGTGGGAGGTGCAGTTGCCGTACCAGGCAGTGATACAGCCCGACAGGATGCTCTCAATTGTGCATCTGTAAAGGTTTTAGGTGACAAGCCACATTTCTTCAGCCTCCTGAGATTGAAGAGGCCCTGTTGCGCTTTCTTCACCACACTGTCTGTGTGAATGGACCATTTCAGTTTGCCCGTGATGTGTATGCCGAGGAACTTAACCTTCCACCTTCTCCACTGCTATCCCTGTCGATGTGGGGTCTCCTTTGTTTTGTTGATGTTGAGTGAGAGGTTGTTTTCTTGACACCACACTCTGAGTGCCCTCACCTCCTCCCTGTAGGCTTTCTTGTCGTTGTTGGTAATCAAGCCTACTACTGTTGTGTCATCTGCAAACTTGATGATTGAGTTGGAGGCGTGCATGGCCACGCAATCATGGGTGAACAGGGAGTACAGGAGGGAGCTGAGCATGCACCCTTTTGGGGTCCCAGTGTTGAGGATCAGCGAAGTGGAGATGTTGTTTCCTACCTTCACCACCTGGGGTCGGCCTGTCAGGAAGTCCAGGACCCAATTGCACAGGGCGGGGTTGAGACTCAGGGCCTCAAGCTTATTGATGAGCTTGGAGGGCACTATGGTTTTGAATGCTGAGCTATAGTCAATGAACAGCATTCTTACATAGGTATTCCTCTTGTCCAGATGGGATAGGGCAGTGTGCAGTGTGATGGCGATTGCATCATCTGTGGACATATTTGGGCGATAAGCAAATTGAAGTGGGTCTAGGTTGACAGGTAAGGTGGAGGTGATATGATCCTTGACTAGTCTCTCAAAGCACTTCATGATGACAGAGGTGAGTGCTATGAGGCGATTTTCTGCTAGTCATTTAGTTCAGTTATCCTTGCCTTCTTGGGTACAGGAACAATGGTGGCCATCTGGAAGCATGTGGGGACAGCAGACTGGGATACGGAGAGATTGAATATGTCCGTAAACACACCATCCAGCTGGTCTGCGCATGCTCTGAGGATGCCGCTAGGGATGCCGTCTGGGCCAGCAGCCTTGCGAGGGTTAGCACGTTTAAATGTCTTTCTCACGTTGGCCACGGAGAAGGAGAGCCCACAGTCCTTGGTAGCAGGCCGCGTTGGTGGCACTGTATTATCCTCAAAGAAGGTGTTTAGTTTGTCTGGAAGCAAGACGTCGGTGTCTGTAACGTGGTTGGTTTTCCTTTTATGGTCCGTGATTGTCTGTAGACCCTGCCACGTACATCTTGTGTCTGAGCCATTGAATTGCGACTCCACTTTGTACTGCCATTTGACTTGTTTGATTGCCTTGCGGAGGGAAAAACTACACTGTTTGTATTTGGCCATATTCCCAGTCAAATTTCATGGTCAAATGCAGTGGTTCGCGCTGTCAGTTTTGCGCGAATGCAACCATCTATCCACGGTTTCTGGTTAGGGTACGTTTTAATAGTCACAGTGGGTACAACAACACTTCCTTATAAACTCACTCACTGAATCAGTGTATACGTCAATATTATTCTCTGAGACTACTCAGAACATGTCCCAGTCTGCGTGATCAAAACAATCTTGAAGCGTGGTTTCCAATTGGTCAGAACAGTGTTGAATAGTCCTTAGCACGGGTACATCCTGTTTGAGTTTTTGCCTATAGGACGAGAGGAGCAAAATGGAGTCGTGTTTAGATTTGCCGAAAGGAGGGCGGGGGAGGGCCTTGTATGCATCGCGGAAGTTAGAGTAGCAGTGATCCAGTGTTTTTCCAGCGCGAGTGCTACAGTCAATATGCTGATAGAATTTAGGTAGTCTTGTTCTCAAATTAGCTTTGTTAAAATCCCCAGCTACAATAAATGCAGCCTCAGGATATATGGTTTCCAGTTTGCATAAAGTCCAGTGAAGTTCCTTGAGGGCTGTCGTGGTATCAGCTTGAGGGGGGATATACACGGCTGTGACAGTAACCGAGGAGAATTGTCTTGGGAGATAATACGGTCGGCATTTGATTGTGAGAAATTCTAGGTCAGTTGAAGAAAAGGACTTGCGTCCCTGTATGTTGTTACAATTACACCATGAGTCGTTAAGCATGAAACTTAGATCTCTGCCATTCTTCTTCCCGGAGAAATGTTTATTCCTGTCGGCGCGATGTACAAAGAATCCAGGTGGCTGTACTGACTCTGACAGCATATCCCGAGAGAGCCATGTTTCCTTGAAACAGAGTATGTTACAATCCCTGATGTTTCTCTGGAAAGCAACCCCTGCCCTAATATTGTCTACCTTGTTATCTAGAGACTGGATATTAGCGAGTAACATACTCGGAAGCGGTGGGTGGTGTGCGCGCCTCCGAAGTCCGACCAGAAGACTGCTCTGTCTACCTCTTCTCTGGCAACGTTGTTTTGAGTCAGCCTCTGGAATCAGTTCAAATGCCCTGGGTGGTTCGGATAAAGGAACCGCTTCGGGAAAGTCATATTCCTGGTCGTAGTGCTGGTAAGTTGACGCCGCTCTGATATCAATTAGTTCTTCCCGGCTTTATGTAATAACACTTAAGATTTTCTGGGCTAACAATGTAAGAAATAATGCATAAACAACAAAATATTGCAAAGTTTCCTAAGGACTAGAAGCGAGGAAGCCCTCTCTGTCAGCGCTCACACACATTACATTGACACTCCCACACAAAACCCCCACACATTCACATACACTACAAAAGCACACAAATAACACACTCACACATACCGACACAACACGCACATACTGTATATACATATAACACGCACACACGTGCACACACACACACTTTTACACTCATCATTTGCTGCTGCTACTCTGTTCTTTATTTTACTCTTATGTATCCTGATGCCAAGTCACTTTACCCTGCCTTCATCTACCTCAAATACCTAGTACCTCTGCACATTGATCTGGTACTGGTACTCCCTGTATATAGCTCCATTCTTGTGTATTTCATTTGATCCTTCTGATGTTATCATTTTCTATAATTATTTTTTAACTCTGCATTGTTGGGAAGGGCTCCGAAGCAAGCATTTCACGGTAAAGTCTACACCAGTTGTGTTTGACTCATGTAACAAATACAATTTTATTTGAAGAAATATGGAGGACGGAAACTGTCTTGCCCATGTTTTAACCAATCACAAAGCTTTTTTAACTTTAGTAGTAGATGTAAGAATAATCAAATACCTTTAACAGAAAGAGTAAGGAAAAAACAACAAATGAAGTCATGGCACATTTGACATGTTATGTTTATGTATCACTGATAAAATAATTGATGTGTTTAGAGATAATGATTAAATAATTCTACCCTGAAACTTAACCATTAGGGATAATAGTTATGTAGCATGTATAAGGAATAATAATAGTATTAAACATAAGTCCAACTAGGTTGCACTGGGAGGGAGATAAATATGTGTGTCTAGGAAAGTACAGAGAACAATTCAACTGTGTTTGAACCAACCTGCCTAGAACTCTGAGAAACTTATGATAGGACAGGGAGTACTTCTCAAGGTTTCCCTAATCTCGGGGGAATGGAACTGTCGTCTGGTTAGTGATTGTAACGATATTCCTCTTCGTCTGATGAAGAGTAGTCAAGATCGGACCAAAACGCAGCGTGGTAAGTGTCCATGTTAAATTTATTTAACTCAGAACACTAAATAACAAAAATAAATAAAAAGACGAACGAAACCGAAACAGTTCTGTCTGGTGCAGACACAAAGACAGAAAACAACAACCCACAAAACACAGGTGGGATGAGGATACCTAAGTATGGTTCTCAATCAGAGACAACGATAGACAGCTGCCTCTGATTGGGAACCATACCAGGCCAAACACATAGAAATACAAAACATAGAACAACATAGAACACCAGACATAGAATGCCCACCCAAACTCACGCCCCGACCAACCAAAATAGAGACATAGAAAGGATCTCTAAGGTCAGGGTGTGACAGTGATACACAGTGGTGAGAACTATGGAGAAGGATAAAACTCACCTACTGTTTGTGTGTATGTATGTGCGTAGGATATCTACTGTTGGTGTGAAAGTATGTGCGTAGGGATGTTTTTGTATAATGGACTGGAGTACTCTTGTGAATAAACATTTTTGACTATTGTAAGCTGGGACTCTCGTCTGTTTCATTCAACCAGAATCTTACAAACTCTGGGTTGCAGACTGAGTAGATTAATTGAAGTTTATGAACATTGATAACGAAATTCTCATAACAATCACTGACTAACCCCTTCAAATACGGTTAATAAAAATAGCTGCAACAAGAGCAAAAACATAAGCAATTCAACACTTTTCACAAATCTATCAGTTCATAGCCAGGCAGCTTGTGTGTGTGTTTCTGTTCAACCGAACACGATTTATCTTCAAGAAGCTTAATGACAGTTGTCCACAGACAGAGAATCAGAAACCAGATCCAGTGCCATAGAGCACAGCTTTGGATAAACAGCCAATATTTGCCTGCCAGAAGTGGAGAGGTGACTCTGTAAACATGCCCCACTTTACCTCTTCCAGATATTTCTGCAGCTCACACAGGTACTTAATGCCCTGCCAGGTTGACCCTACGTCTGGACAGTGACCTCAAACAAAATCTTTGATGCGAGGAAGCTATAATTCTGAAGCACTGTGGTCAAAATGATTGCTGGATTCATCGTGCTGGCATCTTCCTGGGGTCCCGCTACGCCAGGGCAGTACTCTCTGATTTGCTGAAGTACAGAAGTGCTTCCCTAATCAGTGGCTCCATCTCTGTTGAGTGAAGTGCCAGAGATGCACTTGGGTCCATCAGGCAAGCTGCTGCAGGGGTTGGAACAAAGTTAGCAGCCAGAGGATTCCGTATGCCGAAGCGCTCACACAGTGACTTCAGGAGGACCTGCGCCAACTGTTTTGCAACGGTAGTTGACTGCAAGTGTGCCTCAAGGTTGAAAAGGCATGGCACCACATCAGACAGCGACTGGCTTAAATACTCTGACGCATTTCGGCTGCATGACCTTCGTCAGGAAGTACAAAGATATGATAATACAATGTCCTCTTTTGAACAGCTTTTTCCAATCAACCCTGATCTGAAGAGGGAGGGGTTACAGAATTCATTGGACAGCACCTAGTAAGCAATAATATACCCATTTAAAATTAGAAGTACTGTAGATATTTTATTAAATGCTAAGCAAGGCTAGAAGTATTAGAACCCCTAGAAAGGTAGTTCTAATGTTGATTATGACTGTGCAAGGTGGTAAGAATAGGAGAGTCATCTATTTTATAGTACACTGGAACACAGCAAACATGGACCATAACAGTCTAAACATAACCACTAGATGAGGGTCCACTAGATGACAACAAAGGGACCTCTCACAAAGGGACCTCTCACGACCCTACAGGAAATGTGAGAAATCCATATCTTAATTTAAACCAAGGTACTTAGTGGCCTGTAGTTTGTAAATCCCAAAACTTTCCCTTTGGTTTAGCTGTTTAAGATGGCCCCATTTTCTAATTGAGGCCGGAACATGATCAATACCCATTGTAGTGGCTTCCTTTCCTCTTTACCTTAGCCACTGCCCTAGCCTGAAGCGGGGTTGTTTCGTATGCATACAGTTCACACTCAAGGTTTCCAAACGGCCAAAACATTCAATGAGATCCAGGGATATGGTGCAACAAAAAGGTTTATTCTTCTAATATCTAGCAAAAAAATTATTCTCCAATCAACTTAAAGCATAGATTACTTGACATGGAAAATACATAATATGGCCTGTTTGTATGTCTGTATGGTCAAAAAACTATACTGCTCCCGAGTCTAGCTAGGACTCCCCCCTCCCGAAGGCCCAACTTCCTGCTTTTATCCTAACACACTTACCACAGTACAATGAATGGGCAAGAGGGGGGGCCAAAAACTAAGTTACACTAACAACAAATTAATAAGTTTCAATCAGGTAAATATAAATCATAAAGGTGCGTACCTAATATTTCATCATATACATTAATATTTAATATATTTACACAAATGTACATGGAGCTCTGTATGTTCTGACTTTTATACAAATATGTCCAAATCGGCTCTAACACCCATAGCTTGTATGGAGGCAGGGTATAAGGCATGGTATAAGGACTTGTAGTGCCTTGCCATGGGGTAGTCTTCATTGCCTACCCGTATTGCATACTTGTGTTCTGCTAAGCGGTCTTGAAGGCGTCTCTTTGTTCTTCTAATGTAGAGCACCTTGCACTGTGGATATTACAATCTGTAGATGACATGAGTGGTTTTGCAGTTAAATAAATTCTTGACTTGGTACTCCATTTTAGAAGCTGTGTCAACAAAATACTTTTTCTGTGCAATATTTCTGTAATGGTTGCCCTGGTTGCATTTAAAAGAGCCCCTGGGTTTGTGCTCTAGTCAAGTTTTTTGAGAGTCACCAGGAAGATAGCTGTGGACTAATTTGTCATTTAGAGTTGGACATCTCTTAAAGCTTTGGATTGGTGGTTCTGGGAAGACTTTGTGTAGGTAGCGTATCACTTTGGATGATTCCCAAATTATTTTAAATTATTATTTTAATGTTCTCTGCTTCAATGCCTCAGTGCTTTGATTGAATTTGATTGAAATTAACTTTATTTTTAAATGTAAGGAAGACCTATTTTGTCTGACAAAAAAACAGAAATGAAATACCAGTGAATTGATTAATAGTGTAATTATGATTTTCTTTTATAAGACATCTCCAGGTAAATTTGAAGTTAATTGGTACTGCCATATATACATATATTCATATACATAGCTCATAAATCAAGCACATATATTAAGCATCATAGGGCCCTCCGGCTGATTTAGAGCCTGCTTGTGACCATAGGATTAAAGCTTGCACAACACACCCCATTGCTAAGACACAAGACTGTTGTTGCACAACACATGGTTCCCCATTTGTCACAAGGACACTAACCGCACAAAACAGTTATAGAGCGCCAAACTAAACCGCCTGACTTAAGTCATTGCTTTGCACCCCCTAATCAGGAAACCCCCTAGCCCCAGACAGTAACTGCCAGTTACAGTTCCCCTTATCTCACGACTCCTTGACACACATACATTTCATCGCACGAACACACACACCTCACTCCCCTCTCTAACTGGTCGGGTGCCAAGAGCAGAGGACTCTGCTGTGCACCAATGGGGCTCCTGCTCTGGCTAGAGCAGGCCCGCCTCCAACTCTTCAGGACCAGTCAGAAGACCAACACGACGAGACTCTACCTACATTGTTCCATGTATTTAATCTGCTGCAGATCTCTGTTTAGGCAGCCTCTTTCAGCTGACTCCATACTGAGTCATATGACTAGGTCCGTGCACGCTAAACTGCAGGACAAGATATCTTTGACTTAATAAACCTGCCATTTTGCTACAACTGAAATCCACTCTGTCCAGTGTCCATGATTTGGTCTCACTCTCCAGTAATTGAAACACCAACAGTACAAAACATCTCCAGGTGATTTTCAAGTTAAATTGTTTCCCTCAATGATACTTTCTCAACCTCTTATTGGTCTATTTTTACCTTGTGAAAATCTACACATACTTTAGTTCCAGAGAGAAGTAAAATAACTAGTTTGACAGACCCATTTATCAGGTTTGGTTGTGGCTCATGTCTTTGTGGTTAGATCAGATGAAGCCCTTTGGGCCACACAGCAGCAGGACAAAGAGGTCCAGATTCTTCTCACTCATGTGGTGAGGTCTAATGTAAGTGTTTGGCTACTTTTGAGGACTTTGCAGTAATTTTTGATCAAGCATTATTTAGAAGGCAAAATTATCATGTTATTGAACAATTTCATGGGATTATAACAGTAGAAATATAAAGAAATTTGTCTGTAGAAATATAGAAATTTGTCTGTAGAAATTTGTCTGTAGAAATATGTGATTACAGTAAAGTGTGCTTTCTTTTCTTGATCAAAGTAAGGATTTCCTTCAATATCAAATCGCGTTCTCAAGGAAGCCATTGTCTTAATCTTCCAGTATATAAAGACATAACACAAAGCATGGAGGAATTGAGACATCCCGGTTTTCAGACACATATCCAGGGCCGCCGGAAATCATGTGGAGGCAGCATTTGCCACAGCACTTTTCAATCAGGTGTTGCAGCGCCACACCACTTTTGAACTAGTTTAATAAAATATACTGACGCAAGGCGTTAAAGAGGGACAAAGTGCTGTTTTTTAGATAAATTTGCCTCATTTGTCAACTCGCTTACTATTTCACTGTCCTTTACATCGGAGTGCTGCTGCAAGCGCTTTGCATGTCTTGATCAATCAGATTCACGGAATAGCAGGTCACGTGGGCCGGGCACAAAGCTCAAGACGCGCTTTCCACGTTCCTCTGGTATTTATTTAGCAAGCGTGATAACACATCACTCACATAAATCATTACATACAGTGCCTTCAGAAAGTATTCACATCCCTGGATTTTGTTGTTACAAAGTGGGATTCAAATGGATTTACACTGAACAAAAATATACATGCAACAATTTCAAAGATGAGGGAAAAACGTTTTTGATCCTCTGCTGATTTTGTACGTTTGCCCACTGACAAAGAAATGATCAGTCTATAATTTTAATGGTAGGTTTATGTGAACAGTGAGAGACAGAATAACAACAAAAAAATCCAGAAAAAGTATGTCAAAAATATTATAAATTGATTTGCATTTTAATGAGGGAAATAAGTATTTGACCACTCTGCAAAACATGACTTAGTACTTGGTTGCAAAACCCTTGTTGGCAATCACAGAGGTCAGACGTTTCTTGTAGTTGGCCACCAGGTTTGCACACATCTCAGGAGGGATTTTGTACCACTCCTCTTTGCAGATCTTCTCCAAGTCATTCAGGTTTCAAGGCTGACGTTTGGCAACTCGAACCTTCAGCTCCCTCCACAGATTTTCAATGGGATTAAGGTCTGGAGACTGGCTAGGCCACTCCAGGACCTTAATGTGCTTCTTCTTGAGCCACTCCTTTGTTGCCTTGGCCGTGTGTTTTGGGTCATTGTCATGCTGGAATACCCATCCACGGCCCATTTTCAATGCCCTGGCTGAGGGAAGGAGGTTCTCACCCAAGATTTGACAGTACATGGCCCCGTCCATCGTCCCTTTGATGCGGTGAAGTTGTCCTGTCCCCATAGCAGAAAAACACCCCCAAAGCATAATGTTACCACCTCCATGTTTGATGGTGGGGATGGTGTTCTTGGGGTCATAGGCAGCATTCCTCTTCTTCCAAACACGGCGAGTTGAGTTGATGCCAAAGAGCTCCATTTTGGTCTCATCTGACCACAACACTTTCATCCAGTTGTCCTCTGAATCATTCAGATGTTCATTGGCAAACTTCAGACGGGCATGTATATGTGCTTTCTTGAGCATGGGGACCTTGCGGGTGCTGCAGGATTTCAGTCCTTCACGGCGTAGTGTGTTAACAATTGGTTTCTTGGTGACTATGGTCCCAGCTGCCTTGAGATCATTGACAAGATCCTCCCGTGTAGTTCTGGGCTGATTCCTCACTGTTCTCATGATCATTGTAACTCCACAAGTTGAGATCTTGCATGGAGCCCCAGGCCGAGGGAGATTGACAGTTAGTTTGTGTTTTTTTCATTTGCGAATAATTGTACCAACTGTTGTCACCTTATCACCAAGCTGCTTGTCGATGGTCTTGTAGCCCATTCCAGCCTTGTGTAGGTCTACAATCTTGTCCCTGACATCCTTGGAGAGCTCTTTGGTCTTGGCCATGGTGGAGAGTTTGGAATCTGATTGATTGATTGCTTCTGTGGACAGGTGTCTTTTATACAGGTAACAAACTGAGATTAGGAGCACTCCCTTTAAGAGTGTGCTCCTAATCTCAGCTCGTTACCTGCATAAAAGACACCTGGGAGCCAGAAATCTTTCTGATTGAGAGGGGGTCAAATATGTATTTCCCTCATTAAAATGCAAATCATTTAATAACATTTTTGACATGCGTTTTTCTGGATTTTTGTTTGTTATTCTGTCTCTCACTGTTCAAATAAACCTAGCATTAAAATTATAGACGGATCATTTCTTTGTCAGTGGGCAAACGTACAAAATCAGCAGGGGATCAAATACTTTTTTCACTCACTGTACCTTAAAAAAAGGTAGGTGTGTGGTTCGGAAAACCAGTCAATATATAGTGTGACCTCTATTTGCCACATGCAGCACGACACATCTCCTTCACATAGAGTTCATCAGGCTGTTGATTGTGGCCTGTGGACTGTTGTCCCACTCCTCATCAATGGCTATGCGAAGTTGGTGGATATTGGTGGGAACTAGAACACGTTGTCGTACACGTCGATCCAGAGCATCCAAAACATTCTCAATGGGTGAAAGTTCTGGTGAGTATGCAGACCATGTAAGAACTGGAACATTGTCAGCGTCCAAGAATTGTGTACAGATCCTTGTGGCGGTGGGGGCGGTGGGGGCGGTGATGGCGGCGGATGAATGGCATGACAATGAACCTAGCGTTTAGTTATGGTATCTCTGTGCATTCCAATTGCCATCGATAAAATGCAATTGTGTTCATTGTCTGTAGCTTACTATATGCCTGCCCATACCATAACCCCACAGCCGCCATAGGGTAACGTTGACATCAGCAAACTGCTCGCCCACACGATGCCATACACCTGTCTGGCATCTGTACAGTTGAAACCAGGATTCATCCTTGAAGAGCACACTTCTCCAGCGTGCCAGTGGCCATCGAAGGTGAGCATTTGCCCACATGATGAGCATGCAGATGAGCTTCCCTGAGACGGTTTCTGACAGTTTGTGCAGAATTTCTTCGGTTGTGCAAACCCAAAGTTTCATCAGCTGTCCGGGTGGCTGGTCTCAGATGTTCCCCCTCGTGAAGAAGCCGGATGTGAAGGTCCTGGGCTGGCTTGGTTTTAAATGTGGTCTGCGGTTGTGAGGCTGGTTGGACTTACTGCCAAATTCTCTAAAACGGCTTATGGTAGAGAAATTAGCATTCAATTATCTGGCAACAGCTCTAGTGGACATTCCTGCAGATAGCATGCCAATTGCACACTCCCTCAAAACTTGAGACATCTGTGGCATTGTGTTGTGTGACAAAACGGCACATTTTTTAGAGTGGCCTTTTATTGTCCCCAGCACAAGGTGCACCTGTGTAATGATTATGCTGTTTAACCAGCTTCTTGATAAACCACACCTGTCAGGTGGATGGATTATCTTGGCGAAGGAGAAATGCTCATTAACAGGGATGTAAACACATTTGTGCAAAACATTTGTGAGAAATATGCTTTTTGTGCGTATGGAACATTTCTGGGACCTTTTATTTCAGCTCATGAAACATGGGACCAACACTTTACATGTTGCGTTTATGTTTTTGTTTAGTGTATTAATGAATCCCTAATATCTCATCTCTGAAGCAGCTAAGGGAACACCGCCCTCTCTCTAAACTCAGTGTCACACCAGCCTTCGCTTTGGCTCCCCCTCCTGCAGCTCAGGCATTCGGCGTTGCTGGCCTTCTAGCTGCTGCCGAACCTGCTGCTGGCAAACGCCCTTCACTCATCA
Organism: Salvelinus fontinalis; assembly: GCF_029448725.1. Classification (NCBI taxonomy): domain Eukaryota; kingdom Metazoa; phylum Chordata; class Actinopteri; order Salmoniformes; family Salmonidae; genus Salvelinus; species Salvelinus fontinalis. Next base: position 25,641,101 of record NC_074684.1, on the reverse strand, counting down.
AACCCGGGCTTGTCTCGTCATCATTACACACACCTGGTTCCAATCCCCACTCTATCACTGTATATATACTCCCTCTGTCATTTGTCTTTGTCGGGCATTGTAAATGTTGCTTGTTTTCCTGAGAGGAATCTCTCCTACTATTTCCTGAGTACTTTATTTTGCACTTTTGGTTTCGTCCCGCTTTTATATAGTGCTTTAATAAACTCAGTAGTTCTAAACCTGTGACTGCGTCCTGCCTACTCCTTTCTACACTTGTGAAAATGAACTGTGGTAGATTTCAATACGTTCTCACCTTGTTAACAATCCCTCATTCTCACTGATCTAAATTACACAATAGGCAACAACTAACAGGCAATGAGGGTAAAGGACAAGAGCTAAGGAAAGGAAGTATTATGATCTTCAAAGTATTAGGATTGTCTAAGCAATTAGTGTCTTGATATGCTACACCTGTCAGGTGGATAGATTATCTTGGCAAATGAGAAATGCTCACTAACAGGGATGTAAACACATTTGTGCACATCATTTGAGAGAAATAAGCTTTTTGTACATATGAAGAATTTTGAGCATCTTTGTCATGTTCCTGACCTGTTTTCTGTTGTTTTTGTATGTGTTTAGTTGGTCAGGGCGTGAGTTGGGGTGGGCATTCTATGTTATGTGTTTCTATGTTGGGTTAAATGTGTTGCCTGATATGGTTCTCAATTAGAGGCAGGTGTTAGACGTTTCCTCTGATTGAGAACCATATTAAGGTAGGCTGTTCTCACTGTTTGTTTGTGGGTGATTGTTGCTGTGTCTGTGTTTTGTTGCACCACACGGTACTGTCTCATTTGTTTTTCCTGTTCGTGCGTTCTTCGTTATTGTAGTTCTCATGTTCAGGTCTGTTGTAGTTCTCATGTTCAGGTCTGTTTAACGTTGTTTTGTAAATTGTTCAAGTGTTCTTCGTGTTTCGTCTTGTCTATTAAATTCATCATGGAAAATTACCACGCTGCACATTGGTCCTCAGATCCTTCTCGCCTCTCCTCGTCTGAGGAGGAGGAAGAGCTAGACTGCCGTTACAATCTTTTATTTCAGCTCATGAAATAAGTGTTTTAAAGTCACACTTAGCTTCATGGTGAAATCCCTGAGCGATTTCCTTCCTCTCTGGCAACTTAGTTAGGATAAACACCTGTATCTTTGTATTGATAAACCATCCAAAGTGTAATAACTTCACCACGCTAAATAATTTAGGCAAAATATACATCTTAGAGGGTTCCAAGGGAACTCAGATTGTAACAGAGATGTGAAGGACACTAATAAAATAAAATACAAATTATTGTTGGTTTTGGTACAGTTCCCTCTCGTTCATGTTGTAGGCTACCACTTTTTCCACACAGACTTGTGTGTTAATAAATTTAATTGCTTAGTTTCAGAATGTTGTATGCATTTAGACTTTGAATATTCTATAATCCCTGCAGTAGCCTATTAGTAAAAAATACCACACCGAATCTATACTCTTATCTGACAGTCCCTCCTAGTGTTTTTAACCCAATAACAACTGCTAAGTCCCAAGACCGCTTTACAAACCCTCAAATAAAAACTGGATTAATTAAGACGTATTATTCAGGGAATTCTGAACTGGGACTGGGAGAGATAGAACCTAGAATGAGAGAATTCCTAAGCCATGATGACAGTGTGGCAACATGTAAACATTCCCCAGAGGTCGACCAAGCCCTGTTACTGCTGTAACCCCTCACTGACCCCTGACAGAGATCATCGCTGAGCTCCTGAAGTAACCTACTATACACACATCTGAGTAGGGAGTTTAGTAAACAACTTATTTATGAAATTGGATATCATATGATATAAGATACATACAGTATAGAGACATTTAAATACATAGGCTATAATTTAGTGTTTGTGTAGGATAATGTAAAATGTGCTGAAAAGCTACCCATGTAACAATCTGCTACCTCAGTTTGTAGTTCAAGTAAACATTATGATCCAGATTTGGATAATCTTGCATGCCCCAATTACCTAATTTAGGTGCTTGTTCAGTAGGATTTTGCAAAACTGATTGTTAGTTATTAATGAAAAACCTCTTTCAGACCCAGAGAAACAGTTGTTAATGGCTGGTTAATAAAGAACTAGGGTTCCAGAGTGTAGACAGTAAGGAATTTCATAGCATGAGGAGCCTGTTGAGCAAACAACTGAAATGACAGGGATTGCCATTCACTTTCTAGTAGGAAATAAAGTGACTGGCCAGTGACACGGTTTCTGTCCACAGGCTGGTTGACGCGGACTGGACTGTGTCTCTTTCCAAACAGTTGAATCTTATCAGCGCTCCTTCATTTCACCTCATTAGCAGAGGCTGCCACGAGCTATTTATATGCAAATTGGACTGAACGGACGGTAGTGTCAAGACGTACTCGGACGGAGTTTACTTGGGACTCGCTGCGGACCCTATGTTTTTACTCTCTGCCTGGATAAACGGAGCCATCGACGTCGCCTCAAGTTTCTTGTTACCTTTAAATACACCGCACATACCCCACACCGCGTCTCGTGCTTGGAATTGGGTTTATCTCCAAAGGATTTGTAATCGGACCGAGAGTTCGTCTGGGGAATTACGCGCGGAACATTTTGGTATGAGCTTAATATCTGCTACTTTTTCAGTTTTGTGTAGGCTGATGATGGGTTTTTCTAGCGTATTCTCTATTCTCTAAATTCATTAATAAATATAATATTTGGTTTCTTTTTTAATCATGTTCAATCTGAGACCTGTGTAGCCTAGGCTGTTTTGATCAAATTAGATTTTTTTGCCATTTGAATTACTGACAATTTGAGACAGAAATTGATGCCTTTTCAACAGTTTTATGCAGAAGGGGACCACCCTTGTCTGGCTCCTAGATGGGTAGCCTCCCTAGTAGAATTCCACGTGCCTATGGGTAGCCTACCTGCCACTATGTCATATAAATCCAAATTAATAAAATATTTTTTCTATTTCAGAACTTGAATGCCCTATCTTACATTGGGTGGAGAGAGAGGGAGAAAGTTCCAGATAGAGTGGATAGTTGAAGAAGCTAGGAGGTATATCAAAGGAAAATGCAGAGATGGCCTAATTTTGCATATCAGTGTTAGAGGAGCTTGTAAGTAAGGGCCTTATCATTATACATGGAGGTCGAAGGTAATTACTGTTACAAGGAAATAATGAGCAGAAATCCCTCTAGGCTGCACAAAACTCACTTTAATAGAACGTTTATATAAATGTAAAGGGGACATTCCACTGTAACAGAGTGACACTGTATGTGTGTCAAACAAAAAAACTCTGATTGAAACTTAAACAAACCATATAACTCTCTGCACGATGACTACTACGAGCAGTTTTGCTCACTCTGTAAGAAGGCTACTCAGAATTTCCCTCAACCATCTTAAACTTCTGACATTAACCATCATAGAGGGATCATAACTTTCTTCTGGATTTCATATCAGAGGATATAATATGGTTTTCATCTAGCTGTAAATAATATCCCAATCAATGTTAATACAGAATGAGTGATTTGAATTATGTTTGTCTGAGGGTGCTGAATAGGCCTAGTGTCTTGACTTCACTATTCAGTCTTGTGCTTATCATGAAAGCGTTCATGCATGTAGTCTGTGTGTGTAGGAGTTGCCTAGATGTCTCCCTCGCCTGGCCTTCTGCTGGGTTCCCTGGGGAGCTGATTAGCGGGGCCAGTGTGATTTAGAGGTCAGTGGGGCACCAGGTGTGTAATGGGGAAATTATTACTCATAATGGAAGGGGGCCCATTAAACTCATATGAGATCAGGAAACCAGAGATTACTTTTACATTGATTACGGTTTTTCTTCCCAGCTGTTGAGACAATGCCTATTATCAGCGCACAAGATAAGTGCTAAGGAAGGAGACATTTTATGATGGGCTACTATCCAACTACTGCTTGATGTTTTGTCTTTTTAATTGACATTTTAGGGAATGCAAGTCTAATGGGGAGATTGTAAAACAGAAGTGCACTTTTAGACATAAATCATTTTGTAAATTGGGATTTAATAGGAGCTCAAGCTGCCTAGTGGGCCATTGAAGGAGCAAGTGAATAGCCTGGTGGCACAATAAAGAAACATTTCTTCAGTCTTTTGCCTAGCAGGGGATCTAAACCTCTATTTGTTTCTTGAAACAATAAATGCTTGTCATTACCCACAGCTCCTTGCTCTTTCAGCACAGTCAAATCTGCTATCATTAAGTGTTTTAGTGCAGATAACTGAAGAATAGAGAAAATATTGATTTTTGGTCCTTCCTTTCAGAGGCAGGCTGAACAGAGAAGCTGTTAACAAAGCAGTGGTAGCAGGGGGAGTGAGTGTTCTCTTCTGGGGAGCAGGGTGGGCTGCCCCTCAGCTCACACATTAACATTCATTAGTCCTCTCCAGCTGGAGACTGGGTGGCAAGGCTGGCAGTCCCCCTTGCTGTGCACTTGTTATTGTGTGTGTCTGTGCCTTTGTGTCTGTATGTGAGGAGACCGAAAGAGAGAGCTGTGTGTTTGACTGACTGACTGACTGACTGACTGTGTGTGTGTGTGTATGTGTGTGTGTGTGTATGTGTGTGTGTGTGTTTGTATGTGTGTGTGTGTGTGGTGTGAGAGAGAGAGAGAGAGAGTGTATTTAATGTAACTCATGGGTGAAGAACATCTTTGTAGACTAAAGCACTAAAAGGAAAGCCTCCATCTGACTGACACAGGGGGCCTTTTCTGTTCAGTGGTCCAGGACAATGAATCCAAATCAGATGATTATGATGACTTGATTGGCCAGTCTAGACTCTTTGGTCAGTACAGTAGCTTCCCACAGCTGGAAGTGTGTGTGTATTACTGTGGCAGTGCTGGTCTTGTAACGACAACATCCTAAACCTCACTTATTCATTGTCAGTGTCTGCTGGTAATACCTTTGATGTTGAGATTCTAAGTGCTATATGATGACCAAGATAAAGAGGTTTTCTTATGACCTTATATCTGGAAGGAAATATTTTGTAGTCATATTTCCCAAGACTAGAAGGTAACTAGGAGTTCAGTCATTGGTCTTTTATTTGGATTAGGACCAACTGTCAGCCTAGAACCCTTTCTATCAAGATAGCATCGTTATCTTATGGGTATTAAAGGGGCATGTTGTATTGTAGAGGTAAATAGCTTTACTGCCATGTGTATCCTTTATTTAACTAGGCAAGTCAGTTAAGAACAAATTCTTATTTACAATGACGGCTACACAGCCAAACCCGGATGACGCTGGGCCAATTGTGCGCCACCCTATGGGACTCCCAATCACGGCCGGTTGTGATACAGCCTGGAATTGAACCAGGGTGTCTGTAGTGACATCTCAAGCACTGAGATGCAGTGCCTTAGACTGCTGCGCCACTCAGGAGGCATACACCATGACCCCAGCATTATCTCCAATCTCACATCTGGCAGCCATCAATCACACACAGAACAGCCTCATTATCACTGTCCAACAGCCTCAGAGTAACAACAGCACACTAGCTAGTCTTGAGCATGTTCTTGCCTCAAGGCAGGGATGGGCACCTTTGATGGGGGTCGGGACCACAAAAATCTGAACTCATCATGAGGGACTGCAGTTGCTCGCAGGCTGACATGGGCTAATTGACTGACTGTCAGTGACTGACATAACCAGATAACAACTGCTGATGCACAACACCATTTAGAAAGTGCACTTGGTGTATTCTAAATCGCAACAGTACGTTGAGACCGACTGATTTTGGGGGGGGGGGGGGGTTTATCTGAGGGCCTGCTTTATTTATGCTTTATCCGAAAATGTGGTTGGAGGAGCCGTATGGATGGTATGATGCAATTGCAGGGCCTTCAGACGCACGCAGAGGCCAAATTGCTCTTCGTACCGCATCGACGTGCACCTCTCAAATTTTGTAACATTGTGGGGCGCGAGAAGTATGAATGCCCTGACTTCTGTAAAGGACATATCACCGTAAATCCTGCACAGCCAATGCAGACGTCGGATTTGCCGTGCAGCGCCTTTTAGGCTACACTCACAAGTTGCCCAAAATATACATTCAGAATTGTTCCTTTGATAGTATTTGATAGTTATATGATCTTGGAGTGATTATTTAGATTTTTTTAACATGATTGTTACCATACAACTTTGAGTGACACCATGACAACAATCAAAAGATTCTCCCCTCAGAAATTAACTCCTTGAACTATGTCAACGGTTCCCGAGGCGCCAACCCTGGAAGGACCGGGCTAAAGGCCCTGAAATAGATTTGGGGATTAGCGAACGGGTCAAAGTTTTGATTTAATCTGGTTTTTGCTCTCTCTCTCTCTTTCTCCTCTCTTCTCTTTCTTCTCGCTCTCTCTCGCTCTCTGCTGGAGGTGGTGTGGGGAAAGACAGATGGCTGAGTTTGACTAAATCCAGGGCTGCGGAGCCAATCCCGCTCTGCACTGAACACTCGTCTCAGTCATCATCCAATCACGTCACTGATCCCTGTTCCAAAACCCACTGGGGAACACCCCTCCAGCATGCCAGATAATTCGATAGATCACTATTCTTTGGGGTCAGACTCTTGTCTCTGCTAACTTCATTACAGACAACAAAGCTGCTTGACCCAAAGGGGGCCTGGCCGGCCCGGCAGCTCGCTGAGTTAGTGAAACAGCTCTAGCAGATGCCCTGACACAGACAAGCATGGTCTTCTCTTCCAATCCAGAGACTCATCTCATCTTTCTGTGGCTGTATGGCTTCTTATGTAACCCCCTGTGTCCCCACAGGCGCTAGCTCTGGAAGGTTTATGTAAGAGTAGAGAGAGATCATCTCTGGTACAGTAGAGGTACAGCTGGTCCAGAACACGAAAGGTTAACTCCCTGTGTGAGGCTAGGCTATGCCCCAGAGCGTGCTAAAGAAATACATACTCTTGTTGTGATGAGGTGATGGATGTGAGCTTAAACAAATGAAGGGAGAAAATTCCCTCACTAATGGGAATGTTAGACAACCACCGGCGGCTTAGAATTCAAAGAGCACAATGGAATGTTCAATCTAGCATGTTGGTTCTATGTCACATTGTGTGGATGTAATGTTGTTGTTTGGAACGGCTCCATCCTGTGCTCTGCTATGTGCATGTCTCAGGTGGAGGTGAGCATCACTCTGACTCACTCTCCAGTAAATGAAGGCCCTGCAGCGTTGGCTGGCTCCCCATACTGTTTCTGTTGCCAGGTGTCTGAAAATATTGCCCCCCCCTGGGAGATCCTTTGTTTCTGTCAACAAGAATAGTGTTTGTGGAGTTTGTGACGTTTAAAAGCACACCGTGTAATGTAATAGTGGTAGAAGTTGGGTGTTGTGATGCCATAGCAACACTAGTTTCACTTATCTTGTTCATGTTAGCTATTTTGAACATGGGTAAAAAATACACTTCTTCCATAGTTACACCAATATTAGGGGTGTTGGCAGCGATAGAGAGTTGCTTCCTTGCAACTGTCTCTTTCAGCCTGTTCATAAGCCCTGTTTCCTTACTGCTCGCAGATATATTGATCCTACATTTTTGTTCGATATTCTTAAAACCTCCAACAATTGTCTTATTTTGTCATACAACAGTCCTGAAATCCTCACACTTACCAACAACTTCAGTGGAGTCAAGAACTGAGAAAACCTTTGAGTAGCAGAATTCCTGACATGCTTCATGAATATCAAGTACTGTGCACTTACTCAGGTGTGTAGTTCTCACTTCTTGTCACGATCGTGTGGCGGATTGATGGACCAAAACGCAGCTTTAGGAAAATAAGCCATCTCCTTTTTATTGACGAAGAAGGCACACGAAACAAAAACACTTAAACACTTAAACAAAACAAGAAAACGATCGTGAAGCTAAAACAACGATGTGCACACACTGGCTACAAACGTATCACATAGACAATTACTCACAACCAATGAGAGCCTATGGCTACCCTAAATAAGGCTCCCAATCAGAGACAAATGAAATCAGCTGTCTCTAATTGGGAACTCATTCAGGTAACTATAGACTCTCCTAGATAACTAAACATACATAGACAACGCTAGACATCTGAACTCAACACAAACCCATATACTACACCCCATAACCCCTTTACCATAGAAACACCCAAAACCAACAAAACATAAACATTCCCCATGTCACACCCTGACCTAACTAAAATAATAAAGAAAACAAAGAATACTAAGGCCAGGGCGTGACATAACCCCCCCCTTAAGGTGCGAACTCCGGGCGCACCATTACACAGTCTAGGGGAGGGTCTGGGTGGGCTTCCATCCACGGTGGCGGCTCCGGCTCAGGTTGTGGTCCCCACGTCACCACAGTCCCTAACCACCTCCTAGGCTTCCTCCAAATGACCCCCCTCCACATTAACCCCATTGCATTAAGGGGCAGTTCCGGACTGAGGGACTGCAGCTCCGGACTGAGGGACTGCAGCTCCGGACTGAGGGACGGCCCATGGCTGGCTGACAGATCTGGCTGCTCATGGCTGGCTAACGGATCTGGCTGCTCATGGCTGGCTGACTGATCTGGCTGCTCATGGCTGGCTGACGGATCTGGCTGCTCATGGCTGGCTGACTGATCTGGCTGCTCATGGCTGGCTGACGGATCTGGCTGCTCATGGCTAGCTGACGGATCTGGCTGCTCATGGCTAGCTGACGGATCTGGCTGCTCATGGCTAGCTGACGGATCTGGCTGCTCATGGCTAGCTGACGGATCTGGCTGCTCATGGCTAGCTGACGGATCTGGCTGCTCATGGCTAGCTGACGGATCTGGCTGCTCATGGCTAGCTGACGGATCTGGCTGCTCATGGCTAGCTGACGGATCTGGCTGCTCATGGCTAGCTGACGGATCTGGCTGCTCATGGCTAGCTGACGGATCTGGCTGCTCATGGCTGGCTGACGGATCTGGCTGCTCATGGCTGGCTGACGGATCTGGCTGCTCATGGCTGGCTGACGGATCTGGCTGCTCATGGCTGGCTGACTGATCTGGCTGCTCCTGTCTGGTTGGCGGCTCTGGCAGATCCTGTCTGGTTGGCGGCTCTGGCAGATCCTGTCTGACGGACGGCTCTAGCGGCTCCTGTCTGGCGGACGGCTCAGTGGGCTCATGGCAGACGGGCGGCTTTGCAGGCTCATTGCAGACGGATGGCTCAGATGGCGCTGGGGAGACGGATGGCTCAGATGGCGCTGGGGAGACGGATGGCTCAGATGGCGCTGGGGAGACGGGCAGTTCAGTCATCGCTGTGCAGACGGCAGACTCCTGCCGGCTGAGGCGCACTGTAGGCCTGGTGCGTGGTGCCGGGACTGGTAGCACCGGGCTGGTGACACGCATCTCAGGGCTAGTGCGGGGAGCAGCAACAGGACGCACAGGACTCTGGGGACACACAGGAGGCTTGGTGCGTGGTTTAGACACTGGTGGTAAAGGGCTGGAGACACGCACCATATAGCTAGTGCGTGGAGGAGGCACTGGTGGTACTGGGTTGGGGCGGGGAGGTGGCGCCGGAAATACCGGACCGTGCAGGCGTACTGGCTCCCTTGAACGCCGAGCCTGCCCAACCTTACCTGGTTGTATGCTCCCCGTCGCCTGACCAGTGCGGGGAGGTGGAATAACCCGCACCGGCCTATGTAGGCGAACCGGGGACACCATGCGTAAGGCTGGTGCCATGTACGCCGGCCCGAGGAGACGCACTGGTGACCAGATGCGTTGGGCCGGTTTCATGACATACGGCTCAACGCTCAGTCTAGCCCGGCCGATACGTGGAGCTGAAATGTACCGAACCGGGCTATGCACGCGTACAGGAGACACCGTGCGCTCTACTGCGTAACACGGTGTCTGCCCGTACTCTCGCTCTCCACGGTAAGTACAGGGAGTAGGCGCAGGTTTCCTACCTGACTTCGCCACACTCCCTTTAAGGCCCCCCCCAAGAAATTTTTGGGTTGTACTCACGGGCTTCCAGCCTTGTCTCCGTGCTGCCTCCTCATATCGCCTCCTCTCGGCTTTAGCTGCCTCCAGCTCTTCACGAGGAAGGCGATATTCTCCCGGTTGTGCCCACGGCCCCTTACCATCCAGTATCTCCTCCCATGTCCACGAATCCTGTGTAGGTGGGTCCTGTTGCCGCTTTCCATGCCGCTTGGTCCTGTATTGGTGAGTAATTCTGTCACGATCGTGTGGCGGATTGATGGACCAAAACGCAGCTTTAGGAAAATAAGCCATCTCCTTTTTATTGACGAAGAAGGCACACGAAACAAAAACACTTAAACACTTAAACACTTAAACAAAACAAGAAAACGATCGTGAAGCTAAAACAACGATGTGCACACACTGGCTACAAACGTATCACATAGACAATTACTCACAACCAATGAGAGCCTATGGCTACCCTAAATAAGGCTCCCAATCAGAGACAAATGAAATCAGCTGTCTCTAATTGGGAACTCATTCAGGTAACCATAGACTCTCCTAGATAACTAAACATACATAGACAACGCTAGACATCTGAACTCAACACAAACCCATATACTACACCCCATAACCCCTTTACCATAGAAACACCCAAAACCAACAAAACATAAACATTCCCCATGTCACACCCTGACCTAACTAAAATAATAAAGAAAACAAAGAATACTAAGGCCAGGGCGTGACATAACCCCCCCCTTAAGGTGCGAACTCCGGGCGCACCATTACACAGTCTAGGGGAGGGTCTGGGTGGGCTTCCATCCACGGTGGCGGCTCCGGCTCAGGTTGTGGTCCCCACGTCACCACAGTCCCTAACCACCTCCTAGGCTTCCTCCAAATGACCCCCCTCCACATTAACCCCATTGCATTAAGGGGCAGTTCCGGACTGAGGGACTGGGCCAGGGCGTGACACTTCTTTGCAGCTGACAACTGACCCTTTAATTCTGACAAAGTTACATTGATGATTAAGAGCAGGAAAATATATAGCTATTGGTTTTAAAATGTGAGACTCTTTCACTATGTAGTATATTTGGGTCTGTAGGCTGCTACATACAGTAGGGGATTCTAACATGTATTTATTGACTCAGGCGTGTGAATACTTAGGAAGTTAGGTATTTCATTTTCAATACATTTTCAAACGTTTCTAAAAACATGTTCTGACTTCGTCATTATGGGGTATTGTTTATAGATCGGTGAGAAAACAACATCTATTGAATCCATTTTAAAATCCAGCTGTAACAAAACTAAATGTGGAATAAGTCAGTGGGTATGAATACTTTCTGAAGGCACTGTAGTATCTTCACCATCCCATATTGCACTATTTTTAATATAATTTAAATCAGTTCAAGAAGGATTCCTTTCATTGTGTAATAACATAGTAATACAGTTGGTGTAGACATGAACTTGGTCAATAGTTTAATCAGATGTGACATTTGTTCATTTCTGTGGGTCAAAATCCCCAAAGTATGGACAATTTCAGCCACCCAGCTCTTCGCTTTCACAAGGTTTCCTTCTATCTCTAAACAAATGTAGCCTAAAGTCTTGAAACATGTCTGATGTCAGAACTACAGCGTAGGCTAATGCATGGCAGTGGTCCACGGTTTAGAGAGTTATGCCTGGGACTATTTTGGCTTACCTCTTGTTGTTGCTATTTGAGAGTTTAAGGAATAAACTGCATTCTTAGACATTCCAACGTGTTCAAGCTAGTTTGGTGATGACCAGCCTCCTTTAATAGGTTTGACCCTTGTATCACCTCAGTGTCCAAGACAAGCCCACCCATCTTCCCATTGGTGTGGATGGAGACCTTCTGGAGACCTGACTTTCCCTCAGATTCACTAGATGCCTCGCTGCCAATCCAGGAATAGATCATACTACACTGAGGGAGGAGAGGGTTAAATCTAGCAGTCGTAAAACATGCCTGTATGAAAAGAAGTTGTTTTTCAGTTCGTCTGATTTTGGAGAAAAAAACATGTCCCCAGGGCCTCCTCGCTCTCAAAACGGGTTTGAAAAACAAAGGGAGCTTGGCATTTTTTTTGTTGTTTTGAACCGAGTCCTGAGTTCCTGAAAGGTTCGCACAAAAGCCCAGTTGCCTAGCTGCATGTGAGTAGCCCTGCTCTGCCAGCCTTTTTGTGTGGCTATCTGGCTGAACAGACCTCTTATGGAGACCCACAAGAATGCAGAGGGGGAGAGACTTTCTCCCTGCTTAATTTTATTCATTTCTCAGCTGGCAGGAGGGAGTCATTCAAATGTTACCATAGTGCATTTAGCAACCATTTTAAACTCAAAGAAATGGTCTCTCAAAAGTATGCAGAGAACTCTTCTTTGACTATCTCTAGCACATTCCATCCTGATACATAGAATAGTAATTTGGGCATAGGCATACGTTTTCTTTTGAATACGACCTTTTCACCTATTCACATTTGAAATATCTAAGTTAAAGTGTCCCTTGTCAATGAAAAACATTTCAATCCATCTTCAGTTGTGTGTTGAAGTATCCATGCATGACATTCTGTAGATTCAAAGGGTGTAATACATAGCTTTTTCCCCCCTGGATGGGGTGCATACAACACTGACTAACCCCCCCCCCCCAGGACCTTTCATTTTGACTCTCTATAGATAAAGCGGTCTGGAATGTCTTTACCTGTAAGACCCAGACAGAGGAGTTGGCTTCCTCCTTCAGAAGCTTCAGTGTGATGAAATCATTGACAGTTTTATAGCTGTGTGTGGAATGAGGTGTTGGTTAGTATCGCAATAAAATCTGCCCTTGGACTCTCCAGTCAGACTTTTAAATATTGGCTTCATGAAAGCAGAGCTCTATCTGATTCTAATGGATTTAAGGTCGAATGCTTGTCTGGAGGATATTCCCCTGTTCAGATTTGAAATTGAAACATGGCATATTTGGGAATCGAAAATATTTTTTATTCTTCTGTTTTAAAGTGACAGAAGATTAGAGGACAGCAAGATGGGCTAGTTGTGCATAATAGATAATGAAGGGTTATAGAAAAGGCACAGTGTTTTCTAAACACCGCAGCAGTTTGGGGTCTGCTATGCTTGTTAGACTTGTTAACGCTTATCCTAGCGTGATCACCCTTGGCCTGACAAGCATAGTTCCACATGACGGCTACTGTACTGTTTGATCAGAATTATAGCCTACGTGTGGTAACTAACTATCTTCAATGAGGTCACCCTGGTGTTCAATAGAAAGGACCTGACTTCAATTTTCTATTATTTTAACCTGACAACTCTGGTACATCCAGGAATATCTTTACAAAGAATATAAAATGAATAGCATTGCAATGCATTCACTGTGCAATGGGTCATTCAAACCAGAGTAGAGAGTTTAATTTCTAGATAGATATATTTTTATATTTTCATAGATTTAACGATGTTGGCCTGTAGCAATGCATTACTCTGAAATGACTGTTCCAGTGAACCAACTCGTCCCTGTTATTATGGTGTACAGTGTACATCACACATGCAAAACTGTATTTGTGTGTGTGTGCGCATGCGTGCTTGTGCATGCATGTTTGTGTGAGATACTTTATTTGCAGAGAAATTATTTCACCACACTACAGCCATTAGAGTAGTTGTCAAACAGTGGTGGAAAAAGTACCCAATCATCATACTTGAGTAAAAGTAAAGATACCTTAATAGAAAATGACTCAAGTAAAAGTGAAAGTTACCCAGTAAAATACTACTTGAGTAAAAGTCTAAAAGTATTTGGTTTTAAATATACTTAAACATCTAAAGTAAATGTAATTTAAAAAATATACTTAAGTATCAAATGTAAAAGTATAAATCATTTCAAATTCCTTATATTAAGCAAACCAGATGGCAACATTTTCTTGTTTATTTAAGTTACGTATAGCCAGGGGCACACTCTAACATTCAGAGATTTACAAACGTGTGTTTAGTGAGTCCGCCAGATGCAGTAGGGATGACCAGGGATGTTTTCTTGATAAGATGAGAATTTGACCATTTTGCGGTCCTGCTAAGTATTCAAAATGTAGCGATTACTTTTGGGTGTCAGGAAAAATGTATGGAGTAAAAAGTACATTATTTTCTTTAGGAATGTAGTGAAGTAGAAGTAAAAGTAATCAAAAATATAAATAGTGGCCTCCCAGGTGGCATAGTGGTCTAAGGTAGCTGTGCCACCAGAGACTCTGGGTTCGAGCCCAGGCTCTGTCGCAGCCGGCTGCGACTGGGAGGCCCATGGGGTGGCGCACAATTGGCCTAGCGTCGTCCGGGTTAGGGAGAGTTTGGCCGGCAGGGATATCTTTGTCTCATCGCACACTAGCGACTCCTGTGGTGGGCCGGGCGCAGTGCACGCTGACCAGGTCGCTAGGTGTACGGTGTTTCCTCTGACAAATTGGTGCGGCTGGCTTCCGGGTTAGATGCGCGCTGTGTTAAGAATCAGTGCGGCTTGGTTGGGTTGTGTTACAGAGAACCCATGGCTCTCGACCTTTGCCTCTCCTGAGTCCGTACGGGAGTTGCAGCGATGAGACAAGACAGTAACTACTAACAATTGGATACCATGAAATTGGGGAGAAAAAGGGGGTAAAAAAAAGATATAAAGTAAGTACTGATACCCCCAAAAACAACTTAAGTAGTACCTTAAAGTATTTTTACTTAATTACTTTACACAACTATTGTCAAAGTAGATTAGATGAGAATCAGGGGATCTGATGGGACATGCCTCTTCCTCTTCAGATCAGAGCTGAACAATGAGTGTTCACAGGAAAATAGTTATGACTGTTTGTTCGGAATCTCTCACTTCCTCTAGAAAGAGGGCTAATTGAGCTAATAATGAGCTCAGGTTGGTCTCATGTTTCAAAGTCGTATCCTTTGACTTGTAAGGTGCCTTCGGAACAAGAGAATCTCATGAGACGAGATGGAACAACCCTGTCTGATACCATTATTCCCACTTAGATTTTCAATTTTATTCCCCAAACAACAGTTCTTTATGACAGTGACATTTGAAGTTAACTTAGAGAGGAACTGACAGTTAATAGGTGAAGTTGTGCCCTGGCCCCTCCCTTCCTTCCGTAATGGTTGACAGAAGTCAGAGATTACACCGAGCTGGGTGCCGTTAGCTGTGTCAGGATGCACCCACCTTGATGCTTTACAGCGAGCGGATCAGATGGGCCCCGGATTAGAGGCACCTGAAAGGGATCTTTAATCGGAGCGCTGTATCATACTCACCAACATAAATCCAGTTAATTAGGTCCAGGCATTGGAGGTGTGAGGGACTGTGAGAAACTCCATTGAAGCCACACTGGTAGAGGAGCAGGCCAGCTCCTTTTCTCTCACTCTGCACCAAGGGGCCAGGATAAAAGGTCTCTGAGCCCTCA
The DNA here is from genome assembly GCF_029448725.1 of Salvelinus fontinalis. Taxonomy (NCBI): domain Eukaryota; kingdom Metazoa; phylum Chordata; class Actinopteri; order Salmoniformes; family Salmonidae; genus Salvelinus; species Salvelinus fontinalis. Next base: position 25,625,794 of record NC_074684.1, on the reverse strand, counting down.
GAAGCCTCCACTGAGAAGAGATGAAACCCTTGCTTCCAGCCAGCAGAACCCAGAACAACCATATGGGGATTAGATAGGTATCTAGCGTATATCCCTGATGAAACAGATGTTTTGAAGTGTTTCAACAGACTTATGATCTATGGCTGCAGTATAGCCTGCTTGTCAAAGTTATTTAGCCCTTCAAAGAGATTTATCTAGACTCTCTGTTTAAGTTGATAGGAGGTGGGGCTAAATGAGACAGACCAAACTATCAGTAAGACAAAGCATGACCTGTTTGGTTATTTTGTCCCCCTCTGTTCTCTCTTAGCTATAGTTGGTGCCTGTGAAATAGGTGTGACCGAAACCTTATAGTAGGTGTGCTGGTCCAAGCGGTAGACTGAGATTCCTTAGTGTTACATAATTAGGACCTGTACTTTACAGGATTACATGGTGGGCTATTTCATAATGTAATGCTGTTTCTCCTTGGTATATATATTCAGCTGTCCCTGGAATGTAAAGTTTTAGATTTACCAGCCCATTAACTTAACTTCTTGGATCATTGCATTTCATTCACCTGCTGTATATGATGCATGTTGAAAGTGGGAACACAATATCCTCTAATAATTGCCTCCATTTATAGCACAAATAGAATGAAACGGAAGCAATTATACACGTGTAAATATTGGACTATACTTTGTGTCTTCGTGTATTATACTTATGCTAAAATCATTATTCTATTCTACTGAGCCATTTACTTTATGTTCCTATTCTTATATTTTCTTATTTATTACTGTTGTTGGATTGTCGAGGAACCTGCAAGTAAGCATTTCATTGGATAGTGTATGACATGTGTATCCTGTACATACGACTAATACATTTGAAGCACTGTAACCAGATAGTGAACCATGTTAAGACATGTAAATAAGTACTGCTTCCTAACCACTCATCTATGAAATGCCTTAGAGGTGATCCTGGTAAAAGACTGGGGGAAAAAAACAATAGTCCTGCATTGAAAGTATGCATTGATATGCTATATTATGCCCACATCCTTTTGTCTTGGTACAGCCTTCTCTGGTATATCTTTACAAACACATATAATGTCTATGGGGCTGAATGGAAGAAATCATTCTTTGTCATATTGCTTAATGTGGCTGTGTCCTCTGACACTTGAGAAGATAGCTAGGTGACCTCATCACCTGTCATAATGATGGAACAAACGCATAACAAGCTGTCAGAGCACCATTAGTAACTTCAACAGGCACACATACTTAGTCTAAAATGACAATGTACCATTTCCTCTGCAGTTTACTCGGTTTCAACAAGCATGACTGAATACAGCCTGGAGGATGCTCAGTCTTATAATTTAGCTAATAAGCTACATTGAGTACATTATACTGCGTTTCACCAGTTGCTGGCGTGGTTAATCGTGAGCTAGTTCATCTGAGTCAGGTAGAAACATTGACAGATTTGACAGCTCAACACGTTGATGGGTTGTAATGATGGTAGGAACTCCTGGAAAGACAGCCTTTTTTCCAGTGAGTCACTCTGCCTGCGGTCGCACCAACTCTCACTCAGCTAACCGCATAAGTCTGACTCCTGTGGTTGGTTATGGCTGTTTTTATTAGCTTTTTTATGGCGTTGTGTCTGATGGTATGACATAAAAAGTGAAAACCAAAGTGTTTGTATGGATGGTGCTCTCCTCTGTTGTTGTTGATCACTCCTTTTCAACCTGTATAAACTAATTTAAAAGACATAGCTATTCTACAGCTGCTGTCTCCCCAACAGGAAATGGTCTGTTTTCCCAGTTTCCACAGCTGGATATAGTGGGCTAGGTAGCCAGTAGCAATGATGCAATCACCATTGAAATCTCAATCTATTCCCCCCCATTCCCTCCTGGCTTCCTGTTTGCCAGTCTTCTACACTACCATGTGACATGTGCTAGCTTGTTACCACCACATGTGTTTCCTGTTCTCTTGCAGGCACTGAGGATGACATGAGGGAGCCAACCTGGGAGTGTCCAGAGGTCCAAGCCCTCTCTTCTCTCCTCTTCTCCTCTCTTTCTGCCCACTACCCCTGTGTGTGTCGGTGATGAGTTAGTGTGGGTGTGGGTGTCAGCCCCCCCACCCCCCCCCCCACCCCACCCCCCACCCCACCCTCTCCTTGTGCACCGTGTCTCGGAGACAGTGCTTCACTTACCCTGCTTACATGAGCCAGCAGGATGAGGCTGCAGTCCTCGCACTGTCCGAGCGCCTCCTCGTAGCCTCCCACAAGGGCCAGGCTGACAATGTGGTCCAGCTCATCAACAAGGGCGCCAAGGTCGCTGTCACCAAGGTGAGTGGAGCAGAGGAGGTTGTCTTCTTGTGTGTTTATTACACGTTTGTCTTTTTAATGTGTATGTAAGTAGTAGTCGCCATCCTTTTTCCCGTCAGATGTGTGGGTACTGTGTATCACTCAACTGCAGCCTCATTGGGCCACCAGTGGGCAGATTTATGTGTATTGTATGGTTGTATCTGTATTTCATGCTCTGATTAGATCCCCTCTACAGCACAATGTCAAATGGTTAGTGGGACTGGAGGAGCATATGACCATATTATAATCCTAACTGTTTCTTGGATACACTAATAGGCATATACTGTATACACATATACTGTTATACTGGTCGGTGTGTAAAACTACGATGTTTCACCACAGAATGTCAGTAGGTCTATTTTACAGGAAGGAGATGTTGGAGTTTGGAGTATTTGGAAAGGAATAGGAATGCATTAGTGTTGATGACAAATGAACAGGTCCGTGAGGGTCTCTGTCTGAGGCTGACCTTAACTGTGTGTGTGTCACGTCATGCACATTCCATGTAGCCACAAGCTTGTGCACTTAAAGGACCAGAGACCAGAGGAGGAGTGCAGTACAAATGCAAGAGATTGACACATTTAATATAGACCGATTGTAACGGTCGTCATAGTCGTTCTCCTCCTCAGACGAGGAGGAGCATGGATCGGACCAACACGCAGAGTGGGTAGTGCTCATGATAATTTATTAAATCGAAACTGAACACTAACATGAAACAAAATAACAAAATGAAACAACCGACAACAGTCCCGTGTGGCACGAATACAAACATGGAAACAAACACCCACAACACACACGTGAAACCCAGGCTGCCTTAGTATGATTCTCAATCAGGGACAACGATTGACAGCTGCCTCTGATTGAGAATCATACCCGGCCGAACACAAACATCCCAACATAGAAAATCACACATAGACAAACCCACCCAACTCACGCCCTGACCAACTAAATAAATACAAGACAAAAGAAAACAGGCCAGGAACGTGACACCGATGAAATTCAGTATGTTCAGCTTGAACCGACAGTGTTACCGCAATATGACAATAATGTATCGTTATTGCATGACTTGGCTTTACAGAATGTGTGCTGTCAATTTGACAGTGAATCTATCTTGAGCTGTCAGTTTTGGGGTGTTTGCTGAGAGAGTCACAGCCAGACGTGATTGATTGAAGTCATGCGCTACAGTAGCAGTTCTGTCTGTGAAGGGAATGGTCTTCCTTTGTGTCTCTGTCAGAGCAGCTCTGGTACAGACCTGAGGTGTTGAGGGAGATCTTCCTCAGATCTCCAGTCTTTATCTTTATAGACTGCAATGTGATACTGGTCAATAAGGCAGGCAGGGGCATTTTTTCTTGAGCCTAATACATTTACTTCCTCAATAACAGGACACGTCTCTTGGCAGAAGCTTTTCTTCTCTGCTTTCATTCCTCTTAAATGTATCAAGCTGCTGCACATTTTGTTTCAGGAAATGAATTCATAATTCTTTATAGGGAGACCATTGTTAAATGCGCACTTAAGAGTTGCGTGAGTGAAATGTGAATAAATGACTGAATAAATATGATCAGTTATCTTACATGGCTACATTTGCTAGGCCTCTCTGTCTCTTTGATAATATTGTGACTGGCTCTATTTTTATTTTTTGGCAGTGAGCCCTAATAAAAACTAAGCCCAGGAACATGAGGATTACCTTTCAGTTGGAAATGCCTCTGCTTCAGGGGAAGGGAGGAGTAGTGGGGAGTGTGAGGTAAAGTGTCAAATGCTGGATGGATGGTTTAGTTCCTCAGGAAGATAAAAACTGTTTTGAGAATGAGAAAGAGAGGAGTTAGAATATAACGGGGCGGCAGGTAGCCCAGTGGTTAGAGCGTTGGACTAGTAACTAGAAGGTTGCAAGATCGAATCCCTGAGCTGACAAGGTAAAAGTCTGTCGTTCTGCCCCTGAACAAGGCAGTTAACCCACGGTTCCTAGGGCGTCATTGAAAATAAGAATTTGTTCGTAACTGACTTGACTAATTAAATAAAGGTGAAATAAAAATAAATAACCAGTCGTGAGTCTCTCTGAGGTCACATCAGGCCACGGAATAGAGAGCAGGCTCAGTCCATGTCCAGCTACAGTCTTCTGGGATAACAGAACAGACCTCACCCTGGGCAGCCCTGAGACAATTCCATGGCAGCCCTCCAAGCCTGGCCCAGTGAAATTCAACCCCTGCCTGGCCCTAGTCAAGCCGCACCCATGTAGCACACCAGCTTCCCCTGCTGAAAGAACTGTGGCTTCTCCTGTCTCTCTGTTTAATGGAGCGCTGTGAGGGTGAGGTGTTAATGGGGGGGTTGCGTTGATGTAGTTCTTTGTGATTGCAGTCTGTCAATGCACACCTGACCTCTAATTACATTGTATTAACTCAGGCAGATAATTCAAAATGGCTGCCAGCTACATCAATCTAAAAGAATTGATCTTTCGTCTCTCTTTATTTCATAATTTTCCTTCCATACTGAAGAGGCTCGAATGTATCTCACAGGAAAAAGCATCAAAGCAGGCGTAACGGCGCCCCCCTGTCTCTGTATGTATAGGCCATCTATCTGATGCTGTCTGGTTCAAGTTTTAATGTCACATGCACAAAATACAGTGAAATGCCTCTCTTGCAAACTCAAAACCCAACGATGCAATAATCAATAACAATGTATTACTTGAAGAAAAGACACAAAAAATAAGAATAGGAAATATGAAATACACAATAAAGTAAGTAAGCAAATAAGCATACTATATAGAGGATTTTTTTTTTAAAGTCAGTTCCAATGCCATATTTACAATGTGTAGGGATACTGGAGTGATGAAGGTAGATATGTATAGGGGTAAGGGGACTAGGTAACAGGATGTAAGATAAACAGAGTAACAACAGCTAGTATGTGAGTGGGTGTGCGTGTGTGTAGAGTCAGTATAAATGTATGTGCATATTATGTGTAAGTGAGCAGATGATGGAGTGAGGGTCTGTGTGTGTGTTGGACTGACTGAGTGTGTAGGGACCTGTGAGTGTGTAGGGACCTGTGAGTGTGCTCAGAGAGTGTGCTTCGTGCAAATATTGAAAAAAAAGGTAGATAAAGATACAAGGTAAACTCAGATAGTCCGTGTAGCTATTTTGTTAGCTATTTATCAGTCGTATTGCTTGGGGATAGAATCTGTTCAAGAGACTGTTGGTGTCAGACTTGATGCACCGGTACCTCTTGCCGTGCGGCAGCAGAGAAAATAGACTATGGCTTGGGTGGTTGGAGTCTTTGACACTTTTCCGGGCCTTCTTTTCACACCGCCTGATATAGAGGTCCTGGATGGCAGGGAGCTCGGCCCCATGCGATCGAAGGCGGTGCTATTGCCATACCAAGCGTTGATGCAGCCAGTCAATTTGCTCTCAATGGTACAGCTGTAGAACCTTTTCAGGATTTGAGGGCCCATGCCAAACATTTTCAACATTTTCTGTCGCGCCTTCTTCACGACTGTGTGTGTGTGGACCATTTTAAGTCTTTAGTGATTTGGTCACCGAAGAACTTGATGCTGTCTACCTGCTCCACTGCCGCCACTTCGATGTGGACGGGGGCGTGCTCTCCCCTCCGTTTCCTGTAGTCCACGATCAGCTCCTTGGTCTTGCTGATGTTGAGGGAGAGGTTGTTACTCCAGTACCACACTGCCAGGTCACTGACCTGTAGGCTGACTCATTGTCGCCTGTGATCAGGCCTACCACTATCGTGTCGTCAGCGAACTTGATAATGGTGTTGGAGTCGTGCGTGGTCACACAGTCGTGTACAAGAGGGAACTAAGCATACACCCCTGTGTTAAGGGTCAGCATGGCGGAGGTGATGCTGCCTACCCTCACCACCTAGGGGCGGCCCGTCAGGAAGTCCAGGATCCAGTTGCAGAGGGAGGTGTTCAGACCCAGAGTCCTAAGAGTCCCAGAGTCCTAAGACGAGCTTGGAGGGGACAATGGTTTTGAGCTGTAGTCAATGAACAGCATTCTCACATAAGTATTCATCTTATCTAGGTGGGTGAGGGCAGTCTGGTCCAAAAGAGTATGACATTGTTGCCGCCCATAGCATTGAATGCAAGAGAAGCCAGCAAGTATTTGGCCTCCCCTTGATAAAAAACAGTATAAAATAATAGCCAATCAGCATTGAGCTAAATTGAGTGTGCTCAACTATGAATGGTCCTGGCGCACCCAACAAAAAGTGTCAAGGGAAGCCTGTTGGGATTTGGCTTCACTCCTATCAAATCGCATCGAGAGCATACGTCATTAATAGAAACAACTTGAATTGTTGCATCTTGTTGTGGTTGTGTTGTTGTCCTCCGGTGGCTACCTAGCTAGTTAAAATTGACAATTTCCTAAATTAACAATGGATGGAGATAGGGATTTGGACTTGTGGTTTTACTTCATTCTCCATACTCGCCAATGACTATAATGGTGATTCTGAGCCAACCATTAATTCATACATTGTGCCCCTGGCCTGAGAGGATGGAAGTTCAATTATGTAGCTAAATATAGAAAGCTAATGTTGACTAGCTAACGTTGCCCATGAATGGAAGTTAGGCTAGCGAGCAAGCATTTTAGCCAGGTAGCCTAAGACAACAAAAAATAAAAGCGTGTACTGTATGACAGCGTGATAGAGCATTTTGTCAACATGAAAGAGAGGAGGATGATATTGGCGTTTTTCCACAAGTAGGGGGAGTCAACATGTTTTTTCTACTTGCACGAATGCACACGCACAAAAATCAGAAACATGGCCAGCCACATCATATTTAGCTTACGTTGATTGGACTAAATAGTTTTTGGTATCTTTTAGTTGTCACTGTATTAGACTAAGCATAGGTGATTTGATGATGTTGAAATGTTGAAGTTGAAATTGTGCTGGAAAAGTGGAGGCAGCCCCTGTTATCTTTACGACTTGCAGTAACTCTCCGTGGTTCTAAATCAATAGTTGTTTAGTGGTCCCAAAATGTTGGAAACATTAACTTGCTTGACCATGCCGTAGGTCATGCACAGTAACTGTTTGTTACATGCAATATGTTTTGTGGACTTTACCGGACAGAAGCTGCTCTCCGGTTTTGAGATGAAACAAAGGTGTGGTTGAATTTATTCTGCCTCTGTGTTTTCTTATTGTCTCGGACTTTAGGCCTATAGTATATATCATGGTCGCAAGGCATATGAACTAACAGGTTATAGAGCAAACAACACAATTATTACAACACATAGGTTCCCTAGTGATTTTACCCACGCATCGCTGCTGGTTAGCACACAGTTGCATTTGATTTTCTCACTTCCAGATTGTTACTGTGCTTTACTGTAGCCTATGTGGAGAGATAGGGTTATGTATCTTGGTATAAGGCTTTAGGATTTACTGAGATCATTTGTTTACATTAACTTGACTCCAGATATCTCTTAAGTCCACTTTATATTCCTTTTCAGTTGTTATAAGAAAAGGCACATTTCATGAAGAGTATCTGCCATGTCTAACCTTACCTAATCCAGGACAGCATATGATCGTGGTGTCGAGTAGCATCACTGTTTTAGCCTGGCAAACAATCCATTATTACTATAGAAAGATAAAGATAAACCTCCAAAAACTGTAAAGACACATTTGCTCCATAGCAGGCTGCAGGTCCATAAGTGTTGGCCTTAGAGCCGGAGGATGTGGGCAGCTAATCCATAAGCAGCTGTAGAGGTTCTCTCTCCATCCTAGCTTCTTTTAAACCATCTGTGGATTAAACATTTGTTTGTTTACTGGCGACTCATTATTCAAATGGTACAGATTGCGTGCAGCTAACTGCTGTGCCATGATGACAGAGCCATGTGTTAATGAATACGATTGACATGTATACACATTGTCAGTCTCTCTGTGTCTGATATACAGTCTGGTTGGCTTCAGTTGGGGACACTGATATACAGTCTGGTTGGCTTCAGTTGGGGACACTGATATACAGTCTGGTTGGCTTCAGTTAGGGACACTGATATACAGTCTGGTTGGCTTCAGTTAGGGACACTGATATACAGTCTGGTTGGCTTCAGTTAGGGACACTGATATACAGTCTGGTTGGCTTCAGTTAGGTACACTGATATACAGTCTGGTTGACTTCAGTTAGGTACACTGATATATAGTCTGGTTGACTTCAGTTAGGTACACTGATATACAGTCTGGTTGGCTTCAGTTAGGTACACTGATATACAGTCTGGTTGGCTTCAGTTAGGTACACTGATATACAGTCTGGTTGGCTTCAGTTAGGGACACTGATATACAGTCTGGTTGACTTCAGTTAGGTACACTGATATACAGTCTGGTTGACTTCAGTTAGGTACACTGATATACAGTCTGGTTGACTTCAGTTAGGTACACTGATATACAGTCTGGTTGGCTTCAGTTAGGGACACTGATATACAGGGTGGTTGGCTTCAGTTAGGTACACTGATATACAATCTGGTTGGCTTCAGTTGGGGACACTGAAATACAGTCTGGTTGACTTCAGTTAGGTACACTGATATACAGTCTGGTTGGCTTCAGTTAGGTACACTGATATACAGTCTGGTTGGCTTCAGTTAGGTACACTGATATACAGTGTTATGCTGGTGAATGAGGACCCAAAAGCGACTTAACAGAAACAGAGTCTTTATTCCAGTCTTAAACAAAAACGATACTCCTGGATCTATCTTAGGTAAATACAAAACAGGAAAACTGAAATCCTCTCGTCAGTAGAGAGGAACGACTGGAGACGCGACCACTGACTGCAGGTCGCTTCGGGAAGGCACAGGTCGTAGCTGACATAGACACCTGCTCACACGCAGCATCTGAAGAAGGCAAAAACACGACAGGGCGGAACAAGGACACAGAACAGCAAACATCAAACAAGGATCCGACAAGGACAGAAGCGGAAAACAGAGGGAGAAATAGGGACTCTAATCAGAGGGCAAAATAGGGGACAGGTGTGAAAGAGTAAATGAGGTAGTTAGGAGAATGAGGAACAGCTGGGAGCAGGAACGGAACGATAGAGAGAGAGAGCGAGAGAGGGAGAGAGGGAGGAGGAGAGAGAGGGATAGAAAGAGGGAAAGAACCTAATAAGACCAGCAGAGGGAAACGAATAGAAGGGAAGCACAGGGACAAAACATGATAATCAATGACAAAACATGACAGTACCCCCCCACTCACCGAGCGCCTCCTGGCGCACTCGAGGAGGAACCCTGGCGGCAACGGAGGAAATCATCAATCAACGAACGGTCCAGCACGTCCCGAGATGGAACCCAACTCCTCTCCTCAGGACCGTAACCCTCCCAATCCACTAAGTACTGGTGACCACGTCCCCGAGAACGCATGTCCATGATCTTCCGTACCTTGTAAATAGGTGCGCCCTCGACAAGGACGGGGGGGGGGAGGGAAAACGAACGGGAGCGCGAAGAAAAGGCTTGACACAGGAGACATGGAAGACAGGGTGGACGCGACGAAGATGTCGCGGAAGAAGCAGTCGCACAGCGACAGGATTGACGACCTGAGAGACACGGAACGGACCAATGAACCGCGGAGTCAACTTGCGAGAAGCTGTCGTAAGGGGAAGGTTACGAGTGGAAAGCCACACTCTCTGACCGCGACAATACCTAGGACTCTTAATCCTACGTTTATTGGCGGCTCTCACAGTCTGCGCCCTGTAACGGCAAAGTGCAGACCTGACCCTCCTCCAGGTGCGCTCACAACGTTGGACAAAAACCTGAGCGGAGGGAACGCTGGACTCGGCGAGCTGGGACGAGAACAGAGGAGGCTGGTACCCAAGACTACTCTGAAACGGAGATAGCCCGGTAGCAGACGAAGGAAGCGAGTTGTGAGCGTATTCTGCCCAGGGGAGCTGTTCTGCCCAAGACGCAGGGTTACGAAAAGAAAGGCTGCGTAATATGCGACCAATCGTCTGATTGGCCCTTTCTGCTTGACCGTTAGACTGGGGATGAAACCCGGAAGAAAGACTGACGGAAGCACCAATCAAACGACAGAACTCCCTCCAAAACTGTGACGTGAATTGCGGACCTCTGTCTGAAACGGCGTCTAACGGGAGGCCATGAATTCTGAACACATTCTCAATGATGATTTGTGCCGTCTCCTTAGCGGAAGGAAGCTTAGCGAGGGGAATGAAATGTGCCGCCTTAGAGAACCTATCGACAACCGTAAGAATCACAGTCTTCCCCGCAGACGAAGGCAGACCGGTAATAAAGTCTAAGGCGATGTGAGACCATGGTCGAGAAGGAATGGGAAGCGGTCTGAGACGACCGGCAGGAGGAGAGTTACCTGACTTAGTCTGCGCGCAGTCCGAACAAGCAGCCACGAAACGGCGCGTGTCACGCTCCTGAGTAGGCCACCAAAACCGCTGGCGAATAGAAGCAAGCGTACCCCGAACGCCGGGGTGGCCAGCTAACTTGGCAGAGTGAGCCCACTGAAGAACAGCCAGACGAGTAGAGACAGGAACGAACAGAAGGTTACTAGGACAAGCGCGCGGCGACGCAGTGTGAGTGAGTGCTTGCTTTACCTGTCTCTCAATTCCCCAGACAGTCAACCCAACAACACGCCCCTCAGGGAGAATCCCCTCGGGGTCGATAGAAGCCACAGAAGAACCAAATAGACGGGATAAGGCATCAGGCTTGGTGTTCTTATTTCCCGGACGATAAGAAATCACGAACTCGAAACGAGCGAAAAACAACGCCCAACGAGCTTGACGTGCATTAAGTCGTTTGGCAGAACGGATGTACTCAAGGTTCTTATGGTCAGTCCAAACGACAAAAGGGACGGTCGCCCCCTCCAACCACTGTCGCCATTCGCCTAGGGCTAAGCGGATGGCGAGCAGTTCGCGGTTACCCACATCATAGTTGCGTTCCGATGGCGACAGGCAATGAGAAAAATAAGCGCAAGGATGGACCTTATCGTCAGAATGGAAGCGCTGGGACAGAATGGCTCCCACGCCCACCTCTGAAGCGTCAACCTCGACAATAAATTGTTTAGTGACGTCAGGAGTAACAAGGATAGGAGCGGATGTAAAACGCTTCTTGAGGAGATCAAAAGCTCCCTGGGCGGAACCGGACCACTTAAAGCACGTCTTGACAGAAGTCAGAGCTGTGAGAGGAGCAGCCACTTGACCGAAATTACGAATGAAACGCCGATAGAAATTAGCGAAACCGAGAAAGCGCTGCAACTCGACACGTGACTTAGGAACGGGCCAATCGCTGACAGCCTGGACCTTAGCGGGATCCATCTGAATGCCTTCAGCGGAAATAACAGAACCGAGAAATGTGACAGAGGAGACATGAAAGGCGCACTTCTCAGCCTTCACGTAGAGACAATTCTCTAAAAGGCGCTGGAGTACACGCCGAACGTGCTGAACATGAATCTCGAGTGACGGTGAAAAAATCAGGATATCGTCAAGGTAAACGAAAACAAAGATGTTCAGCATGTCTCTCAGTACATCATTAACTAATGCCTGAAAGACAGCTGGAGCATTAGCGAGACCGAACGGCAGAACCCGGTATTCAAAATGCCCTAACGGAGTGTTAAACGCCGTTTTCCACTCGTCCCCCTCTCTGATGCGCACGAGATGGTAAGCGTTACGAAGGTCCAACTTAGTAAAGAACCTGGCTCCCTGCAGAATCTCGAAGGCTGACGACATAAGGGGAAGCGGATAACGATTCTTAACCGTTATGTCATTCAGCCCTCGATAATCCACGCAGGGGCGCAGAGTACCGTCCTTCTTCTTAACAAAAAAAAACCCCGCTCCGGCGGGAGAGGAAGAAGGCACCACGGTACCGGCGTCGAGAGAAACAGACAGATAATCCTCGAGAGCCTTACGTTCGGGAGCCGACAGAGAGTATAGTCTACCCCGAGGGGGAGTGGTTCCCGGAAGGAGATCAATACAACAATCATACGACCGGTGAGGAGGAAGGGAGTTGGCTCTGGTCCGACTGAAGACCGTGCGCAGATCATGATATTCCTCCGGCACTCCTGTCAAATCACCAGGTTCCTCCTGAGAAGAGGGGACAGAAGAAACAGGAGGGATAGCAGACATTAAACACTTCACATGACAAGAAACGTTCCAGGATAGGATAGAATTACTAGACCAATTAATAGAAGGATTATGACATACTAGCCAGGGATGACCCAAAACAACAGGTGTAAAAGGTGAACGAAAAATCAAAAAGGAAATGGTCTCACTGTGGTTACCAGATACTGTGAGGGTTAAAGGTAGTGTCTCACATCTGATACTGGGAAGATGACTACCATCTAAGGCGAACATGGGCGTGGGCTTCCCTAACTGTCTGAGAGGAATGTCATGCTTCCGAGCCCATGCTTCGTCCATAAAACAACCCTCAGCCCCAGAGTCTATCAAGGCACTGCAGGAAGCAGCCGAACCAGACCAGCGTAGATGGACCAACAAGGTAGTACAGGATCTTGATGGAGAGACCTGAGTAGTAGCGCTCACCAGTAGCCCTCCGCTTACTGATGAGCTCTGGCTTTTACTGGACATGAAATAACAAAATGTCCAGCAGAACCGCAATAGAGGCAAAGGCGGTTGGTGATTCTCCGTTCCCTCTCCTTAGTCGAGATGCGAATACCTCCCAGCTGCATGGGCTCAGTCTCTGAGCCGGTGGGAAGAGATGGTTGAGATGCGGAGAGGGGGAACACCGTTAACGCGAGCTCTCCTCCACGAGCTCGGTGACGAAGATCTACCCGTCGTTCTATGCGGATGGCGAGTGCAATCAAAGAGTCCACGCTGGAAGGAACCTCCCGGGAGAGAATCTCATCTTTAACCTCAGCGTGGAGTCCCTCCAGAAAACGAGCGAGCAACGCCGGCTCGTTCCAGTCACTGGAGGCAGCAAGAGTGCGAAACTCTATAGAGTAATCCGTTATGGATCGATCACCTTGACATAGGGAAGCCAGGGCCCTGGAAGCCTCCTTCCCAAAAACTGAACGATCAAAAACCCGTATCATCTCCTCTTTAAAGTTCTGATAATCGTTAGTACACTCAGCCCTTGCCTCCCAGATAGCTGTGCCCCACTCCCGAGCCCGACCAGTAAGGAGTGATATGACGTAGGCGATCCGAGCTCTCTCTCTTGAGTATGTGTTGGGCTGGAGAGAGAACACAATATCACACTGGGTGAGAAAGGAGCGGCACTCAGTGGGTTGCCCAGAGTAACATGGTGGGTTATTAACCCTAGGTTCCGGAGACTCGGAAGACCAGGAAGTAGCAGGTGGCACGAGACGAAGACTCTGAAACTGTCCTGAGAGGTTGGAAACCTGAGCGGCCAGGGTCTCAACGGCATGACGAGCAGTAGACAATTCCTGCTCGTGTCTGCCGAGCATTGCTCCCTGGATCTCGATGGCAGTGTTGCGAGAATCCGTAGTCGCTGGGTCCATTACTGGTCGGATCCTTCTGTTATGCTGGTGAATGAGGACCCAAAAGCGACTTAACAGAAACAGAGTCTTTATTCCAGTCTTAAACAAAAACGATACTCCTGGATCTATCTTAGGTAAATACAAAACAGGAAAACTGAAATCCTCTCGTCAGTAGAGAGGAACGACTGGAGACGCGACCACTGACTGCAGGTCGCTTCGGGAAGGCACAGGTCGTAGCTGACATAGACACCTGCTCACACGCAGCATCTGAAGAAGGCAAAAACACGACAGGGCGGAACAAGGACACAGAACAGCAAACATCAAACAAGGATCCGACAAGGAAAGAAGCGGAAAACAGAGGGAGAAATAGGGACTCTAATCAGAGGGCAAAATAGGGGACAGGTGTGAAAGAGTAAATGAGGTAGTTAGGAGAATGAGGAACAGCTGGGAGCAGGAACGGAACGATAGAGAGAGAGAGCGAGAGAGGGAGAGAGGGAGGGGGAGAGAGAGGGATAGAAAGAGGGAAAGAACCTAATAAGACCAGCAGAGGGAAACGAATAGAAGGGAAGCACAGGGACAAAACATGATAATCAATGACAAAACATGACATACAGTCTGGTTGGCTTCAGTTGGGGACACTGATATACAGGGTGGTTGGCTTCAGTTAGGTACACTGATATACAGTCTGGTTGGCTTCAGTTAGGTACACTGATATACAGTCTGGTTGGCTTCAGTTAGGTACACTGATATACAGTCTGGTTGACTTCAGTTAGGTACACTGATATACAGTCTGGTTGGCTTCAGTTAGGTACACTGATATACAGTCTGGTTGGCTTCAGTTGGGGACACTGATATACAGTCTGGTTGACTTCAGTTAGGTACACTGATATACAGTCTGGTTGACTTCAGTTAGGTACACTGATATACAGTCTGGTTGGCTTCAGTTAGGTACACTGATATACAGTCTGGTTGACTTCAGTTAGGGACACTGATATACAGTCTGGTTGGCTTCAGTTAGGTACACTGATATACAGTCTGGTTGACTTCAGTTAGGTACACTGATATACAGTCTGGTTGGCTTCAGTTAGGTACACTGATATACAGTCTGGTTGGCTTCAGTTGGGGACACTGATATACAGTCTGGTTGACTTCAGTTAGGTACACTGATATACAGTCTGGTTGACTTCAGTTAGGTACACTGATATACAGTCTGGTTGGCTTCAGTTAGGTACACTGATATACAGTCTGGTTGACTTCAGTTAGGGACACTGATATACAGTCTGGTTGGCTTCAGTTAGGTACACTGATATACAGTCTGGTTGACTTCAGTTGGGGACACTGATATACAGTCTGGTTGACTTCAGTTAGGTACACTGATATACAGTCTGGTTGACTTCAGTTAGGGACACTGATATACAGTCTGGTTGACTTCAGTTGGGGACACTGATATACAGTCTGGTTGACTTCAGTTGGGGACACTGATATACAGTCTGGTTGACTTCAGTTGGGGACACTGATATACAGTCTAGTTGGCTTCAGTTGGGGACACTGATATAGTCTCGTTGGCTTCAGTTAGGGACACTGATATACAGTCTGGTTGGCTTCAGTTGGGGACACTGATATACAATCTGGTTGGCTTCAGTTGGGGACACTGATGTAGTCTCGTTGGCTTCAGTTGGGGACACTGATATACAGTCTGGTTGGCTTCAGTTGGGGACACTGATATACAGTCTGGTTGGCTTCAGTTGGGGACACTGATGTAGTCTCGTTGGCTTCAGTTGGGGACACTGATATACAGTCTGGTTGGCTTCACGTGCTGTATCTCTCTTCAGTTGCTGTGCCCCTCTTTTCTGTGTGTGTGTGTGAGAGTGTGTGTTCTGTGTCCGCAGTACGGCAGAAGTCCCCTGCACCTGGCTTCCTACAAGGGCCACATCGAGGTTCTGCGCATTCTGCTGAAGGCCGGCTGCGATCTTGACATCCAGGACGATGTAAGACTGTCTGTTTATATGCTGCCATTCATTTGCTCTTTCCATGTTTCCAGCTTGCACTGCAGTCATGACTGTGAAAATTAATGTGTGTGTGGACCATTGCTTTGTGTTCTCTGGCGTTGCATTAGTGTCGCTCAGAATCTTCCCAAATGAACATCACACCCATATTACACCATGTAATATTTATACCAATATTACACCATGTAATATTTCTAACAATATTACACCATGTAATATTTATACAATCACGCAAACAAACTCCAGAATGTTTAACTTTTGTTTAACTCATTTAAATGTGTGCAAGGTCACCTTTTAAACACACACATGACACAATTGTATGAAGGTTCTGAGTCTGGTTGCTGGTCTGTTTGGTTGCAGTGTGGTTTCTCCTGCGTGCGGACACCTTTTCTATTTCTCTAAGACTGTCACAGTAGTATTGTAATGACCTCCAGTGACCTAGAGTGGGATTATTTGGACTGCCATCTTGAGGGATACAGCAGCCCTCCACGGGGCTCACCCCCTGGGTGGAGGTCGTCCCCCCTAGCCCTCCCCAGTCCCACACCCACAGATAACAGCCCAAACCTCTGGCGCTCCCAAATTTTCTCCATCTGGTCAATGAGCTCCCGATCCCGAATGGGCCGCAGCGTGTCCCCAGCCACCAATGGGGTGAGTGGCCCCGAGAAGGAGGAGGGGAGAGAGAGACGGCAGTGGAGGAAAGCTGCTGGGACTGGGTCTGGGAGATCAGGGAGAGTGAAGAAGGAGGTTAGAGAAAAGCTCTTCAGCACGCCTCTTAGTTATCTCGCTTGGAATGACCAAACTAAACCCCACATCCTCCTCCGGTCACAGGAAGCAGCGCTTCTTTTTGATTGCTCTCTTCCACCCTTCTCATGATATGTCAAACCTGGCCTGCTAAACATCACTCTGTTGAGCTGCTGTGAGAAGGGTTCTCTATGTTTGCAGGAATTCCATTTATGGTAGAACATAAATGAGAGCTGGGCTGAACTGAGTGCTTTTGCCTGCTGCTTCTGTAGTTGTGTTCACTGCTTTGTATGGAGGATGCCCACTGTAGTATACTGTGATAGTATGAAGGCTTATCTGATGTCATACTACAGTGTTGGATGATTGTTGTAACATCCTTGTTATTCCTTGTGTTAATAACAACCTGACACTTTGTTGGATGGATGATGTACTCATTGTGAGAGAGCCTACTAAAACATTGACCCATCATATTGAGGTCAGAAGGAATTAACTACTGCCTTTTGATATTGTATTCATCATTGACCTCTGAACTAATTGTTGATGTGTGGATGGGAAAATAACCCATAACTGAGCTGTGTGTGTGTGTGTGTGCATGCAGGGTGAGCAGACAGCCTTACATCGGGCAGCCGTGGTGGGAAACAGTGACGTTATCTCTGCCCTCATCCAGGAAGGGTGTGCTCTGGACAGACAGGACAAGGTACATATCACACACACACAACAGCGCTCACACAGGACTGAAAGCAGAGCCCCAATGCACTCACTCACTGGCGTAGAGGGATTTTAAACCCCAACAAACTGTCAGACAGCACTAACACTATTTGACTATCTGTAGAGAAAATACTGCCTGTAATTGGCTTAAACCTCATTCATTCCCAGAGAAGGAAATAGGATCCGTCCCAAATGGCACCCTATTCCCTATGGGCCATGGTTAAAAATAGTGCACTAAAAAGGGAATAGGGTGCCATTTGGGATGTAGCGCCAGCCCCAGCCCCGTGGAAGTCCATGCAGATAGAAAGAGTGTATATTGCTACAGAGGTAACAGCCACTCTCCAGCTGCCACACCTGGTAGATCGAAAGCAAAGCCACACTGACCCTCTAAAGGAAACCAGACCCTGTGGGCCTCGACAGATAACCTCTTACATTACCTCACTACCTCCTACCTATCCTGCTATGTCAGCTATTTTGACTGAATGAAAACCAATAACAGGGTTGTCTAGTATGATAATCCAGAGGTCAGGTGGTAGATATGTAAAGCTCTTGACTGTGTTCGTTATTGCAGGACGGTAACACTGCTCTGCATGAGGTCTCGTGGCACGGCTTCAGCCAGTCTGTCAAACTGCTGGTTAAGGCCGGAGCCAACGTTCACGCAAAAAACAAGGTAAGTCTACTGCAAATACTGTAGATGTGATTGGTTATGAAACAGGCATGGTGTTACAGTAGGTCCTGTGCTGTGATAGCAGACTATTATATGACTGGAGAGCTTTTAGTGTTCAATAGGGCACACCAGGTAGCCTAATGGTTAGAGCGTTGGGCCAGTAACAGAAAGGTTGCTGGATTGAATCCCCGAGCTGACAAGGTAAAAATCCGTCGTTCTGCCCCTGAACAAAGCAGTTAACCCACTGTTCTCCGGTAGGCCGTCATTGTAAATAAGAATTTGTTGTTAACTGACTTGCCTAGTTAAATAAAATAATAATGGCCGGAATGGAGTGAATGGAATGGCATCAAACACATGGAAACAGGAATGGCATCAAACACATGGAAACCATGTGTTTCATTCTATTCCGGCCATCAACCTCCTGTGAATACAGCTGCAAATGGAAATATGTTCCAAAACGTTATCTCACTATTAAACACAACCCCTGGTGTCTGTTTGTCTGTCTGTCCATGTAGGCAGGGAACACAGCCCTCCACCTTGCTTGTCAGAATGGCCACGCTCAGAGCTCCAAGGTCCTGCTGCTGGGTGGGTCCAGGCCTGACAGCAAGAACCATGTAAGTCCTCTTCCTCTATGGTTGGCTAGTCTATGGGGCGCCGTTTGTAACCCGCTGTATTTTGTGTGAAAGATTAATTCCGTGGCACAAAATGTTGCTAGTTACCCCATAGTAGTCTTCCCATGGTATCTCTGAACCACTGCGTAGGAAATCCATGCTGACACAGAAGCCTTTCTACAGTTAACTACCACCGCAGAGCAGTTTGCATGCTTAAGTAGTCACTTAATTATGAAACTACGTACGTCTCTGTGCTCTACTCTGCACTTCAAACCTAATCTCCCCTCATGGGTGAACTGCTCTCAGTCAACAAGAACAGAGGAAGTAGCTCTCAGTACCGTTCATTTGTCCTCGAGTCACTTCCCTGTGCCATTAAAAACGCTTCTGTCTTTGATTGCTTTCCCAACATCTGTGTGAATGGAAACTGGAGCTGTGTGTGGTGGTGGTGGTCTCTCTTCATTGTGTTCCAGGTAGGTGACACGTGTCTGCATGTAGCGGCCCGCTACAACCATGTGTCCATGCTCCGCACCCTCCTGGGAGCCTTCTGCTCCGTGGCAGAGAAGAACCAGGTTAGTCTGAGCATGTGACTGACACTACTTTCACACAGAGGCCTTTACCTTGTTTTTGGGATATTTGTAGGGGTTGTGAATCCAGCTCGAGACCCTGCTGTAACACTCTCTGCTTTCTGAGAATGTCTTTTAAATGGCTTTATCATTTTTTGGTAAAATGCTATTGTGCTGCATGTACAACTACTATGTGAATGTACGTCTTTAGTAGCTTTTATTAATTTAATGTCAAATATAATTGTCATGTGAACCATATCTTTGTCAAAGGTCCTTCCCTTGATTTATCCTAACTTAGTCTTAGCATTGTGCAGTAAACCTACTGGATATATAAAATATATAGCTGTATTTAGGTTTTAATAGCACAGAGCAGGGACTTACCGTATAACATTGTTCTGTATTTGTTTGTTGATGCGTAAAAATCCAACGGAACATTCAGTATGCTAAGTCTCTCTCTCTTTCCTCTCTCTCTCTCTCTTTCCTCTCTCTCTCTCTCGCCCTCTCTCTCTCTCTTCTCTGGGCAAGGCTGGGGACACACCACTGCATGTTGCAGCTGCACTGAATCATAAGAAAACAGTGCGGCTTCTGCTGGAGGCAGGAACAGACAGCAGCATCCGCAACAACGTGAGTAAAGTGCCTCCGGGGCCCGGCCCTACTGTGTTCACTATGCTCTAGAGCAGTCAGGCACTTCTAAAGGCCCTCTTCATCTCGACTAATGTCACCGCTCTCGAGCCAGCGGTGTAGTTTTTCACTCAGTTAAAGCCACGTAGACTTTGATGAGTAATAGTATACTGTTCAAGAAACGTTTTGGCACACTGACAACTGAAATAGCTACTTGGAAATACATTTGTATATTCGTCCTCAACTCAGTGCCATATACAGTTGAATCCTTCATCCCTAACTAGGTCTGCGTCCCAAATGACAGCCTATTCTCTATATCCCTCAAACTCACCTCTGGACCGCCAAGCCAGTTCCACTGCATTTTTTCATTGTTCCCATCTAGTCAGGGACTTATTTAGACCTGTGACACCAGTTGTGTGCAATTAATTATCAGGTAGAACAGAAAACCAGCAAGCTCCAGGCCTCATAGGGAAAGAGTTGAATACCCCTGCTCTATATAGTGCACTACTTTTGACCAGAGCCCTGGTCAAAAGTAGTGCACTATAAAGGGAAAAGAGTTCCATTTGGGACACAGTCTAGGTGTTGATTGGCCTCTTGTCTGTGTGTGTGCAGGCAGGCCAGACTGCACTGGATCAGGCCAGAGAACACAACAACCCAGACGTAGCCCTTCTCCTGACCAAAGCGCCTCAGGTGAGTACAGGTTCACCTAGTCTGACAAGCAGGGGCAGCCAAGCAGTGTTTATCACCACCTCACACGCCTGCCTTATCTCGCTATATATTTATATAGAAATATAATCATGCTGCCAACTGTGTTTGGACTTGAGTTACGATACTTCAGGTGTTTATCTGACTTCATTCCTGTGGGTTGGCAGTAAAGGTGTTCCTGCATCAAGTGCAAGTATGGGCAGAGTCCTTGGGAGACTAACATAGATACCAACCATCACTGATTAACAATAAATACTTACTGATTCAACCATCACTGATTTGAATTTGATCCAGTGTAATTAGCTAGGAAAGTCGTAAAACTGACTATCCTACCGATCCTTGACTTCGGCGATATCATTTACAAAATAGCCCCCAACACTCTACTCAGAAAACTGGATGTAGTCTATCACAGTGCCATCCGTTTTGTCACCAAAGCCCCATATACTACCCATCACTGCGACCTGTATGCTCTTGTTGGCTGGCCCTCACTACATATTCGTCGTCAAACGCACTGGCTCCAGGTCATCTATAAGTCTTTGCTAGGTTAAGCCCCGCCTTATCTGAGCTCACTGGTCAACATAGCAACACCCACCCTTAGCACGAGCTTCAGCTGGTATATTTCACTGGTCATCCCCAAAGCCAACACTTCCTTTGGCCGCCTTTCCTTCCAGTTCTCTGCTGCCAATGACTGGAACAAATTGTAAAAATCACTGAAGCTGGAGTCTTATATCTCCCTCTCTAACTTTAAGCATCAGCTGTCAGAGCAGCTCACAGATCACTGTGCCTGTACACAGCCAACCATATTATTACTTTACAATTGCTAAATTGTAATTATTTTGCCTCTATGGCCTATTTATTGCCTACCTCCCTACTCTTCTACATTTGCACACACTGTACATAGCTTTTTCTATTGTGCTATTGACTGTACGTTTGTTTATGTGTAACTCTGTGTTGCTGTTTTTGTCGCACACTTTGCTTTATCTTGACCAGGTCGCAGTTGTAAATGAGAACTACCTGGTTAAATAAAGGTGAAATAAAATAAATAATAAAATAAATATAGGCTAAAGTCAATTAAATTCAGGACTGCTAACCAACCAATCAGTAAACTTGAAGCCTCAGTAAATAATACACTGGCCTTTAGTTGGTAACCTGTTCTCCCTCTGTATGTTCAGGTCCAGAGGTTTACCCGAGGTAGGAGTGTGAGGAAGAGGAGGGACAAGCTGAAGGCTGATCGCCGAGCACAGTCTGTCCCCAGGGATGACATGCTGCCCAGGAAGGTACAGTTACAGTACAGCTCCTCATCTTACTCCTACTGTCTCTGTGTGTGTCAGAATACGATAGATGCTCAGATGGTCGCCTGAAAGACACATTTTCTGTCGTTTCTCACAGGACAGTGCATCTGCTGCTGACGACACCCCCAGCAGCGACCGTGTCGCCCGCAAACATGAGGTGATTGAGGCGAGCAAGAGCACAGACAGGGAGCTCAGAGAGAAGGTTAGCTATTACCATAACCTTGTAACAACAACACATGAGAAGGTCAGCTATTACTGTAAACTTCTAACAACAACACATGAGGTCAGCTATTACCGTAACCTTCTAACAACAACACGAGAATGTCAGCTATTACCGTAAACTTCTAACAACAACAAATGAGAAATTCAGCTATTACCGTAAACTTCTAACAACAACTCGAGAAGGTCAACTATTACCGTAACCTTCTATCAACAACACATGAGAAGGTCCGCTTTTACCGTAACCTTCTAACAACGAAACATGTTTACCCAGGTGAAATATGTTATTAATATTAAACACGTGGAACATGTGATGAGCTGTGCTGTCGTGCCATTGCAGCCATCGCTCTCAGAACCCCTCCGTCGTAGAGGGAACAAACATGGAGAGAAGAGGCGGGGCAAACTGCGAGGCTCCTCCCCCCAGCCCCCACTCCCCCCACACAACTACAAGGCCTATCAGCTGTACACTCTGTACCGAGGCAAGGATGGCAAGGTCATGCAGGTAGATAGAAAAAGTACATGCACACTGTCTCTACAATGACTTATTTTGTTTGAACATTTTCATGTGATGCTATGATTTATTACGCTTACCAAATTCACTTTTAATGTAGCTTTAAAGCACTGTGAATGGAGCTACTATCGTATATTTTCTGTAATGTTGAAACCTTGTAAGAGGCTTTGCTACTATATTCTGGTATTTAGAAACATATATTTCAGTGTGAGTATTGCCCTGCGACAGGGGGTTTACTCACTCCAAACAGCCAACCCGACAGCTCGGAGGCATCTGCATAGTCCTAATGCACACTGTTGCCTTGTTTTGTATCACATTCCAATTATAAAACTGGAGGGACTTTCACCCGTCCCCAGTGAAAGTTGGCCCCTCGGTTTACTTGTACATCATGCTTCAAAAACATGTTTCGTTCTGTTAGTCTCCACTGTCAAGTGGCTCAGTGCTCATGGTTATTGTCTGTGTCCCAGGCCCCTATCAACGGCTGTCGCTGTGAGCCTCTGATCAACAAGCTGGAGAACCAGCTGGAGGCCACCAAGGAGGAGATGAAGACGGAGATCCACACGGTGCAGGACCTGATGAACAACAAGATGGGACAGCTGGACCGCAAGAACAAACATCAGGTACGGACTAGACCAGGGTGGTGTTCATTAGGGAAGGCAACGTAAAATGTTTTGCACCAAAAAGCTAAAAGGAATATTTCTTATTGAACCAGTCCAGGTAGATCAGTCCCAGTTTCAGTCCATTCCCTACCGTTTGGTGCCTAATGAACACTACCTACACCACACCAGTCTCTCAAGTCACAGCAGTGCTGGTGGATGTGGGGCAGGAAATCCATGCATGTATAATTTGTGCTGATTTTGCATAGCCTATTAATGAAATGAAGTGTAATGTTGCTAAAGTCAAAAACAGCTCTGAGCTTTTGTCACAACCGGCGTCTTGCATTAATCATGACAGCTCTGTCAGGTTCAGGCATTTAACTCTGGTTTGTGATTGTGTGGTTCTAGATCCGTGCTCTGGATAAGATGACAGTAGAGAGGGTGTCAGCGGAGAGGACAGAGTGCCAACACAGGATCAACCAGAGAGCCATGCAGGAGAGACAGGAGGGGGAAAAGAGACAGGTAATACGAACAGCAGTGTCAACTCACTCAACACAGCAGGAGAGGGTGGTCTATGCCATATCGCTTTTTCATTCGAGGTTTAGCTCAGATATTTCAACAATGCATTTACACTTACGATGAATACTATTTTACGCTAATGTTTCCTCTGTCATTAAACCCTTCATGTCTTGGCCTGCCCTTCAAGCAGGCATCAGTGGTGAACGAGCTGAAGAACTGGTGCATGGCCAAGCTCCAGAACATCGAGGTGCGCTTCGCAGGAGACCCCTGCAACACCAAGCTGCGCCGGTCCTCGTCCATGTCTGAGGGCCTGTGTGAGGTGGACCCAGGGGGACTCACCGTGCTGCCTGCTGGGGGGCCTGGGGACAGCGCCCAGTGTCTGGCCCCCCACATCACTGATGTCACCGAGGGAGACCGCAACACCGCCGCGACAGAGGACCCCTCAGCCAACCACTGCTTTGCTGTTCAGGTGGACAGCTCTCCAGGTACAGTTCAAACAGAACTCTGTGAAATAGCCAGCGCTCTGAATTACTACGCGTATGCACATGCACGAACGCACATACACAAAGAGTGGGAAATAATTTCAAGCAGATACAGGCTTGTGTAAGCGTTACGTAATCTAAGTTTATTACGTTTATTATTATTAGGTCATACCTTTAAAAAAAAAAAGTCAATAAAGATTGAATGTGGCCCAAATATAACATTTTCACAGAAATTAAAAAATTATTGTTGCCAATGGCAGGCTAATTAAAATATCATCCCAAACTATCAGACTGCATTTGAAGATTGGCAATCTCACTGGAACTAATTTGAATAATCATCAATTATTTGTGTGCCATGCTCTAAGGTTGACTTTTTAATTCTAATTCATTCCATAATTGCTTCTTGGAAATCTTCCAGACAGTGATAAACATCCCAAGCAAGCGGAGATCTCCTCCCCACCTACTGCCAAGTTCCTGTCACAGTCTCCCCAAGTAGTGCGACCCAAGGAGCGCTTGCTAGGTGCTACTGAACACCGGAGGCCATATCAGGAACTGCAGGACGTGGCGCTGCTGGAGTTGGGACCGAGCAGCAGAAGCAACAACAACCGGGCCAGCAGTCTGTCCCCAGCGACAGAGCGCCACTGTAGCAGCAGACAGGACAAGGACCTCGACAGGGAAAGAGATAGAGAACGGGAGCGGGGCAGGGACAAGGGCAAGCACCACAAGAGGCACTCCCAGGGCAGGACTAAGGCCAAGGTTGCCACGGTGGGGCAGGCCGAGGGGACTCAGACTCTGGAGGTGTTTGAGGAAAGAGCCGTGGAGAGAGGCGGAGGGGAGAGCTCCTTTGCCCAGGAAAGGGAGAACATGCACGCCCTGGAGGTGACACAGTACTTCTTTGAGGCGGTGTCGACCCAGATGGAACACTGGTATGAGAGGAAGATCCAGGAGGCCAGGTGGCAGGCGGACCAGAGGGCCCAGGCAGACAGGGCTGCCCTGCTGGAGAGGATCACCTACCTGGAGGACGAGCTACGCATGCTCAGGACTAACAGGCACGACGACAGCTAACACAGACATACCACTGCAGAGTTTAAATCAGTAGAGGCTGCTGAGGGGAGGAAGGACGGCTCATAATAATGGCTGGAATAGAGCGAATGGAATGGTATACTTATTCCACTCCATTACCACAAGCCCATCCTCCACAATTAAGGTGTCACCAACCTCCTGTGGTTTAGAGTTACACATTCAGAACGGCAAAAACCATCTGAGGTCATTACAGATGGCAACCTGGATCTAGTGGACCCACTAGTAGACTTGACCATAAATTGGCCATACATTTGTCATTGACCATGCACCTTCTCTACAGAATGTCATACATATATCTAATAATGTCATGCAACAGTAGAAAATAATCAATTTGTAATGGTAACTTATTAATGAGAAATGTTATGGCATGCCAGACAATTCAGTATAATGTTGTCTTGTTAATCATGTGTTTTGTTGTATACACCTGGGCAGCTCCTGTGTGTTGTGCTTTGTAAAACCCCAAGTAAATGTACTGCTAGTTACAATGGATCTGTCACAGTGCCATTATTGAACTGGAACACCCACACATATTGGCACATTGATAGCTTGACCTCAACATGCCAATACTCCAGTGCTTTTTATCCTGTGACGCGAAAGCCTTTTATGAGAATTATTCTGGGGGTTTGTGGAAAATGTGGGTCATTTTTAGTGACATTGTAAAAAACAAAATTCAATGAGAGAGTAGAGGAAAACGAGAGCAGACAGCTTCAGGAATAGTTTTGAGTTGGCCAGGATGCTTAACATATCAGTAGAATAAACTACTGCAAGCTTTCATATGTGACTTACAAGTGCAACAGAACTCATGAGAATACAGCCAAACTGAAAGTGTCTTAACTGAAGAGAAGTTGTGCTTTCAAAACTTTAGTACTCATCCACTTCTGCTCCAGCCCACTATTTCTTTGATGGTAAAAACTCCATAACACCCTAATGTTTATCCTCAGCAATAAAATGAGTTACTGTTAGGAAGACCACGTTGGCATGATGAAAAGTAAAATAGACTACTGTAAATGTGTTACCGTGCTCATAGGTGACACTTGTTCTGTTCATGTGAGGTCGTTGTACATTGATGTCTCTGCTGATATGAACATACATTCTGTCTAATGAAGTCAGATGGTGTGAAGTGTATTTTGTAAAAAAACGAAAGAGAAACTACAAAAATGGCACGTCTGTTTTATATTCAAGAGG
Organism: Salvelinus fontinalis; assembly: GCF_029448725.1. NCBI lineage: Eukaryota > Metazoa > Chordata > Actinopteri > Salmoniformes > Salmonidae > Salvelinus > Salvelinus fontinalis. The sequence goes on along the minus strand of NC_074684.1, from coordinate 25,599,572 downwards.
TAGACGTAAAGAGCTACACAAGAGCAGACCAACATGAGCCCTGGAATACTAGTTATAACCCAGAAACCATTACAGATGGTGCTATTTCACATTATTGCAAATGGCACATCATACATGATTCTCACAGCTTTGCTCAAAAGTGAACTAGACTCAGCGATCTGGGAAAGCGTCACCACTGCTAGACATGGACATTCTAATAGCAACCAAACTGATAGGGGACTCCCCATGACATATCTCATATGGTTGTGCTCACGCCAAACAACATTCTGTATCAGACACTAGCAGTGTCAGGGATTCACGAGAAGAAAGTAGAGGAGCTGGTACAGCTAAGATTTCTTCCATGGTAAGTGTGACAAGGTCCTGATTCCTATGGCTTTGATGCTGCACATACACAGTCCATTTGAGGTATCTAACTCCGGCAGTTATACCTTAGCTACATTTGAGGCAGAATAGCAAAGTTGCTGGCATTCACTTCCAGCATGAACGGGTGGATTACCTCAGTCCCACAGTTCCAGACAGGTTTTAGTCTATTTTGAATTGACGCAGCAATACTAATGGCTCTATGTAGGCCTAAGACCTTTCTTAATGTTAGCCAATGCAAGGGATGACTGCAGCTCATCGTGGTGCATATTTGTATGTGTGATCATCATTCAGATGGCGCTCTAGGGATATGGAGAGACAATGGTTAGAAAAGGGATACAACATAAAATATGAAACACAATTTCAGACATTGGCTTTGCCATTTCTCACCTGATTTGTGGCATTTTTATTTCTCTTGAACTCATCACTCGCCCAATACCTTCACTCATCACTCGCCCAATAAGTATTTTCGGTCTCCTTCGTCTGGCACTTGTCTTATGGTCCACATCATGTTTCTGTACAGGCCCAAAACTTTCTGTCTCTGTAAAAACTGTGGAAAGAGAATAAGCACTCAAACACAAGTTACAGTAGAGGTCGCCGTACGGCTAGAGCAGTGGAAGCAAACAAGCAATCTAGCTAGCAAGTTACCTGGCTATCTGGCTAATTTATAAACAATCATATGGTATTAGCAGAGCAATATGCTGAGGTAAACAATTAATAAGTACCTTACTGTAATAGATTCCCATTCAAATGGGCAAAAATAGCTTTTTAGCATTTTTTTTTTTCTCAAGCACAAATTTTGTTAGAACTCTGGGAATGGTCTGAGTGGGGAGGGGATAACTGAGAACTAGCTGTTATTGGCAGAAAATAACTATCAGGAAATAACACTGATCACTGCTTAAATGTTAAAGGTCCCGAATAGTCATTGTGATTCCCATGTAAAATAGCCTTTTGAGGGACTAAACTATCTCCCATAATATTTTGGGGGACAGAAATGCTATTATAATTTTTTTCTCTCATGGCTAACAGGAAGTTTGAAAAGACAGGCGTGGGCGCGGAGCTTATATTCATGAGCTCGCATTGATTGACAGCTCTTTGAAACTCCTATGTCAAGAAACTTGGATGCAGTGAGCAGTGTTGCAGTAAAATCATCTCAAGCAAACTTGGTGATGCACAAAGCAACTCAAACGACATTGAAATTGTATCAATGATGTCAATGTTTTGGTCTCTCTCCAGTTTTGCATGTCTCTTGTGATGTGGTTCACAGCAGCATTGACGGATGTGCTGACTAGCTAACACCAGACACAGATGAAAGGGGAAACATATAAGTATCTTTGCCATAGATGAATAGTGTAAACTTTTAATTATATTTGCTGACAAACACCCTACAATCAAAATTTGGCACCAGTATAGTAGCTATCTAGCTAGCCCTACTGAACAAAAATATAAACGCAACATGTAAAGTGTTGGTCCCATTTTTCATGAGCTGAAATAAAAGATTCAAGAAATGATCCATCAGCACAAAATGCTTATTTCTCTCAAATGTTTTGCACAAATTTGTTTACATCCCTGTTAGTGAAAATTTCTCCTTTGCTAAGATAATCCCTCCACCTGACAGGTGTAGTATATAAAGAAGCTGATTAAACAGCATGATCATTACACAGGTGCACCTTGAGCTGGGGACAATAAAAGGCCACTCTAAAATGTGTAGTTTTGTCACACAACACAATGCCACAGATGTCTCAAGTTTTGAGGGAGCGTGCAATTGGCATGCTGAGTACAGCAATGTCCAACAGAGCTGTTGCCATAGAATTGAATGTACATTTCTCTACCATAAGCCACCTCCAACATAATTTTTGAGAATTTGGCAGTACATCTAACCAGCCTCACAACTACAGACCACGTGTAACCACACCAGCCCAGGACCTCTTCTTCACCTGCGGGATCGTCTGAGGAGCGGTGCTGAGGAGTATTTCTGTCCATAATACAGCTCTTTGTGGGGAAAAACTAATTCAGATTGGCTGGGCCTTGATCATGTGAAATCCATAGATTATGGCCTAATGAATTAATTTCAATTGACTGATTTCCTTCCATGAACTGTAACTCAGTAAAATCTTTGAAATTGTAGCATGCTGCGTTTAAATTTTTGTTCAGTATATATAAACCATGCCACTCTGCAAACACAACATTGCCTTCTCCAATGCAGGTTACAAGACAGTACTTATTTAAATTAGGTAAGAGATTATCACATATACCATTGGTGAATTAAATTGAGTTAGGGTGATGCCTTAATAACTCAGATGTATCCAAGTGTTTGATATCGAGCCGGGACCAATAACTGTTTGATAAAACTTTATGTAAAAGCAACAGTCATTTTTCATTCTTTGATCTGGGATTTAATCTAAATATCATCCAATTTCATGAAAAACCTGATTTTAACAGATCACAACCTTTACATGAAAAACATGATTTTTACTGTTCGTGACCTTTAATGTTAGCTAGCTAGCTCATGTTGCCATGGCTATTTCCCAAGGCAAGCATGATGTCAGAGAACACTACCTCGTTGGCACTACACTAACCCCATGGTTTAATGTTAATGTTACCAACATATATTTGTATGACCTGTTTTAATGTAAGTGCTGCCATGGGTAACCTTGAGCTAGCCACGATGTGGACAGTAGCAAACATGGTTGTAGTGGCAGCTCTACAGCTGATCCACTGTCTTTGGCTGGTCTGTCTTGGTTCAACATCGATGATTAACAAGATCAATGTCGCCCTCTTGTGGGGTGGAGTACTTATTGAAAATCAACATTTCTTTAGGGGCCATATTTATTTATTTATTTTATTTTTATTTCACCTTTATTTAACCAGGTAGGCTAGTTGAGAACAAGTTCTCATTTGCAACTGCGACCTGGTCAAGATAAAGCATAGCAGTGTGAACAGACAACAACACAGAGTTACACATGGAGTAAACAATAAATAAGTCAATAACATGGTAGAAAAAAAAGAGAATCTATATACAATGTGTGCAAAAGGCATGAGGTAGGCAATAAATCGAATAATTACAATTTAGCAGATTAACACTGGAGTGATAAATCATCAGATGATCATGTGCAAGAAGAGATACTGGTGTGCAAAAGAGCAGAAAAGTAAATAAATAAAAGCAGTATGGGGGTGAGGTAGGTAAATTGGGTGGGTAGTTTACAGATGGCCTATGTACAGCTGCAGCGATCGGTTAGCTGCTCGGATAGCAGATTTTTAAAGTTGTTGAGGGGGGGGGGACAAAATGGCGCCGTAGAGAGAACACTGTGTTTCAGCGAGCTCCCGTGGCATTCGTAAATTTATATTCTTTCATTAATCTCCTAGCTTGAAAAAGTGGTAGAATTGGCTAAATAAGTTATCCTGCAATGAGTCTTGACGGTTATTTCTCAAAAATCTCCGACAACATGCCCAGCAGAGCTACTAAGAACTCGACCAAAACCACCATCCCTGTAGAGGTGCAGGAGGAGCTAGCTTACGTTAGAGAAGCTAACACCGTTGCGGATCCAGGCACAATGGACCTGGTGATTCAAAAGATGACGGACAACATTACTAAAGGGATCGATGTTAAGATAAGAACGGTCTTGGAAGCAATAGCAGGCCATTCAGCTGAATTACAGAGGGTGGTCAAACGTGTCGATGAGGCGGAAGGAAGAATTGCTACAGTGGAAGCTTCAACTACATCTATGGACACTAAGATGAAAGCACTTGAAAAACAGGTGCGCGAAATGGCGGAGCACATTGACGACTTGGATAATCGAGGACGCAGATACAATATTCGTTTTGTGGGACTCCCGGGAAATTCTGAAGGAACACGTTCAGTAAATTATTTTGAGGAATGGATCCCTGACTACTTACAAATGGACACTAAGGCTGGTCGTGTGAAGCTGGACAGAGCCCATCGCTCTCAAGCACCAATACCCGGTCCCAACCAGCGCCCACGGCCAGTGGTTATAAAGTTCCACAACTTCACCGACAAGCAGCGCGTTATGGATGCGGCTAGAAACATCGGCTCTGACGGTAGTCAACGTAAAGGTCCAAAGGTCTCATTCTTCAATGATTACTCCGCAGCGGTTGTACGAAGACGCAAAGGGTTTGATGAGGCGAAGGCTCGACTCAGGAGAATGAAGATGGACTACGCACTGTTGTACCCGGCCACATTGAAGATTATGGTCAACGGATCGCCTAAGAAACTCTCCACACCTGCAGAGGCTGCTGCGTTTATTGACTCTCTCGGGTAAATAACTTTAAGCTGCGCCGCCGCAGCATTGGATAACTTTATTATCTTCTTTGAATCTGATCATGAAACAGTGGTGTGAGTTCTCACATGCTCCGGTTCAGTAATATTCGTATTTTTATTATTTTTCTTGCTAAAGTAACTGCCGCTATAGCTCAGGCTGAGATATGGGTGAATCTATATTGTTGCCCAGGCTTGGTTTTAGGTGGAAGAGCCTCAATCTTCATATATTAATTTTCATTTTCTTATGTATAAAGGACGAGGCTATTGAGTGGCAATGCAGACTTAAGAGTCTACATTGGAATGTTGAAATCCCCTGCATGTTAGCTAGTGGGAAAACCCCCTTTTGGATCTTTACATGTTTAATTTTTGGGTTTAATATAGTTAGAGTTCAGGGTTCATATCGTTTGTTTATGCTCGGTGAGATTGAAGAGAGTTCAACACATGGAAAAAGGTACCACCCCATTTTTACGGTGGGATTCAGTCTGAATATGAAACGGTCAAAGTGCAATGGCAGGTAACACACTGCGGGTATGTACATGGAACATTAGAGGGAGCCATAATCCCATTAAAAGGAAGAAGGTACTGTCGTTTTTGAAAAAATAAAATATTGATATTGCCCTGTTGCAAGAAACTCATTTGGATGATAAGGAGCATCTGAAATTATAACAAGGGGGGTTTGGTCAAGTGTTTTTCTCATCATTTACATCCAGAAGTAGAGGTGTAGCAATTCTTGTGAAAAATAACTTACCACTTAAGGTCTTGAATTGTGTGAAAGATAAATTTGGTCGCTTTGTTATAATTAATGGTACTTTACAAGGGCAGAAAATCTCCATAATGAATATTTACTTTCCCCCTGCCCACCCCCCTGATTTCCTCACTAAGGTATTTCTAGACTTTTCAGAATTAAACTCAGACACTGCAGTGGTTGGAGGAGATTTTAATTGTTTGTTGAACCCCCTTATTGATAAGTTTCCCAGCGGTATAGCTTCACTCTCTCCTCGAGCTAAGTCACTTAAAGCTATTTGTGATGATCTGGGGTATGCGGATGTTTGGAGAACTTTTCACCCCTCCAACAGAGAGTTCACTTTTTTCTCTGCACCTCATGGATGTCAGACTAGAATAGATTACTTTTTTATGCCCAGGACGTCTTTGCAGTCTGTTTTATCCGCTAGGATAGGAAGTATAGTCATATCTGATCATGCGGAGGTGATCCTGGACATAAAACTCAACGGGGCATTCAATCTGTCAAGACATTGGAGGTTGAATACAACCATCCTTAAAGACCATACGTTCACATCATATTTTATTACAGAGTTTAAAGCATTTTTCTCTATTAACTCTCAATCAACAGATAATCCCTCGCTCCTTTGGGAAACCTGTAAAGCGTACGCCAGGGGTCTGATTATGTCATACACAGCCACTAAGAGGCGGAAAAAGCGTGAAAAGCAAAAAAGGTTAGAGGGTGAATTGGGAACTAAAGAGAAGGACTACATTAAAACTCCCACGCCTGCCCTATTAAAGGAAATATCAGTTCTTAGATCAACGTTGGAATCTCTCCTAACACAGGACGCTGAAAAGAAAATGGGATTTGTCAGGCAAAAGCTATATGAACATGGCGATAAGCCAGGAAAGTACTTGGCGTACCTAGCTAAAAAGAGAGCTGACTCACAGTCAATTGCTACTATTACCGATTCGGATGGCAATCATTTATATGAAAATAAATTGATAAATGACTCATTTAAGACATTTTATGCAAATCTTTATGCCTCAGAACTGCCAAATGACGCACCCAAATTAATGGAGAATTTATTTTCTAAGATTGAGCTCCCTACTATCTCCGAAGAACAGAGGTCTCTCCTTAATGCCCCTATCACCGAGGAAGAGATAATGTTCGCAATTAAGAATCTGCAAAACGGTAAGGCTCCAGGACCAGACGGGTTTGGTAGTGAATTCTATAAAGAGTTTCATGGCCTGATCCTTGAGCCATTGCGTGATATGTTTAACCACTCATTTTCAAATGACCAGCTCCCTCAAACGTTGAGGGAAGCCAACATATCACTTATTCTTAAAAAGGGAAAATGTCCAGAGTCTTGTTCCTCGTACAGACCAATTTCCCTTCTGAATGTGGATAGAAAATTACTTTCTAAAATTCTAGCCACAAGATTAGAGGACTCACTGCCACTAATTGTGAAAGGAGACCAAACTGGCTTTATTAAGGGCCGTAAGTCGTGCAACAATGTCAGGCGGCTTCTTAATGTAATTCAAGCCTACCGACAAAGTGCTAGGGATGGTCTTGTGCTCTCCCTAGATGCTGAGAAAGCATTTGATCGTGTGGAGTGGTCTTACCTACTCTTTGCTCTAAATAAATTTGGTCTAGGGGACAACTTTATAAAATGGGTGAAAGTTTTATATGATGATCCTCAGGCTGCTGTCCTTACTAATGGGCTAAGGTCAAATAGCTTCTCTATATACAGAGGTACCAGACAGGGCTGCCCTTTGTCCCCCCTCCTATTTGCACTCGCTATGGAACCACTGGCCGAGGCCATCAGGGTAACGCCTGCTATACAGGGGCTGCTCATTGGTGATGTTCACCATAAAATAAGCTTGTATGCTGATGATGTCCTGATATTCATCTCTAATCCCGAGACCTCAACTACATCTCTTATTAATATTATTCAATTATTCAGCGAATTCTCAGGCTACAAGATTAACTTAACTAAATCAGAGGCTATGCCACTTGGTAGCCTTCACTCTGTACCTAATACTTCTCCCCCCTTCCCTTTTAAATGGTCTCCCTCAGGCTTTACGTATCTGGGTATATTTGTAACTCCTAAATTCCAGCAAATGTACAAAGCCAATTTTGTTCCCTTGTTTGATACAATAAGACATGATCTGGAGCGCTGGAACTCTCTCCCGATTTCTTGGTTGGGTAGAATATCCCTCTTGAAAATGAACATTTTACCTAGACTACTTTACCCAATCCAAATGATCCCAGTATTACTCTCCAATAAGATAATAAAGGATGTAAATGGATGGCTAAGTTCCTTCATATGGAGTAAACGCAAGCCAAGGCTTAAGATGGCAATATTGCAGCTGCCAAGTTCTATGGGGGGCTTGGATCTGCCCAATATCAGGTTCTATCAGTGGTGTGCACACCTATGTTATATTTCTGATTGGATCACAAACGATGACTCCTCTATTTGGTTAGACATTGAGACTTCTCTTTCAAAATACCCCTTACAGGATCTTTTATTTTTCAGAAGTTTCAAGTCTGCAGAAGATCACTGCAATAATCCTATTACACTTAACACACTCAAGGTTTGGAGGTCAGTTCAGCGCTTCCTGGGAAGGTCCAAACTAACCTCTGCTCTTACACCAATTCTTAACAACCCAGATTTTGGTCCAGGATTGCTGGATGCTGGCTTTAACTTTTGGCTTAATAAGGGCATACGCAGACTGAATGATTTATTTGCTGATAAGATTCTATTGTCATTTGAGCAGATGGTGGAGAAATATCGACTCCCAAAGCAGGACTTTTTCCGCTTCCTACAAGTAAGACATTATATTGTGAAGAGCACCACCTTAATTGGTAACCCTGATATGTCTGTCATTGAGAGAATGCTTTTTTTTCCACAAAGGAAAATGTTTGTAAGTCTGTTTTATGATGCTTTAAGGTCCTTTCCTGCTGTCGACACACAGAGGGTGAAACAAGTGTGGGAGAAAGAATTGTCTGTGACTATTGACGAAGAGATGTGGGAGGACATTTGGAGATATGCAAAAACAATATCTATATGTAATCGTACTAAAGCAATCCAATTAAGAATAATACACAGATTGCATATATCCCCAAATCGCAGACATGCCTTTAGCCCCTCTTCCTCTTCTCCTCAGTGTCTTAAATGCAAAACTGATACAGGCACCCTAACACATTGTTTATGGTCATGTACCAAAATACAACGATACTGGTCTGGTGTTCTGCAAGAAATTGAAAAGATCCTAGGGGTTGATCTAGAATTGGACCCAGTTTCGTTACTGTTAGGTCTCCCTAGTAGGCATGTTACTTCTGTGAGTAAGAGGAGGCTTTACAACATCCTTACCTTTGCTGCAAGGAAAAACATCCTTTTACGGTGGATTAGTGATAAGGTTCCTTCTATTAAAGATTGGCATAAGATACTTTCTGAATGGGTGCCTCTGGAATATCTGACATGTACATTGCATTCTAAAACAGATCAGTTCTACAAAGTGTGGGAACCCTATCTAAATTACCTAGAACCTGAGGTATCAGCTATTATGCTGCAAGGATTCTCTTAGAATGGTGGTGATCTATGTATTCAGAATTACACTATGTTCCATGTGTGGAACCTAACTTCTTAGTTTAAACCGAGCTTTTTTTGTTTAATTTCTGTTTGTAAGTTTGTTTAAAATGTGTGTATTGAGAGACGCAATGATGGGGATAGGGTGGGAGAAGCGGGGGGAGGAGGATGGTGTGCGTATGTGTGTGTATGTATATGTATATGTGTATATATATATGTATGCGCAGGTATGTGTAGGCGGGTGCTGTTTTTCTTTGTTGTTTTTTTTTGCCTCGTCTCTGTTGTTGTATCTCTTTAATATGGGTGAAAATTGTGAAATTCCAATAAAAATACTGTTAAAAAAAAAAAAAAAGTTGTTGAGGGAGATAAAAGTCTCCAACTTCAGAGATTTTTGCAATTCGTTCCAGTCGCAGGCAGCAGAGAACTGGAAGGAAAGGCGTCCAAATAAGGTTTTGGCTTTAGGGATGATCAGTGAGATACACCTGCTGGAGCGCGTGCTACGGGTGGGTGTAGCCATCGTGACCAGTGAACTGAGATAAGGCGGCACTTTACCTAGCATAGCCTTGTAGATGACCTGGAGCCAGTGGGTCTGACGACGAACATGGAGCGAGGGCCAGCCGACTAGGGCATACAGGTCGCAGTGGTGGGTCGTATAAGGTGCTTTAGTAACAAAACGGATGGCACTGTGATAAACTGCATCCAGTTTGCTGAGTAGAGCATTGGAAGCTATTTTGTAGATGACATCGCCGAAGTCGAGGATCGGTAGGATAGTCAGTTTTACTAGGGTAAGTTTGGCGGCGTGAGTGAAGGAGGCTTTGTTGCGGAATAGAAAGCCGACTCTAGATTTGATTTTGGATTGGAGATGTTTGATATGAGTCTGGAAGGAGAGTTTGCAGTCTAGCCAGACACCTAGGTACTTATAGATGTCCACATATTCTAGGTCGGAACCGTCCAGGGTGGTGATGCTAGTCGGGCGTGCGGGTGCAGGCAGCGAACGGTTGAAAAGCATGCATTTGGTTTTACTAGCGTTTAAGAGCAGTTGGAGGCCACGGAAGGAGTGTTGTATGGCATTGAAGCTCGTTTGGAGGTTAGATAGCACAGTGTCCAAGGAAGGGCCGGAAGTATACAGAATGGTGTCGTCTGCGTAGAGGTGGATCAGGGAATCGCCCGCAGCAAGAGCAACATCATTGATGTATACAGAGAAAAGAGTCGGCCCGAGAATTGAACCCTGTGGTACCCCCATAGAGACTGCCAGAGGACCGGACAACATGCCCTCCGATTTGACACACTGAACTCTGTCTGCAAAGTAGTTGGTGAACCAGGCAAGGCAGTCATTAGATAAACCGAGGCTACTGAGTCTGCCGATAAGAATATGGTGATTGACAGAGTCGAAAGCCTTGGCCAGGTCGATGAAGACGGCTGCACAGTAATGTCTTTTACCGATGGCGGTTATGACATCGTTTAGTACCTTGAGCGTGGCTGAGGTGCACCCGTGACCGGCTCGGAAACCGGATTGCACAGCGGAGAAGGTACGGTGGGATTCGAGATGGTCAGTGATCTGTTTGTTGACTTGGCTTTCAAAGACCTTAGATAGGCAGGGCAGGATGGATATAGGTCTGTAACAGTTTGGGTCCAGGGTGTCTCCCCCTTTGAAGAGGGGGATGACCGCGGCAGCTTTCCAATCCTTGGGGATCTCAGATGATACGAAGGAGAGGTTGAACAGGCTGGTAATAGGGGGTGCGACAATGGCGGCGGACAGTTTCAGAAATAGGGGGTCCAGATTGTCAAACCCAGTTGATTTGTATGGGTCCAGGTTTTTCAGCTCTTTCAGAACATCTGCTATCTGGATATGGGTAAAGGAGAAGCTGGGGAGGCTTGGGCGAGTAGCAGCGGGGGGGGGGGGGGGGGGGGGGGGCTGTTGGCCAAGGTTGGAGTCGCCAGGAGGAAGGCATGGCCAGCCATTGAGAAATGTTTGTTGAAGTTATCGATTATCACGGACTTATCAGTGGTGACCGTGTTACCTAGCCTCAGTGCAGTGGGCAGCTGGGAGGAGGTGCTCTTGTTTTCCATGGACTTTACAGTATCCCAGAACTTTTTGGAGTTAGAGCTACAGGATGCAAATTTCTGCTTGAAAAAGCTGGCCTTTGCTTTCCTGACTGACTGTGTGTATTGGTTCCTGACTTCCCTGAACAGTTGCATATCGCGGGGGCTCTTCGATGCTATTGCAGTTCGCCACAGGATGTTTTTGTGCTGGTCGAGGGCAGTCAGGTCTGGAGTGAACCAAGGGCTATATCTGTTCTTGGTTCTGCATTTTTTGAACGGAGCATGCTTGTTTAATATGGTGAGGAAGTAACTTTTAAAGAATGACCAGGCATCCTCAACTGACGGGATGAGGTCAATATCCTTCCAGGGTACCCGGGCCAGGTCGATTAGAAAGGCCTGCTCGCAGAAGTGTTTTAGGGAGCGTTTGACAGTGGTGAGGGGTGGTCGTTTGACCGCGGACCCGTGGCGGATACAGGCAATGAGGCAGTGATCGCTGAGATCTTGATTGAAGACAGCAGAGGTGTATTTGGAGGGCAAGTTGGTCAGGATAATGTCTATTAGGGTGCCCATGTTTACGGATTTAGGGTTGTACCTGGTGGGTTCCTTGATGATTTGTGTGAGATTGAGGGCATCAAGCTTAGATTGTAGGACTGCCGGGGTGTTAAGCATATCCCAGTTTAGGTCACCTAACAGAACAAACTCTGAAGCTAGATGGGGAGCGATCAATTCACAGATGGTGTCCAGGGCACAGCTGGGAGCTGAGGGGGGTCGGTAGCAGGCGTCAACAGTGAGAGACTTATAAAATAATTATACTGTAGGCTACTACCATACATTATAAAACATGTGCTCAAAACATTTTAAAAAGTTTATTAACCCTAACATCATACAATGTATCGTGTCATATGTGATTGATCGATGGTATGAACAACTACCATGAATATCATTTGTTTGCTTAGTTATTTCCACATTACAAATCACCTTGGCAATAAACATTTCAATGCACAATCATCAACCACTGTTTTCCTAATGTCACAGCAATGGTATTTTCTAATGACGTGTCAGTGAATGAACCTTACCTACAGTACAGTCGAGGTGCAAAACAGATGTAGTTGTGATGTCGCTTAGGCTGCATTTAGACAGGTAGCACAACTTCCAAATTGGTATTTTGACCAATCACATATCTTTTGACATCAGATATTTTTCAGAACTGATCTGATTCGTCAAAAGATCAGAATTTGGCTACCTGTCTAAACATAGCCTGAGACCAGAGAACTGGAACCAATTGGAGCATTTATCAAAATTGTTATTAGCAGTCCTTGTGCTTCAAAGTGCATAAGAACCACATTTTCCAAAAACATTGACCTTTATAGAAATAAAGAGAGAAAGGGAAAAAGAGAGAGAAGCTTTATAATAACACCACATTATTTTGGGCAGAATTATAATTTCCAAGTAAACAATGGATGCATGTTTTAAAGCACATAGTGTAAAATGAGATGCAGAAACATTTTTTCAAGGCACAATTTTGGGATTACTTTTTAAATGGATCAAGCCCATATCAGCATGCTTTTCTTTTGCCATGATATAATTAAGGGGGTTCTTTTTTTCTTGTTATTTTTTATTTGACAAACAGTGCATTAACATCACAACACTGTCAGCTCGATACATGGCCATTTGATGTGTTTACATGAAAGCAGAATGTCTTGATGAGCATGTTAGACTGAAAACATCAATACAACATGAAGGGGGTTATAGTACACAGGGAAAAGAGGTATCTTGTTCAAACGGAAGGGAATCACATTTTGTTTGTTTTCTAACAGTTTTTATAGACGTGCAAGATAAAGCAATGCTAATTACATTACGAAAGAACTTCCAGAATCCCCCCGGCCTGATGACAAGGACTAACCAGCGGAGGTTGCTATCAAACTCTACAGTCTACTAAAATTAGAGTAAAAATAAGAAAAAAGGCACATATACAGTGGCAAGTCCGTCTTCCTTTGTGAGTCCTGTTTTTGAGTCTGTGTGTTGTCGAGAGGCTAGCAGCAGAGTGGCGTTGTGCGGTTGGTTGCTGCACTCTCAGATGGTTTCTTCTCATTGGCCTACTGGTCGGTTGCCGTGACGAGTTCAAACCACTGCCTCAGTGCGTCGCTCAGGGTCTCTGGCAAGGCGTTGACGTCCCTCAATATCACGTAGAAGGGGAAGGGGAACTCCTCCATGTAGGAGCGGATCTCAGGCATCTCTCCTGGACCTTTGAAGACGGGCACCTTGATGTCCAGAATGGAGTCCTGTAGAAAAATGACAGGAAATGTCAAAAGGAATATTGTGGAATATTTCCAGGATATTTCAATATGAATATCATATCTCAGTGACTTGACCATTCACATAAACACATGCAACTTCTATTGGGCTGTATCATGTAAATTACAGTAAAACCTTGCATTTACTATCCACAGTCCTTGCTACATAACATGGATTCCATCTAAACCAACAAAGTCCTTTACCCTGGAGTTGGGGTTGTCAAGCACCACGAAGATGACAAAGACTTTGGCGCTGCGAGCCGCCTGCACGGCAGCCGTCACCCTGTCCTTCCCCTCCAGGAAGAGCCCCCTGCCGTCCGACACGATGAGCAGCAGCTGGGCCGTCTCTGTTGAGGGGAGGGAGGGAGAGAGATGGGAGGGAAAAAAAGAGCACAGGATGAGGGGGAGGCGGTCAGTTTACACTGGCACCACAATGGCCCTGGGTGTCTGCTTACAGGTTCCAGTCCTCTGGGCCGCAGAGGGAGAGCAGTGAGAGCCCTGATACCAGCTCTGCACTGTGATCCTCAGCGCGGCTCCACAGAGGACATGTTAGCTTCACCAGGGGCACTGTAGCAGGAACAATACTCTGCCTTTGACTAACAGTACTGGGGCTCTGCTCCCTACCAACACACTGCTCCACTCAGGGCTTGTTTGTTGGACATCAGATACTACCAGGGCATGGACCCCAAAGCCTCAGAGGACAATGTAATCAGCTGACATTCTTGCATATGTCTCAACCCATTACTGTAAGGAATAGTGGGATCTAGGGGACTAGGGGAAGCCATTCTCGCTTATAGTAATCATACTAAACCTTCCACCCAGTAGAGTACCTGTGTTCATGGATCCAAGGCTGTGCTGCTTGGCTGCTACAAACATGTTGGCTGAGGTCTCCAGGAACTAAAGGATATTAGAGCACAATGTGGGAGTCAGTCTCAGACGGAAAAAAATCTGTCTCAAAGAGTATTTTGGGGGGAGATCTGTTGAACAATATTACAGTAAAGAACAGGCCTGAAAGTGGTTCAAATCAAAACTAAAGAGTGTAAAAATGAAGGAAGAAGGAAAGGAATTCCCACCTGGGCTATCCTGGTCTTTTTCTGCTGGAACTGACAGAGCCTCAGTATCCTAGCACCTGACTGATCGTTGAACGGTTGTTGGAACGGGTGGAGAAGCTGCACTGTCTCTCCAAAGCTGAGGGGGGCAAACCAAAACATTCCACACATCATCATGTTATCTCACTGTCAGGGGAAGAGAAACACCTGGACATCCATATTAATGTATTTTCAGTGACTGCTCCTCTCACCTGCACACAGACACCTGCCCAACCTCCAGGAGAGTGAGAGCGTTGACGATCACAGACAGGGATTCAAAGGCCAGCTGTGAGGCACAGGAGACAGAGGTGAGACATTGTGTTTTTCCCCATGTGGCACCCTATTCCCTATATAGTGCACTACTTTTGACCAGAGACTTTTGAGCCACAGTCTAAACTAGTGCACTCTAAAGGGAATAGCGTGCCATTTAGAACTCACACATAGTTCCTGCAACACTGATTGCAAGGTTGTCTCCACTCATCCCTCTGTGAAGCGACCTACCTGTTTTGAGTGGTTGTCCACCATGCTGGAGGAGTCGTCCACGGCCAGACAGATCTGATACTCTCTCTTGCTGGGCTTGGTTCTCCTCAGCCAGATCTTGTCTTTACGGAACTGACTGGCGATGTAGGGGATCACCTTCCGCATGTTCAGACGCTTTCCTGTGCGGAAGTCTCCTCTGTGGCAGAGAGAAAACAGAATAAGAGATGAGCTAATATTTGTTGGAAATTAAAAAGGAGGATCTTTCAAATGAAAAATAAATGAATTCATAGGAAAGGTTACAGAAGCCTGTTCCTGCTCCGGTCTGCGTTTTGTCTGATGGCTGATCAGTGGCCATGCTCCATGAATGATCTTCTAGGGGTTGCGGTAGGTACTCACTTGAGCTTGGCCGCCTGCGTGGGCTCTAGGATGAGGCGGAGCTGCTCACACAGCTGCTGGGACAGGGCCGAGGTCAACGTTTGGTACTGGTGCCACATGGCTGCCGCTGCACTCTCCTATAGGGAAAGATATTAGCAGGAGCAACACACAGAGATCTGAACTTCTGCAGGTAGGTCATGGGAATAACGCATAACAGGGTAAATAGTATCCGGTAATATTTATGTATTAGCAGAACATCCAAAGTGTTGGTACCTCCTCCCGGTCTCCAGGGGCCTGTTTCATCCAGGCCTCCAGCTGCAGCTCCATCTCCCTCCTCAGCTCCTCTGGGTCGCGGACTGGGTTCTGGACGGACACACACATTCAGCTAATCTTATACAGAGTGCTCCAGTGCTTTCTGACTGGGTTTTTTCTTTATTACTAGAGCCCTAAGCAGATCTCTGATCAGATCTCTGGTACCTGCAGAGTGTTCATTAGCAGCTCTGGGACAGTGTGGATGGTAGACTCTGTGCTCCTCTCTGGGCGCTCCTCGTCACTGTGACCCTGTGTGTCCTTTGGCCTCTCCTCGTCTTCCTCATGCTGCCTCAGAGCCTCCAGCTCTCCACTGTCCAGACCTGATGGGGGAAATTACACAGTAAGACACACAAACAACAGGCAAACACACAAGCACCCACACACAGGTGTAGACAGTGAGAGGAGATGGATAGAGCACCTTTCTGTGACGCTCTGGTCGAGTCCAGCTGCTCTGGCTTCAACTCCTGTGCATCAACAGCCCGCAGGTCCTCTTCCTGCTCCTCTGTATCCATTGCAATGTCGTCGTCCTCTTGGTCCTCATCTTGTGGGGCTCCGTCTGGTTTCTGCTGGTCTGCACTGGCAACATCTGTCAACAGCAGAGACAAGAGGCTCAGTGAAAGGGCTCTTATAATAGCTTAGAAGCAAAGGCTTCTTATCTTGTACTATCATCTTCTTAGGGAGATGAACTGGTATGGCATATCTGCTCTGTGGTGTGATTGGTGCCTGACCGTATGTCTGTGTGTCGTAGGCCATCTCTCCCTGTTTAATATGCTCGTACAGGTCTGACTCCTGCTGGGCCTGAGTCTGTTTGTTCTCCAACATCTTCTCCGTAGTGCTTTCCACCGTGCGTAGACGCTTGTTGATTCGCTCGTTGTAGTCGCCCGTCGAACGCTCGTTATCAGCCTGCCCCGGCTTCCTTTTGAAGCTCTGGAACAGCCAGGTCAGCATAAGAACAAATTTAGAAATATATAGCTCATCTTAAAACACAAAACAGAATTTGATCACGGTTTAAAATGTTTCAGATTCACTAGAAAACATTATCTCAAAAACACACGGTAGAGATTTTTAGACCTGTGTCTTGCTCGCTTTCTGAGAAGACATCCTTGCCATGAGTTTGGACTCGTGTCCCTCCGACTGGCTGGCATCAGCCGCTCCACTACCACGCTCCTGGACAACACAAGAGGGTCAATGTGTGCCTGCCAAATAACAAATTTACATCGGCTGTAAATGGGTATGGGTTTCTACTTCTTTAGCTTGGTCTCTCTGGGATGCGTCCCCTGCCAGCTCCACAGCGGTCTCACTCTGGACGTTCTTCTCTCCTGTCTGACCGGCTGTGTTGTGCTCCTTCCTCTCTGCCGATTCTGGCTGCTCCTCATCCTCACCCTCCCCTTCCTCCTCCTGTGGGCAATGAAGAAAAAAGGCGTTAAACACTCAACTAGCAAAGCATTCTGTTCTAGGTACACCTGGGCTACAAGGTGCTTAAAGCATTAAACACGCTGATAATCTCACTTTTCACAGTGGGAGGCAGTTCCTTCTCTTGCTAGAACAAAAGCGGTACCTGCTGCATGCTGAACCAGTAGCAACGAACCTACCGATTCTACGTGTAGAATCGCAATGCTTGTCAGTGGCCAACAACTTGACTTCGAGCCAATCAGAGAGCACAAAACCCACGTGGGGGACACAACACAAAAAAAGGAAAAAAATATGGCATTTTCTCCTACATCCATGGATGAGCCAGTCACACGTCATATGCAAATTAGGTTATGGGACGGTAGCTAGCTAAGTGCACAGACGCAATGCACACAACACTAAATACTTCCTCCAAGCTAGCTAACCACCATAGCTAGTATTGATATTATAATTAGATCCCAATGGATTAGCTACGTTCCATGAAACAGCTGCCTGTGTTAGCTGCCGAGTTAGTGCAGTGTCCTTAGCTAGCTAGCTATGTTACACTAGCTAGCGAATATGCTAACGTTAGCTAGCTAGCTAAACATTTGGCTATGGGCTGGCACTGGGATTATGGAGAGTGAATTAAATAGTTTTTTGTCATCTTCGTAAGGAGTCATCTAGCTGTGGCCATCTGGCTAGTACCAACAAGGGTTTTCCACAAAATAACAACATTAGCGCAGAGAGCTTGAAATTTAGACCATAAGCAACACGCAAGGATATGCATTGCCAAACAACGCTACTGCCACCTTCTGGTTTGGAGTATTTTAACAAGGCTGAGTAGCTGACGACATCCAAGGTCTTTGCTGTATGAACACAAAAAAGATAGCACCTCTGAACAGAGTGTTGACAGTCTAAGTACCGTCGGCAGGCAAATGTTTGACAATCCTACCAGTGTGTCTGAGCTTTAAAGTGAAGCTCCACTCAAAAACTATATTTTGGTATATTCTTTTCAATAGTACACTGTTGACACAGGCCCAAAATTATTTGTCAGCAGTCAAGTTCTCAAGATATTGGACTTTCAAGAAGCAAAGTGTCACCGGCCACACCATCATTATGATGCAAGGAAAGAGAAGTCAAACTACCTTTGGTTTCTGGCCTTCGTTTGTAGGGATGGCCACATCCTCCTCTTTCCCTGCCTCTTGTCCTTTGTCCTTCTCCTCATCCTCTGCCTCCTCTGTTTGTTCTCCTCCTCCCTCTTCCTCCTCTGTTTGTTTTCCTCCTCCCTCTTCCTCCTCAGTCTTGGGTTCCTGGCCTTCTTCCTCTCCTTGTTTGTCTGTCTGATCCTCCTCCAGCTCCATTGGCGTCTTGTCAATGTCAAACGGGTTTTCCTCTGGAGGAGAAAGAAACTAAATTGTCACACACTGATGCTCTGGTGTCTCCACCGGTTCCTCTACTCCCTTATTCTTTAATTATTTTATTTAGTGACAAGATATCAGGACAAAAAAAGTTTCCTCTTCCAGATATACAATTGACCCCTGAGGCCTCACCGTCTCCCTCTCCCTCGTCCCCGGCCTGGTCCTCCTCCTGGTCCAGATTGAGTTCATCAGGCAGGTCCATGGCCTCCGGGTCAGGCTTCTTCTCCTGCTTCCCATGATACGGGTCCACCTCGTTCTCATCAAACTCTCGCTGGAACACAGATACTCAAATCAGACGCTAATCTAGCACTCCTGCTAAAACACACCCAATTACAGCCTGAGATGTGTTGAGTAAAGTGCAGAAAAAAGCCCCTTGCAATGCCAGGGATTATCTGTGTGACGCAACATTGATACGCTCAGTAAAGTATATATGCATATATTTTCAGTGAAAGCTTACCTCGTCCCCTTGTTCATGGATCTTCTCCTTTTCCTCCTCGTCCAACTGTTCGTCTTTGTCGTCTTTGTTCTTGTTGTCTTTATTGGGGTCCGCTGCATCCAGGTTGTCATCCTTGGCTACCAGCTCTGATTCCCCCTGAAGAAACCACAAAAGAGCATAATTAGTGAAATGGTCCTACTAGAAGCAGCAGATACTGCCCTTTCTCACATTTGAACCCTCTTTTCTGATCCTTCCTCTCCGTACCTGGTCCATTCCTTGGCCTGACTCTTCCTCCTTGTCACTGCCCTCCTCCTCTTCCTCATCATCACCCCACATCCTCTCATCCAGCGTGTCCGTTTGGCCCTCGCCCAGGTCGCCCATCTTCTTATCCAGATCGTCATCCTCCTCTTTGTCAGACTCCTCCACGTCATCCTCACCTGAAAAGGCACAACGAAGAGAGCTTTGAGATGCGAGACCAGGGTCGGGTTCATTAGGGCATGCAATGGAAAACGGTTTGAAATGTTTTGCAACAGATAATGAAAATGAGTGTTTCTTATTGGACAAATTCCAGGTAGGCCCTCCCTGTGTCTATTTTCTTCCATTTGGTGCCTAATGAACATAACCCGGGAGCGTGATCAGACTCCCATGATGCTGTGTGTTAAGAGTTCTGTCCACCCACCTGGCTCTTGCTGGTCTCCATCATGCATCTGACCGTCAAAGTCCTCGGACATCTCGATAGCGTTATCCTCCTCGTCAATGTTCTTCTTGTCAGGTTCCTCCTCTTTCTTCTCCTGGCCTTCCTGGAAAGTGTCCTCCACCTACGACAGAAAACGTAACATTTTTGCAAAACTTTATACATTTTTACTGAGTAATGCATTGATGTCAGTAGGAGACCAAGTGAAAATTCAACTTAAGTGGAAGTTAGGATTCACCCCTTCATGAGCAATGCTACTCAAATAACATAGATCTTAGTGTCTGCACTGTATTGCAATTCTTGTAGGAAGCATCACCTGTTCTTCGTTCTCGATCTTGTCGCTGACGTCTTTGGTGCCCTCTCCCTCGCCGATGCCACCGCCCTCGTAGTCGTGGAACTCTGTGGCCCCCTCTCCATCCCCTCCCTCCAACTCCTGGGGGAGGCAGAAACCCTGCAGGACAAGACAATAAGGCAAATCAGCATAGAAAAACAGTGGCTGTACAGTAGCACCATTGCAGCTTAGGTGACTTACCCAAACAGTAGAAATAAAGAGCTACTGAAACTACAGGTTGTTCTAAGACCTTTCACTGCTAACGTTTTTTCAACATGTATTTGTGCTCGTGTTCGAAAACAGATCCAAGTACAGGGGTTGCATACAGTACCTTCTGGGCTAACTCAGTGAAGATGCCGGCCAGGACAGAGAGCAGTTTCCCAGTGCTCCTGTGGGCTCCCAGTGACACAGCCAGGTAGTAGCATACCAGCTCCGAGTACAGCCCCAGCATGGGGTCTAGACGCACCAGCAGCCTGCAAGCCTCACTCAGCTCCTAAACACAACACGCAGGACAAAGAAGGAAGACAGAGGGTCACTGGTGATATATTCTGAATATCATGAGATCATGATAAAGCAATCTGAAACAGCAGGACATCATCATTCAGAAAAACTCAGGAGAAAGAATGATGAACTCCTTGGCATTACCCACAAAATCGTAGAGTTGCAAGGCGTTTCAGTGGTGGTTGTGCATCTCCATTCCACTAGAGGGTGGTATAGGCTACAGTGTATGCTGTGTGACTACTGTACCTGAAGCTGCTGAGGTGGACAGGAGTCTCGGTGGACTCGGAGTCTCTCCAGTAGCTGTACCAGCGTGTCGCTGACCTCCCCCAGGGAGAGAGACGCCACCTCTGCTCCCAACTCCTCTTCCAGCAGACGGCTCAGGTGACCAGGCTTCAGCAGGTCCTCCTGGGGCTCCTCCTCCTCCTCACCTTCTGGAACTGGCAGATACAACAGGAAATTACATCATTCTCCATCAAAGGTCGCGACTCGCAGAACACTAGGATTTATCATGTTAACGCATCTTGGCCCAGTCGTACTCTGGCATTCTTGGGATAGCTCTTTTTGACAGCTTGTTCTTCGACAGTTCTCCAACAATAACCACACAAGCATACAAGGCATTAAAAAAGCGTTTCTTTATGGACAAGTTCAGAATGTCCCTCCCAGTTTCAGTCTGTTTTCTTCCATTTGGTGCCTAGTGAATACGACCCAGGTGTGTTATTGGAGGCAGACAGCAGGGGTGACTCCTCACCTCTCTTGGTGTCTGTCTGCTGTTCTCTCAACTGCTCCCCATCCTTTCTCTTCACCAGGGTCTGCACGGCAACCAGCACAGTGTTGATGGCCTTCTCCAGCTCAGCAGAGAACTCGGAATGGAATGTTTGCTGGTAACCTGCAGAAAGAGAGGGAAAATTATTTTGCCAATGTAATAACACTGTAATAACATTGTAACAGTGTAATACCATTGGAATGGAAGTATAATAGAATTGTAACAGTGTAATACCATTGGAATACAAATGTTTCTATGATGGGTTAGGGTTAGTGTGCTGTCTGGTTGGTTTGATAAGGAATAAGAACTTATTTATACTTTTACTCATAACATATTTTAGCAATTACATTTACCTTTGATAGTTAAGTATATTTTAGCAATTACATTTACTTTTGATACTTAAGTATATTTAAAACCAAATACTTTTACTCAAGTAGTATTTTGCTGGGTGACTTTCACTTTTACTTGAGCATGACAATTGAGTACCTTTTCCACCACTGCTTTAAAGCATTTTGTGACACCTGCTGATGTAAAAAGGTCTTTATAAAATACATTTGACTGATTCATAAAGCATGGTCTGTCTGTTCTCACCTGTGTGTCCGTAGCCCAGGGAGAGTAGCTGTGTCTTCCAGGTGGTGAACTCAGTCAGGCTAGACTCCAGCTCTCCCCTGACGTACTGCAAGCCACGGGTCAGACCAGGCTGGGTGTCAGCCGTGCCCTCTGGGGCGTTGGGGGTGAAGAGCTGCTCCACCATGGGCATCTGTGCCGCCACGGCACCCAGCCGGTCATAGCCAGAGCAACACACAGAGAAGTGGCTCCTGAGGAGGTGAAGAGAAGGAAGGGTTAGCAAATTAAGAGCATCAACAGCAAGGCTATGCTTAAAGCTGCAATATGTAACTTTTGGGGCGACCTAACCAAATTCACATAGAAATGTGTGTTATAGATCTTTCATTCTCATCGAAAGCAAGTCAAAGAAGCGGTATAACTGTTCTATGTGCGCTACTTCTATGCGTCCTGTTCTTAAGTTTCTTTTTTGCATCTTTTACTTTCGGTTTTGTACACCAGCTTAAAACAACTGAAAGTACAATATTTTGTGTTATGGAAAATATATTTCACAGCGATTTAGATGGTACAATGTTTCGTCACAAACTGAAATTAGGCAAACTATTCTAATTTTACAAGCAGGAAATGGCGGTGCATAGTGCATCTTTAAATTGTAAAAAAATCAAACAAGATAAAATGAACTACTGATTTCAATATAGAGGATATCTTAAAAGAAAAGTAATGAAGACAAAAGCTCAATGATCTTTTCTGTGTAATACTATCAGTATTCCTGTGTAATGCTATCTTGTGCTCCTAGGCCTTTACCAGGAGTGCAGCGCCCCCTGTGTGGACTGCAGTGCCACTGCATCCAGCTCCTCTTTCAGGATCTGGGTTTGACCCAACATGTCAACCACACGCCGACTCAGCTGGCTCCAGGCCGGGTCTCCTCTCCTCAGCAGACACCCAGGGGGCTGCCTCTGAGCCGCCATGGGGGACGGGCAACTCAGGGTGGGCTCCCTCTGCCCGTCTACCCCCTCCATCTGCTGGGGGCCATCGGGGCAGCACTGCAGCACCCAGGATAGCTGCTGGAGGAGGGTGGCACACTGCCCTGCCAGGCCCTGGGCCTTAATCACCCAGCCCTGGAGGGAAGCCTGGGGGGGAAGGCCACCCGCATTCTCACTGTGGGACTGGAGGTGAGCCTGGATGCCCTGCACGCTGGCTGTTAGCCTCCTGTATGTGTTTGAGAGAGGATAGAAGCCAAAACGAGTGTGAGAAAGACAACTACAGTTCAAGATACTTATAAATATTATAAGGCGTTGTAGGGAACAGAGTGCCATGTCAGATGCAGCTATATTCAGAGATACTCTATCCAGATGGTAAGTTCTGAGGTGTAAGCTTAAAGGTCATAGGTTAGAGGTTAAGGTTCACCTGAGGTGGACCCACTGCTCTGTGAGCTTGGCCAGGCGTCGCCTTTGTCTGAGCAGCAGCTTGAACAGGTGGGAGGAGAAGCCTCGGCAACGATCAATGTTCCCAATCCCCAGCTCCTGAAAAACAAACAAACACTTCAAAATGTCATACAACAATTTCCAATTGCAGCACAGTTATATTTACTGCGCCAGACACCGTGGAGATTCTATGATAATGGCACGTAATTATACGGTTTAGACCCCATTTAGAAACACAATAACATTTCTCAATTGCAATTGGTCATTTCCTTTCAGTCTCTCACCTTCGCAGCGCTCTGGAGGGCAGTCATCATGGCTGTTCTGCGGGCCCACGAGCGGTAGAAGTACTTCTGACAGCCGTCCCACGCAGCGCTCATCTCAGTAAACAAACTGAAACAGACAGTTCCATGCCACAGTCAACCGCCTACGACCTACTGCACAGCTATTCAATGACCTACTGCACAGCTATTTAATGACCTACTGCACAGCTATTTAATGACCTACTGCACAGCTATTTTAATGACCTACTGCACAGCTATTCAATGACCTACTGCACAGCTATTTTAATGACCTACTGCACAGCTATTTTAATGACCTACTGCACAGCTATTTTAATGACCTACTGCACAGCTATTTTAATGACCTACTGCACAGCTATTTAATGACCTACTGCACAGCTATTCAATGACCTACTGCACAGCTATTTTAATGACCTACTGCACAGCTATTTTAATGACCTACTGCACAGCTATTTTAATGACCTACTGCACAGCTATTTTAATGACCTACTGCACAGCTATTTTAATGACCTACTGCACAGCTATTTTAATGACCTACTGCACAGCTATTCAATGACCTACTGCACAGCTATTTTAATGACCTACTGCACAGCTATTTTAATGACCTACTGCACAGCTATTTTAATGACCTACTGCACAGCTATTTTAATGACCTACTGCACAGCTATTTAATGACCTACTGCACAGCTATTTTAATGACCTACTGCACAGCTATTTTAATGACCTACTGCACAGCTATTTTAATGACCTACTGCACAGCTATTTTAATGACCTACTGCACAGCTATTTTAATGACCTACTGCACAGCTATTCAATGACCTACTGCACAGCTATTTTAATGACCTACTGCACAGCTATTTTAATGACCTACTGCACAGCTATTTTAATGACCTACTGCACAGCTATTTTAATGACCTACTGCACAGCTATTTTAATGACCTACTGCACAGCTATTTAATGACCTACTGCACAGCTATTTTAATGACCTACTGCACAGCTATTTTAATGACCTACTGCACAGCTATTTTAATGACCTACTGCACAGCTATTTTAATGACCTACTGCACAGCTATTTAATGACCTACTGCACAGCTATTCAATGACCTACTGCACAGCTATTTAATGACCTACTGCACAGCTAGCTATTCAATGACCTACTGCACAGCTATTTTAATGACCTACTGCACAGCTATTCAATGACCTACTGCACAGCTATTCAATGACCTACTGCACAGCTATTCAATGACCTACTGCACAGCTATTTTAATGACCTACTGCACAGCTATTTTAATGACCTACTGCACAGCTATTTAATGACCTACTGCACAGCTATTCAATGACCTACTGCACAGCTATTTAATGACCTACTGCACAGCTAGCTATTCAATGACCTACTGCACAGCTATTTTAATGACCTACTGCACAGCTATTCAATGACCTACTGCACAGCTATTCAATGACCTACTGCACAGCTATTCAATGACCTACTGCACAGCTATTCAATGACCTACTGCACAGCTATTTTAATGACCTACTGCACAGCTATTTTAATGACCTACTGCACAGCTATTTAATGACCTACTGCACAGCTATTTTAATGACCTACTGCACAGCTATTTTAATGACCTACTGCACAGCTATTTTAATGACCTACTGCACAGCTATTTAATGACCTACTGCACAGCTATTCAATGACCTACTGCACAGCTATTTAATGACCTACTGCACAGCTAGCTATTCAATGACCTACTGCACAGCTATTTTAATGACCTACTGCACAGCTATTCAATGACCTACTGCACAGCTATTCAATGACCTACTGCACAGCTATTCAATGACCTACTGCACAGCTATTCAATGACCTACTGCACAGCTATTTTAATGACCTACTGCACAGCTATTTTAATGACCTACTGCACAGCTATTTAATGACCTACTGCACAGCTATTTTAATGACCTACTGCACAGCTATTTTAATGACCTACTGCACAGCTATTTTAATGACCTACTGCACAGCTATTTTAATGACCTACTGCACAGCTATTTTAATGACCTACTGCACAGCTATTTTAATGACCTACTGCACAGCTATTTTAATGACCTACTGCACAGCTATTTAATGACCTACTGCACAGCTATTTTAATGACCTACTGCACAGCTATTTTAATGACCTACTGCACAGCTATTTTAATGACCTACTGCACAGCTATTTAATGACCTACTGCACAGCTATTTAATGACCTACTGCACAGCTATTTAATGACATACTGCACAGCTATTTAATGACCTACTGCACAGCTATTTAATGACCTACTGCACAGCTATTTAATGACATACTAAACAGCATCTCAAAGTGTATTGTCTAATATTCCAGGTGTGGTGTCTGTAGCAGCCATGTGGGTGCGTCTTGTCTTACGTTTTCTCTGCCTGCTCCTGGGTCCTGACTGCAGCCAGGGCGGTCTGCAGCTCCAGAGGCTGCATACACAGGGTCTCCTCTGGGTCCGCTGTCCTGCTCCAGTTCAGGCCCTTACGGTAGGACAGACCTGCACAAAGACAGCAGCACTGTCAGTAAACTAAAATACTGCACAATATCAGTGTAGATTGACAGTGCTACCACAATGACATTGGCTATACTTGGGCTAAACAGTTCTCTTTAGAGACTCACCGATCTCAGCCAGCATCTTGAAGAGGTCAGACAGGGCTCTCTGCTTCTGCTGGAGGATGTGTTTGACCTCTGACTTCTGCTTCTCCTTCTCGGCTTTCAGGTCGATCGTGAGGCTCTGGAGGTCACGCAGGTTGCTGATGATTTCCCCTGAAATAAAGACAAATATCTTACAGTCAAAACTATAATCATAGAGGGGCCTTTTCCCCCCACAATCTAATCTGAGGTAGTACATCTTAAGAAAACATTTCTCATCCAAAACCTTTAATGGCTTTGTTTTTCTCATCGTCATTCATGATGGATTCTCAATGAGGCAGCACAAGCAGACGTTCTTCATCTAAAACACCAGGTTTTCTCCAACCCTTACCGGTGAAGACGTCCAGGTCCTCAGAGAGCTCTGGCAGAGGGTTCTTCTTCACCAGTGTCACACACATCTTCCTCATCTTCCTGGTGAGGAGGGGCAGGCGGCCCTGCAGAGACGAGGGCTCCACACCCGCCGGTCCCTCCTCTGGGCACTCACTCTGGAACACACATCACAGATATAGTATGTCAAGCACAGTCATTGCCAATTTCATGAGAATGTACTGTACTTTGTGGATAGAAATACTGGTCCAAAATGTCATTTTATGAGCCAGAACATGAACGTTTTTGTGTCGGAACAGAACATTGATACCATGGTATAAATGCCATATTAACATTGTGCATTATTGACACTGATGAAAGTGATTGTGTCTACAGAGGGCTGTACTGTACCTTTAGGTCTCTGGTCCTGCCAGGGAGGGTGTTCTTCAGGGCATGGTGAACCCTGTGGAGTGGGGTGTTCTCTTCGTTGACATCCACACTGTCCAGGCTGGCACTGCTGCCCTGCTCTATCAGCGCAGGAGCAACCGGCCCGCTCAGCGCCGCCTCAAACTTCTTCACAAACTTAAACAGGGTTCTGGAAAAGAAGAGTGGTAGATATTGTAATGAACTTGTTGTAGTTGGAGACATTGTGCTTACTGTATTGAGTTCAAGAAAAAGGTTTGGTATAACTTCATTTTGTTTTTACAATAAAATGTTGATATGTTTTGGCAGGTAGCCTTACCGGTGGGTCTTATCCACTGACTGTTTAATGGACCAGAAACTGACGTCATTCCACTTGGAGATCTTCACAAAGTCCTTGAGTTCCTTCTCGATGGGCTGGCGGAGCTGAGTGACTTTGGTCTGGATGCATTCTGAGAACTGTGTGTAGTACTTGTGCAGATTCCATAGGAGACGGCAGAGAGGTTCTGTGAAAGCAGGAAGGATTTCCTGTTCAGAACTACATCCGCATGTTTGAAAGGTCAACACCAAGCACTGTATTACAAGACAGTCGACTGTCTAAGTGCAGACTACACATGTACTGTATGTCTGACTATGTACGTGCCTCCATATGTGTGTGTGTGTAAATCTGACTGCATGTGTGTGTGTGTGTATATGTGTATATATATATATATATGTATATGTATATATATATATATATATATATATATATGTATATGTATATGTATATATATATATATATATACATATATATATATATATATATACATATACATATATATATACATATACATATATATACATATATATATATATATATATATACACATATACACACACACACACATGCAGTCAGATTTACACACACACACATATGGAGGCACGTACATAGTCAGACATACAGTACATGTGTAGTCTGCACTTAGACAGTCGACTGTCTTGTAATATATATAAGTATGACTATGTGAGAAGGCGTTGCGGTGCGTCCCACCTTGTCCATGCTGGCTGGGGGCCAGGAGAAGGTGGCAGTGGAAGCTGAGCAGCATGACTAGCCTGGTGTGGTACTCTCCCAGTGTGGAGCCCTCCATGAAGGCCTGCAGCGTGGAGGAGACCGTGGACAGGGACAGACTCCCCACACCATCGCCCTCTACTGGACAGAACAAACAGGACATAGAAATGGAGCATGGTGAACCCTGTGTATTGTGTTCATTAGGGCATGTAATGGAAAACGATTTAAAACGTTTTTCAACGAACGAAAAGGTGTGTTTGATGCCTAACAAAGACAACCTAGGGTCATCAGCAATGTGCAATAGTTACCTGCGCTGGTGCCCATCCTCTGCTCCTCCTGGTACCTCTCAACCAGCTGGTAGAGGGAGAACCAGTGCTTGGTGGATCTCTCTGTGTGCCGCTTCAAGGCATTGTCCAGACTGCTGGACCAGCAGCTATTGACGCCAAGGAAGAAAGAAAAGGTTAACCAACTCTAGTGGGTCGTATGAAACCAGACCCATTTTATCCCCTAGTGTCACTCAAAATGCATGCTAGTTGGTCACCAATTGTCTACACTCCAATAACTATAATCTGAAATTATATTACATTATAAAAAGGTATATTGCATTGAAATAAACAATAGTATCATAACCAGGATTATAACCCTGCCTGCGGTTTCTGTTATTTACTTGAGCTCCAGTTTGCGCCACTGGATGATGAGGTTAGTGACAGGCTCCAGCTCCCTCCTCAGAGAGACCTTGCGGCTGGCGTTGTTCTCCCAGTCCTGAGGAAGGTAAAGGGGGTTAGGTTACACAGGGATGGAAAACATGGGCTTGTGTCCCAAATGGCACCACATTGCCTTCATAGCCTACTACTTTTTGACCAGGACCCAGGTCAAAACTAGTGCACTATAGAGGAAATAGGGTGCCATTTGGGACGGGTGCCATTTGGGACGTATCCCAAGGGAGTGTGCATGGAGCCTTCCCTAGGATAGCTAGCCTGGTCCCAGATCAGTTTGTACTGTCTTGTCAACTCCTTTGGTCATTGTCACAACAGCACCAACTATTTTAGGACCAGGCTTGGAAAGGGAGAGCAGCAGCAGGACTCACCTGGGCTTTGCTGAGCAGGATCTCCAGCCCGTTGAGGAACTTGGCCAGTGGGCTGGCTAGACTGAAGGTCATGATCCTTTCCATCACCACCGTCAACTGGAACAGAGAGATAGGCATATTCATCAACACTAAACACCTGAATGCACCCCCAGGTGGTAAGGGTAGGCAACAACACATTTGCCACGCTGATCCTTAACACGAGAGTCCCTCAGGAGTGCGTGCTTGTCCCCTCCTGTACTCCCTGTTCACCCACGACTGCGTGGCCAAGCATGACTCCAACAGCATCCTTAAGTTTGCTGACAACACAACGGTGGTAGGCCTGATCACTGACAATGAGACCTGGCAGTATGGTGCCATGACGACAACCTCTCCCTCAACGTGATCAAGACAAAGGAGATGATCGTGGACTACAGGAAATGGAGGGCCGAATATGCCCGCTTTCTCATCAACGGGGCTGTAGAGGAGCAGGTTGAGAGCTTCAAATTCCTTGGTGTCCACATCACCAACAAACTATCATGGTCCAAACACACCAAGACAGTCATGAAGAGGGCACGACAACGCCTATTCCTCCTTAGGAGACTGAAAAGATTTGCCATGGGTTCCCAGATCCTTAAAAAGTTCTACAGCTGCACCAGAGAGCACCCTGTCTGGTTGCATCACCGCCAGGTATGGGAACTGCTTGGCATCCGACCGCAAAGCGCTACAGAGGGTAGTGCGTACGGCTCAGTACATCACTGGTGCCAAGCAGGTCCTCTATACCAGGCCATCCAGGTCCTCTATACCAGGTGGTGTCAGAGGAAGGCCCTAAAAATGGCCAAAGACTCCAGCCACCCTATTATACTGTTCTCTCTGCTACCGCACGGCAAGCGGTACTGGAGAGCCAAGTCCAGGTACAAAAGGTTTCTTAACAGCTTCTACCCCCAAGCCATAAGACTCCTGAACAGCTAACCAAATGGCTACCCTGACTATTTGCATTGACCCCCCCCACTTTTTTATGCTGCTGCTACTCGCTGTCTATTATCTATGCATAGTCACTTTACCCTAACCCACATGTACAAATTACCTCAAATACCTCAACTCGGTACCCCCTGTATATATAGCCTTGTTATTGTAATTTTATTGTTACTTTCTTTCTTTAGTTTATTTAGTAAATATTTTCTTAACTCTTATTTTTCTTAAAACGACATTGTCGGTTAAGGGCTTGTAAGTAAGCATTTCACGGTAAGGTCTAGACATGTTGCATTCTCGGCATGTGACAAATGAAATTTGATTTGGCACTGGTGGAAGCGTCCACTCTACATGGTTCTCACCTGGACTAGGGCGGGGTGCTCGGGCCACTCCTCCAGCCTCTGTCCGACGGCCAGGGCCAGCTGCTCCAGGACAGGCAGACACAGGCGGGCCTCACTCATGTTGGGCTGCTGGTAGAAGTCATAGGGCCCGTCTGGTTGGAGGGTCAGGCTCTCGGGGCCTGGAGTCCCCTGGACTGTGTTCTGGAGCAGGGTGCTGAGAAGCAGCTGGGTGCCTGTCAGCTGCTGGTCCATCTCAGAGTCTGAGGGTCACAAGGGGGACAGATGGTTTTAGTCAAAGTCATAATGTCTTAACACAGCCAACAGTAGAGTTATGGAAATATCCTAAAGACAAAGGATGGATTAAGTTACATGATATCATTCTGTAGGTAGGGCTGTAGGTTGTAGGTTGTGTAATTTTATAGAAATGAATACAAACATGGCATGACTAAGTGTACTACCCACCCATGAGATGGTAGAAGCGTGACATCACCGGGGCTGTGGTCTGATAGGAGGAGACCAGAGCTCGGATGTGATCTTTGCTGTGATTGGCTGGAGCGCTGGTCTGGTACCACAGTGATTGGGTGTAGCCCAGACAGAGGCACTGATGGACCTGTACTACAGTGTTCATACAGGCTGGAGACAGGAAGCCAGCCTCGTTGGGATCCTCTGTCACTTCCTCCTCGTCTGGCTCTCCTCGGTCTGCTGGTCCCTCCAGACTGGGCTGGGTGGTGATGTCAGCAAAGTCCTAAGTAGAGAGAGCAGAGAGAAAGAGGGAAAGAGAGAGAGGAAGAGAAGAGAAGGAGAGAGAAGAGAAGAGAGAGAGAGAAAGACAGAGGCAGGTGAGTTATGGTTGCAAAGTTGACCAGGTGATAGGAAAATGTGATAAACCAAAGCGAGATTACATTGGCTAGCCCTGAAAAGACTGTATTGTAGTGTACCTTGTTGAACTGGGGGAAGCAGCGTCTGAAGTCTCTCTCCTCTTGCTCGTCCTCACTCAGACCTGTTCCGTGGAGTCTGCTGCGGTGGCGATACAGACTGGCTTCTAGCTGCTCTTTCTCCCGTGCACGCCTCTCCTGCTCGTCCCACTCGTTCACCAGAGCCTGGACATATCACACGACAAACATGAACACTGGTTGGGCCACCAGTCAATCAATAAGATCAGACCACAAACACCAATCAAAAAGTTGACATCCCATGTTATCCAATCAAAACGTGTAACACTCACCTGACAGATGTGTCTGAAGAGTTTGAGTGTGTCCTGGCTGAGCTGACCAGTGGAGAGGGCGTGGCACTGCAGGTACAACAGAGCGTTCAGGAGTAACGTCCCTGGCTCTGGGACCACGTGATCCAGGTCCTGCTGGGGTAAGAGCTTCCCTAGGCCCCTCAGAACATCCATGCAGCCCCTGGAGCACAGGTAGTCTGCCCTGGCTAGGTAGGAAGGCATGCTGGGGGACACAGAGGGGAAGGCCAGCAGGCAGGACACCAGCTTGGGCAGGCCTGGAATCGGGGTAAGGGAAGAGGCCACCTCGGATGCCACCAGTCTCATACCATGCCTCAGCTGGAGGATGGCAGTCCTCAGGGGCCCCACTACGTCAGGGTACAGCGGGTACTCCTCCGCCAGCCTCTGGGCGAAGCGGTGCTGTGAGGCCTGCCACACGGCCTCCTCCTTCAGCAGGCCCTGAGTCCCTGACCTGGATTTGGTGCCGCTCCCCTGGAGGGCCTTGAGCAGGTGGGAGAGCAGATCCTCTATGGAGGCCGGCTGGCCGATGCTGCAGAGGTAGTGCTGCAGCTCCTGGAACAGCCTTCCGTACTGGGGATCGTTGGGCCTGCAGGCCTGCTTTCTGGAGAGCTCTGCTATCTGCTCCTTCACCTGCTGCATACGGATCCACAAGTACCTGTAGAAACATCAGAGACAATGACGTTTAGAAAGACCCTATCTGGCAAAAAACAGTCAACCAGAACTATCTGATCAACAACTGTAGCCAATACATAGTACATGTGTTTTACGTCAGACACAGTGAGTTCTTCTGTTATTGTGTATGTTTTTCACCTGATGCGAGGATGCTGGAAGCCATCGGTGGTGCTGCTCTCCTCCAGCTCAGCTCCAGTCAGCAGCTGAGAGGACAGACTGCGTCCTCTCCACTCCTCCTGCAGCAAAGCCAGCTGGAAAAGAGAGGCAGAGGCACCCTCAACTTCACATATAGGGGAAGAGAATGACACTCTACTCCAATGTTAAAAAGAGAAGAGACTGTTGATATCTCCCATCTCCCCTACTACCATACAGTGTTAACAAGATAAAAGAGACAGTAGCATTGACAGTGGCCCACCTCCTCCTGGGCGTAGTCCAGCTTGTAGGCCCTCTTCACGGCCGGGTCGAAGATGGTCTGTGGGGTCCAGGTCTTGATCTGCAGCAGGCCCATGTTGACCCAGAAGACCCCAGATCGGACCAGCTGGCTGAAGCCTTGGACGCGGATGGAGCCCTGGACCCTGTTCTGGACAAACTGCTGAAGGCAGGTGAGTAGGGCGTCCAGCAGGCCTTCGGGGAGGTGGTTGGGGGGCAGGAAGTCTGTGAGGGTGGTCTGGACCTCCTGGGCGGCCACCAGAGGGTCCTGGTCCTCCACCAGGCTCTCACAGGTTTCTGTATAGCTCTCCTGCAGCCCTGGAGGCAGCAGCTCTGATATGGACTGTAGCTGCCGGCGCAGCACCACGCCCTGCAGCCGCAGGTCAGTACCCCTGAGAGGACCGAGAGAGAGCGCGAGAGTGGGAGACTGAGTACTGAAGCTATAAAGTGAAAATAGTCATATCAAATAGATATGAATAGCTGCCCTATATACAGTACACGTCAAAAGTTTGGACACACCTACTCATTCAAGGGTTTTTCTTTATTTGTACCATTTTCTACATTGTAGAATAATAGTGAAGACATCAAAACTATGAAATAACACAACCAAAGAAAAGTGTTAACAAATCAAAATATATTTTATATTTGAGATTCTTCAAAGAAGCCACCCTTTGCACACTCTTCGCATTCCCTCACAACCAGCTTCATGAGGTAGTCACCTGGAATGCATTTCAAATAAGTTCTGTTGTGACAAGGTAGGGGTGGTATACAGAAGATATCCCTATTTGGTAAAATACCAAGTCCATATTATGGCAAGAGCAGCTCAAATAAGCGAAGAGAAACGACAGTCCATCATTACTTTAAAACATGAAGGTCAGTCAATCCGGAACATTTCAAGAACTTTGAAAGTTTCTTCAAGTGCTGTTGCAAAAACCATCTAGCGCTATGATGAAACTGGCTCTCATGAGGACTGCCACAGGAATGGAAGACCCAGAGTTACCTCGGCTGTAGAGGATAAGTTCATTTCAGTTACCAGCCTCAGTAAATGCAGCCCGAATAAATGCTTCACAAAGTTCAAGTAACAGACACATCTCAACATCAACTGTTTGGAGGAGACTGCGTGAATCAGGCCTTCATGGTCGAATTGCTGCAAAGAAACCACGACTAAAGGACACCAATAAGAAGAAGAGACTTGCTTGGGCCAAGAAACACGAGCAATGGACATTACACCAGTGGAAATCTGTCCTTTGGTCTGATGAGTCCTACTTTGAGATTTTTGGTTCCAAACACTGTCTTTGTGAGACGCAGAGTTGGTGAATGGATGATCTCTGCATGTGTGGTTCCCACCGTGAATCATGGAGGAGGTGGTGTGGGGGTGCTTTGCTGGTGACACCGTCAGGGATTTATTTAGAATTGAAGGCACACTTAACCAGTATGGCTACCACAGCATTCTGCAGCGATATGCCATACCATCTAGTTTGCGCTTAGTGGGACTTTCATTTGTTTTCAACAGGACAATGACCCAACACACCTCCAGGCTGTGTAAGGGCTATTTGACCAAGAAGGAGAGTGATGGAGTGCTGCATCAGATGACCTGGCCTCCACAATCACCCGACCTCAACCCAATTGAGATGGTTTGGGATGAGTTGGACCGCAGAGTGAAGGAAAAGCAGTCAACAAGTGCTCAGCATATGTGGGAACTTCTTCAAGACTGTTGGAAAAGCATTCCAGGTGAAGCTGGTTGAGAGAATGCCAAGAGTGCGCAAAGCTGTCATCAAGGCAAAGGGTGGCTACTTTGAAGAATCTCAAATATATTTTAATTTGTATAACACTTTTTTGGTTACTACATGATTTCATCTGTGTTATTTCATAGTTTTGATGTCTTCACTATTATTCTACAATGTAGAAAATAGTCAAAATAAAGAAAAACTCCTGGAATGAGTAGGTGTGTCCAAACTTGTCTGGTACTGTACAGTGCAAGCCCCCAAATCATATATTATGTGCATCATTCTGCCATTTGATAAAGGTAGGGCAAGGGCTATTTCCCTAATTATAGTGCCAGCGTTCTGTATGTTGTGTATGGTGATTCCTCTCCGTAAGCTTGAGGTAACATCTCCAGTGAGCGTACCTGAACTCAGCCAGGGCAGGGACAGCCATGTTGTCCCACAGCACGGCGGTGACGTCTTGGAGCTGTTGGGTCCGCTCCCTCCACTCCCCCAGGGTGACCCGGGATGAGGAGAGGAGGGACGTCCCCGTGGGGTCCCACCGAACCCCCATCTCGCTGCTGCTAAGAACCCCCAACATGCACCTTGACCACACTGCTTTGCTCAGCATGCCAGGACCCTGGAGGAGACACAGGAAGAGTGAGTGAACTCCTCAGTTAGAATGACTTAGTTGGAACACTTAAATTCAAATAAAAAAATAACTGATTGAAAACGGAATAGCAGGAAATTAATTTCAGTGATGTGAATTGAGCCAAAATCCTGATGCATATCTCCATAGACAACATACATTGAGCTTGTTGGCAAGCTGTGAGCCTCTCACGTCACATAGATGTTACAGTAGCTACCTAACCTACCATGTTTTCAGGTGACAGAGGTGTCTTGGATGATGTCACCTGTCCCTCGGAACACAGGGGGTCCCACTTCAGCCAGCGCTCTGGGTCAGAGGTCACACTGCTGCTCCACAGGGCCGCCAGGGCCTCTGATAGCAGATCACACCACACAAACTGCAGCTCCTCCGCAGGCTGGGAGGAGAAATGCAGGCACTACAGTTAAGTCAATACAGTTGCGTGTACACAGGCAGCCCAATTCTGATATTGGCCTTATAACCAATCACACCAGATCTTTTTCAGAGCTGATCTGATTGGTCAAAAGACCAATTAGTGAAAAAAAGCAGACTACATCACGTCAGCACACTGGGGTGCCTTGAGGAACTCTCAGGTGGGCCGTGAAACATCTCCTAATCTCTATTATTTTTTGCAACACTCACTTATAAACCTGTGACCTGTGGAATGCACATGGACTTCTGACTTGCGAGCACCAGGTCCGGTCATATAATACATTGAATGGCACATGGTTACATCTATCGTTTCAAGTTGGGTGCGCTCAGGCTGTTGTTGTTACATTTGTATCATTTAATGGGTGCGCATCACGAGCAAATTCATGTGTATAATTTCACTTGGTCTGTGAGATCCAACAGCACGGGAAAGTCTGATTACTTTTAGCTGTACCACATCCTCTAACATAGAAACAAACTGAGCATGGTCA
This sequence comes from Salvelinus fontinalis, assembly GCF_029448725.1. NCBI lineage: Eukaryota > Metazoa > Chordata > Actinopteri > Salmoniformes > Salmonidae > Salvelinus > Salvelinus fontinalis. Next base: position 25,563,750 of record NC_074684.1, on the reverse strand, counting down.
CTCCTTTACAATGCAGAAACCCACGGTCTTTAGCCAAATCTTTCAGAACTATTTTACCTAAATATTTATAGCGCGGATTTGCGGGAATCTCTTAAATTAATCATCATGAGTAAGATACTATGAAAATAGTTCAAATACACCCCATTTAATCTGTTGTCACTGAAAATATATAATTTGCAGTATGGATCTGATGAGATCCAGGTCATTGCCACTAAATAAATTCATAGGGACATTTTAGGTGTGCCGCAGGCCAGAACCCCTGGCCTACATGACACAAAACCAGATCTTCTGCTTTATGTTTGAGGCACAGATACAGGATTGTCCTCTTGAAGGACAAAATAAAATCAATCAATCAATTATACTGAGGGTAAACTGGTTGAACCACCTACCCGGTCACTGCTGAGGAGGAACCAGAGAGGCTGGAGCTGGCTGACGTTCATGGGGGTGGACTGGAGACAGAAGCGCAGGTGTTGGGAGACCTCGCGACGCAGGCTGTCCTCGGACTCTCTGTCACTGTGGAGAAAAGTCCACAGTAGTTAGTTATCCATACAACTACATGATACAACATAAAAACACGTGGTATTGTTAAACGTTTTATGTAATTATTGGTGCTTTTGTGTGATGTTTTTAATGTGCCAAAGATACTTTTCTGTTTAAAGTAAATTAGATAGACAATTAAGCTTTTTGAATTTGATACATTTGAAGTACTAATTAAAGCAATTAGATTCAAAATCGAATTCAATAAAGCAAGATAATCCTCCATCCTTCATGTATTTCCTCCATTGACCCACTGTGGCCATCTCTTACCCCTGTGTGAGAGCCAGCTGCAGCAGGTCGGTGCTGAGCCTGAGCTGGTTGAGTACGGCCAGCTCCTCCATGAGAGGCCAGAGTTGGGCCCTGCGGCTGAGCTGCTGTAACACCTCCCTACAGGGAGCGGCGCTGTCTCCCTGCTCCCCCTCGTCATGCATAGAGGAGCGCACCTCCAGTAGGCCGCACGAGGTCATGTGACCCTGCTGCTGCTGCACGCACGACACCAGCCTCTCTAGGACACCTGGGATCAGGATATAATTGAATAATGAATAGTTAGAGAGGGATGACAGACACTGACACAACTTTAGTATGTAGCACCAGGTTACCTGAGTTCTGGGGTTCTAGCTGGTTGTTGGCCAGCAGGACCAGGCCCCAGGCTTCTAGCAGGCTTTCCTTGGTGTCCAGGCCCAGAGCGGCTCCCTGCAGGCGGACCAGCTCCTGTCTCCACAGGGAGGCCGTGTTGTCCAGCCTCAGGTCGCCCACGTCCAGGGCCCTGCTCAGGACCCTCAGCCGGGATGCACACTCGGCTACAGACTCCAGCTATGGGAGATAGCGATGAGTCAGACGGGTTAATATTAGTATTGTATTACCATACTCTCAAGTCTTAAACATGAGGAAGCCTGGAAATCAAGGCTTGGTTATGCCAATCAATAACTGATAGGAGAGTTTACAGTATAGGTGCTTGTTTCGGATAGTGTGTTGAATGCTCTCTCTCCGAGTAAGGTGGGTGTTTGAGACAGTGGTTTAAATGTTCTCTCTCGCTCTCTGTCTCTTTCTCTCTACTGTGGAAGGACCACCAGAGGGCAGGCTGGGCTCACGGATGGTAGCCCAACAAGGCATGGGAGACAGGTGAACCAGAGGCAATTAAGCACAGCTGACACAACTAATGAGATATTCTCCTTCCCCTATAAGAGAGAGTATGGAACCAGCAAGGAGGGGAACTAGCTCTGGAAGATGGCCACCGAGACAGAGGAGCTGTCTAGGAAGAACCATTAAAACGGTGACAATGTCGTGACTTTTTGTGGTAATTTAAAGACAATCGTATTGTGTTCCTGTTTTGCTCTGGAGAAGAAGATATGTTTTGTTTCCTTTGGAGAGTTTCATTGATTCTGTTGGAGTGTTTGTGTTGTCCAAATGCCCTCAATATAGAACTTTGTTCAATCAAGAAAACCTACTCCTGACTCGTTTGTTCCACCTTCCCGCTTTAGAGTGACGCCCAATTACTTGGTCCGCTCACACTACCTTGAATGGAAGGGGTTTTCCCAATATTTTCTGGATGCCCTTCAGGGCAGTAGCCACAGTGACAGAGGTGGACAGGACAGTCTGGATGGCAGCTGACACTGTCTGGAGCTCCTGCTGGCCACTGGAACAGTACAATAACAAAGGGTTGCTATCATTACATTTCCAGGTAGAAAACACAAAGTCCCAAATGGAACCCTTTTCCTTATATAGTGCAATACTTTTGACCATGGCCCATATGGCTCTATGTAGGGAATTGGGTGCCATTTGGGACACAACCAAAGCCACTTTTACAATAAAGTCAATTTCATTGATTCTACTGTCCAGAATGTCTAAGGGAGGATTCTAATACTACTTTCTGGGTAAGGAAGGAAGGTGTTACTCACTCATGGGTGCCATCTCCCAGTAGTAGCTGTGGAAGCCGGAGGATGAGGTGTTTCTGCACCCACTGCCAGTGTAGCGAGAGGACCGACACTCCCTGGGAGTCGGCAGGCAGCGAGTTACACACCTGCCAGAACCGGTCTCTCCACTGCAGCAGCTGCAGGATCTGTGGACACCATAGATACTATTTATTACAAACAGAATTTAAGCCCAGGTTGATGACGGTTACTGAATGAGAGACATCAACTAAAATGGAATTACAATGACTACTACAGTATTAACCTCGAACATGAGATGGTCAGATATGTAGGGCTGTCCAGTCTGCACGGCCTGCAGTGTGAAGGTGTCCCACAGGTCAAAGAAGGAGCGCAGGTGCATCAGCACTGGGTGGGGCAGATGACCAATGTCCACCGTCCCTTTAATGGTCAAAAAAACATATGCAACATTATAACACAAGCAATATTAGCATTAACCTTTACATTTCAGCAAGCACACAGTCACCAAGTCGAGCTGTACGGAAGCAGCACAGCGACAGCATGTACCTTTGGAGAAAGCAGTGGCCAGCCTCAGCGCACTGTTGTGTGCTGATGTCTTGATAGCACAGCTCCCCACTCCAGCCCTCTCCTCTCTGTCCATCAACAGGATGATCCTGTAAAGACACACATCACACCCAGGTTACTCAACACCACAGCCACAATGTAACCCCAGTTACTAAACAGCCAGACTACCGGACAGAGGATATATCCCAAATGGTTCCCTATAGGCCCTGGTCAAAATAAGTGCACTATACAGAGAATAGGGCACCATATGGGACACAGCCAGACACATACCTGTTGGCCACTGCATTGAGAGCCTCCATGAACTCCATGTACCTCTCCTCGTCTTCAAAGTTACACGTGTTGGCCAGAATGTCCAGGTACTGCTTGTTCCAACGCATGTCCACCAGAATCCTGTAGTCATCTAATACCGACATGAACATTAATGTCAATTTTTTAACTTATGAAAAGTGATTGTTTTGACGGGAGTTATGATATGTAATATTTGTGTAAAAGAGCTGGAGAGAGTGCTAGAAAATAGTTTAGTGACAGCGGTTAGTTTAGCCTACCTGTGCTGTGTGGTTGCAGCAGCTCAGTGAGGCACTTTCCCTTCACAGTCAGCTTGCTG